>NW_027225568.1:11457954-11770227 GCF_038994185.2 Dermacentor albipictus
GAAGGCCGTGCAAGCGCTATTGCGCTTTTTACGATCTACCGGCCTGTGTGAACGACTTTAACTGGAACGCCATTTGTGTGTGCGCCTCCATGTGTGCGTGTCTTTTTTTCCCCTTTTTTTTAGCGTTTTCCTCGGCCATCTTTATAACCCCTATCCCCCATCCCCAGTGCAGGGTAGCAAACCGGAGACTCATATCTGGTTAACCTCCCTGCCTTTCCTTTTCATTCTCTCTCTCTCTCTCTCCAACCTAAGAAGTGGCTGGATTGCAGTTTTCTTAGGGAATAGTTATAGCTAAGAGGTCGTTTGTGAATATGGGCCTTGTGATCTCACGGAACTAGGCCGGTAATTACAAAGCTTTCAATCGCCAGTGCTTTTTGCCTGTGGTCGTGCACCTTTGCTAATCGTAAGCCCAGAATCAGAATTGGCTACAGTTTTCTCTTATGAACATATCAAGATTAAAGGGTCCCTGAAACGGTTCGGACAAATTTTGTAGACGCGCAGAGCGCAGCTAAAGTTAATCATTCGCACCACTATTTGCGTGAAACGTCTCGTATTAAGAGAGCTACGGATCATTACAAGTTAACCTCCTCCATAGTCATGCATTTCTTCCTCAACTTCTCGCCGAGTGGCCGAGGCTAAGCTCCGCCTTCACTGGCTTTGCGTGATGATAGCACGTCACGTCGTCGACTTCCGGTTCTCTAGGAGCGAGCGCGCGAAGCCTCTCCAAACACTCCGCCACCTGCTTGGTAGTCGACTCCAAGCAAGAGCTATCGAAGCATTATGCGTTACGAGCATTCTGTCGCAGCGCCGAACGTGTCTGGTATTGCAGTAACCACAGGCTAGCTTGGCGTTTAAACATTTACAAAAACAACATGTTACCGATTACACTCCTGCGAAAAATTGACACCAGCAGCAAGAATACATTTTGTTACTGCTACTGTGTGTGGTTGAGCTCTGTACCACCAGGTGGCTGCACCGTGCAGACCATTCACATTTGCGCCTCTGCTCATCCAGTGAAACGACACGCACGGGGACATGGCCGGGCGCTGTCAACTTGCGCTTGCCTTTACCCTAACACAGAACTCGCGGCACGCTATTGCTTTAGTAATCATCCGGTGTAAAGTGACGGCCGCAAACGCGCAAATCCTGACGCCGAACGGATAGCGGCAGCCCGATGCACTGCAGCCAGTCCGCTCGTCTGCTGGCTTGCAGACGGACACGACGTTTCAGCTTGATATATTGCCAGTCGCTACGTTTGGACTCCGCAACGCAACGTATAGTCGAATCATATTGCTCGCGAAAAGACTGAGACCGACTCTGACCGCAGAGCTTTCGTCAAAATGGAGCACGTTGTAACACAAGCAGACGACGCTTGCTGCGTGCCGGAAGTGCTTAAGTGTAGTGAGGATTTGTTTTTGTGCATTGTCTTTCTGTTAGTTTCTTTTTAAAAAAACAAATTAACTAACATTCCAACTATTACGAACATCATCGGTTCACCATAAAGGTGGAAAAATTATAGATGACGCACCCTGGGCAGCCAATCGGATAGCTCGCCCTACTTACGTCAATTGGGTGATTTACGTCATATGGGTAGGGGCGGCTGAAAATTGCGCCGAGCAGTCTGCTTTGATCGGCAGCGATGTAGATTTTTAAATCTTATAATAAATTACACGCTTGACGCGGAGCACTTAGATGCGTCAATTAATGATCAGAAGGACGTACTCTAATGAATCAGTGCGTTTGTAGAAAACCGTCAACATCGTTTCAGGGTCCCTTTAAGAGGTTATTGTGGGATACGGCCCGATTTTTTTTTTCATTTTTCGTTTTACAGGACATAATAACAGCGATTCTTAGACTACCAGGAGAAATGCGGCCGCCGTCGCCGACATTCGATCCCGCGACCTCGCGCTAGGCCTGAATTGTATGTCTCGGTACCATCAGATCATTCATCTGAGAGGGTTGCCAGAGCTCCCTGAGATACCGAACTTCGCAAAACTCGGACCTTCCTGCATGCATGCATGGCTTGTCAGCACTGACAGCCCCGGACGGCTTCGACTCAAGTGAACCCACTATTCACCTGTCGCAGACGTAATCGGCTAGTTTACTCTGTCCATTCATGGTCGGCTTTGCAAACTAGGAGAGCGTAGAAAAGAAAAAAAATGACCTTAATCCTTTTTCAGTGTACTCTTTAATTCAAAGCATTAGAACGCTCAGTCAGTCGTATACACCAGACGCCTTTGCAAACCACTCGCACTCTTAATCGCGCGCTGCACGGGCGCTTGCTGAGGTGTTTCTTCGGCTTCTTGGAACTGTTTACTTAAAAAACGTTTCGAGAGGCGGCCGTTGACGTATAAAAGCCCGGTGTGAGGGAAAACCAAGAATAACAGAGTAGCTTCAGAAGAATTTGACATCGCTCGTTTTAGTTTGTTTTCGTTGCGTTGCATTCCTCAGAGGGACCCTGACGCGCTTTTTTACCGTAACAGTGAAATGCGTTTTAAGTTAAAATAGACCATTTAAGAAATTCATCGCAGCGAAAAGTACTGCAGTACGTACCGTAGAATTGGGCTTATTGGCAATCAAATGTCGCCTTTGATGCCCTTCGCGGCGCTCCCGCTCTATTCTTTAATGCCTTGCAGTGCGAAGGAAGGCTACGGTGGAGCCGGGCGTGCCTGCAATGCTCTGCCTGAACGTCTCCGTGGTCCGCAGTTCAAATTTGGATGTTCACGTGTGTGCCACTATTTCTGATTTTGGCGCCGACTCAGAGGCTATCCCTCACCTTCAATATGGTTGAGTTCGCGCTGTCTCCTCGCTTCGCTGTGCTAAAGAGTACTAGATAGCGACGCACGACGGTCGTTTCTCGCACCCAGTTGCAAGTAGCCCATTTCATTTCGCACTCATCTCTACGGCAATTACCTAATTTGCGACAGCCGAACGAAACGTCATCGTTATGTTCGCTCATGCGAGTACGTCGACAGCACCCTTTTTGGGAAAGTGGTGGATGCCGCACTGCGAACTCGACTTGAAAGCATTCCTAACGTAACGAGCTTTCACCAATGATGGCAACACACCTCGAAGGTGGGCAACTCTGAAAGAATGCGTCCTGCTTTAGTCAGATGATGGCCCTCTGGCCGGCTCGCCACGCGCCTGCAGCAACGTCACCCACAGAGGCCACTTGGAGCAAGGGGTTGTCTGCAGCGAGACCAGTTAGCGGGCTCGTCGCGGCACCCCGCGGCGTCCACGGTATCTATACTACGCGGCAGAGGCATCTGCGCGCAGGTGTAGCAAAAAGCGTTACGGTTCTAGTGCGTACAGATATAGCACAGCGCAACGTTCGCTATGTGCACGACAGGGCTTCAGTGCGCGCTCGCGCCCAAATTATCCAGTGTGGCCGTGCTACGTGTGGCGGACCGGCTTTTTCCGCCACCAGCTTGACCTACATCGAAATTGGGCATTTCGTAGCACTTTCAGTAGCTCAATGCGAAGCGACGTCTAACCAGGAGCAGCTAGGTCTGAGCGCGCGCCGGCAGGGCTAAATGCAGCATGACCTTCAGTTTCGCGTATATAGCTGGAAGCTCAGTGGCCTCACAAGGAGAAGGGGGGAGAAGGGGAGAAGGGGCGACCTCCTCGGACGCAGCGCTCAAGGGGGCGCACTGTTGTCTCGGTAATAGGCACGCAACGTGACGTAACATGGCAGGTCATCATTTTCCTCCCCTTTCAAGATTGCTCCTTGCGAGCAGTTTCTGTCAACTTCACTTACAAACTGCGGATAATTTATTCTCGCATATATACCTACGCGGCAATGTGTGCCATGTGCACCACGCGTAGGTATGCACACGCATGCAAACACACATAGCTGCATGTCTTTCTGCGTGCTCAAATGTTGCATTGCTTGTGTTTTATGTGCGCGTTTATTTTCATATTAATCTGGAACTTCATCTGACGGAAACTATTTGCTCTGTTTATATTTTGAGTTTCCATTATTGAAATAAAGAACTCGCACGCTCCTGTTTTTTTTTTATTGGTAATACAAAATGGACACGCAAATATGCACGTTCTTTGTGATGTCGAACTGAATTAAGTGTTGTGTGGTGCACTCGTTCCTTTAGACATATCGCAAATAAATAAAAATTAGGCAGCATGTTGCACTCCTTCAACATGTGAAGGCGAAAACCTCCCGTACACGTGGTACATGTTGTATGATTGGAGGGGTCATACTTCTTGCGAGACATAACAGGCTGCAGTGTGAAGCAAACGTATTGCGCTGTAGGTCGATTTCCGCAACGATACATGTGCGCACCTAATGCACTATCTCAAGGTTAATTTGTTCTTTCTTTCGTTCTTCCTATCTTTCTACATTCTTCTTTCTTTCATTCTTTCTTGTCTTTGCTATCTCTTTCTTTATTCTTTCGTTCTTTATTTCGTCCATTCCTTCGTACTTTCTTTTTTCTCGTTTTTTTTTCTTTCGAATTCAGCCATTGCTTCTTTGCTTGCTTACGAGGGTATGAGCCATTCCTTATGTTGATGTTTCCTTTCTTTCGTTCCTTCATTATTTTTTTTTCATTTCATACTTTCATTCATACTCAGCCATTGCATTTACTTGCTTACGGGGGTATGAGCCATTCCAGGTTATGTTTTTTTTAGGTCGCAGCGGATGGTAATGATGATATTTTTGTACCATTCGTCAACTTTTTTTGAACCACTCGACTTAATGATGATGTCTTTTGAGCCACTCGACTAGACGCCCCCCTTTTTTTTTCGGGTATGACCCATTGCAACGAGAAACTTAAGGCTTTCTCCTTAAAAATAATTAGCTGTTAACTACAGAACAAACTCGACGCTGACGCAAGCCATGAAGATAAAATTGTGCTCCATTGTTTAAACCAAGTGAGCAGGAGGAGGGAGTGGGTGGTGTCACGGCGAGCCACTGCCTCGGGTGCCACTGACCTTAGTGACGCTGCTGTGGAGGCTAGTTAAGAGTTCAGAACTAGTTGATTAAGTTTTCAAATTGGCGAGACCCTACGGCAGTGTGGCTAAAGTATAGTTCCTGCGCGGGCGGCCGCGACCGTGCCTGAGCAGACAATAGTTGACTTCTTCCGGAACTGCGTACTTCTTATCGGAATTCGAAACTGAATGTTCGCTTGCTTCGGCCTGTTTAGTAGACTGCGTCAATGAATATACAGACTAACACTAGGAAGAAGCGGGCTGATGCAAACCCCTTGATTGATCTCAGCTATCGGCCTTCATCGGCCATCTATGGGAATCTTGCATATGACGTCATATGCAAACCGCCGGCTGTTTTGAAGTTGGTAAGAAGACTTTGTTTGAAAAGGGAGTGTTCGTGACTTGACGCTCCGCATGTGAGCTCCACGGGCCACGCACGACTGCAACATTGGGCCGAGATGTTCACAGCAGCGTATGCTATTCGCGGAGTGTTTTTTTTTCTTTAGGCCCGAGGGCTGGTTGAGGAACACCTTAAACTGCATTCGTACATTAGTTGCACGTTAACTCGGCAAGCTTCGTCGTTTGAAATTCCCGTACCACTCTCATTAACATTTCCTTATTTGAGGCACACGATGAATGGCGCTTCGAATGAAGGAGATCGGCTATCGTGCAAGCAAGCGCGGCACTTCGCTAGATAGCAGTATCACAAGGCTATTGTATACATATGTGATAGTTTGCTGGAAAATACTGAACGGCATTCTGAAAAGTCCGACCGGCACAAGCACAACATTGTGAAGTGACCCTGAGCGACATCTGCATTTCTAAAAGTATAAAGGGAATGCATGACTTTTATTGTCACGTGGTTCACAAGACGATACTTTTGAAGGAAAATACAGACACACATCGTGTGAAACTACATAGGTAAAAGCCTATCCGAAAGCGAGAGGGTGGACCTAATAACAAAAAGGTGCAACCTGCGTCAACACTGCGTTCGAATAAGTGCACGCTAAAGCAATGCGATGTCCTCCGTAAGAGCTTGATGAGTACAGGCAGTGAACTGTAATACACGATTAACAGCTAATTGGGAAGTTCTTTAACCCTGCTAGCTCATAAATTGCGGCGCTTCGGTAAAGCTCCGTGGAACCGGTTCTTTCTCCGCCCCCTGTCGCATTTAGCGGACGTCAAAGCAGGTACACTCTTGCAATGCCTAAAACGATTCCAGCCGAGATGAACTGCAGGCAGGGACTCCAGAACCGGGGGGAAAGCCCCCTCCCCCCCCCCCCTTGCTGGTGGTTGTGTCGTCCAAACTGGCGGCTGTGGGGTCCAATGTTTTCCAGAAGGCCGATGATCAAGAGGACGTACAACGGTGGCACGATGGCCGGTTAAGAAGCCAAAAATTAAGGCACGCCACTCAACATACCATTAACCAAGCTCTTCATTAAATCACAACTACGCAAACAGATGCATAGAAAATTGGTGGAATATTCACTTACACATGGAGAGGAAACAACAAGACATCAATGGATAAGAAACATTTCCCTCATGCCACTGCACTTCCCTACAAAACAATACACAAGCCAGGCTATCACCGCACACTGTATATTTCCGAACTAGCTCTTAAGATCCGGCAAAACTGACCACAAATCTTGAAAATGCGGTAAGCTTGCACAAAAGATCGATGACGAGTTCATAGACTGCCCCTAACAAGAAACGAAAAATTACTGGCACGCAAATTACCAAACACTGCAGAATATAAACCTCAAATAATAAAACACCAGGGTACATGCGAAGCCCTTGAAGAGCTCGTAAAAAAAAATCAACCAGATCACTGACCAAGCCTACCTGCCCCAATCTTGGCTCCCCGGCAGCCAGCCTTCGGTAACGCTACTGAACGGAAACCTAGCCGTCAGGTACAATAGCGTATCCTGAAGTTCAGCGTTTTCTTGTTATGTTCCCGTTCTTTTGCTATAAAAGCTATCTTTTCGTTTCATTTTACATTTTCTCTTGTTTCTTTTTTCAGCTCTTCTTGTCTATTAATTATTATTCACTGATCTAATTTATTTATTTCACCAACAGTTAAGTCCCACACATATGCCGATATATAGACGATCTATAAATGGGCTGTTTCAACCAAAATTTTTAAATATAGGCTTTTAGAGATATCGCAATGGCTTCTGCAGCACAATATTACCTGAGCTGGTGGACATGGTCAATATTTGTGCACTGCAGTAACCACTGCCTAGACTTGGCACTCCAGGACGTCGCAAAGAACTGCGATGTCGTCGGCGACGCTCTGAAGGTTGTAAAGAATGTTTCCAATACAATCCTCGAATCGAATAAAAGGAAGCCTGTTCATTCGAGCGTTGTATGTCCTCCGGGCAATGATGACGGTGAGCAGGGTTGTTCCGGGCCGAACACCCTACTGCCACCTCTTTGTTCAACGAGGTGGACAGTAAGAGTGATATCTTGGGACAGGTTCGTTGAGAACTATGAAAGGGTGCAGGCGACTTTGCAGGAAGTGACACAAGTTCAAAGCTCTCTCAGTGGCACCAGCAAGATAGCCATAACAGGATATGAGAAAGTATTAAAGAAGTTCGGAACTTTATTGGGCACCAACCTTCCTATAGCCCTGTTTGGTCCATGCGAGGAAATAGCGAGTATGCTTCAACGCGCAGTCTACCACGCTGCAGGAGGAAAAGAAGCAGCAGAGGCTCTTTGTGACCGCTTGTCAAACCTACGGTCTGACGCCTCGTTTGACGTCCTATGACAGCGGACGAACTCAAGAGCAACAGAATTAGGTCTAAGGGAACCTCGTCAGCCCAGAGTTTCGCAGCCGCCAAGAAGCTTTCAATTCACATAAAAGCCTGAAGCAGCGCTTGACGGCAAGTCGACAAAAAGAAAATAGTTCTTTGTCGCTATCGATCGTCTTACCAGCGAGATCCGACGGCGATTTGAACATCCTGGCATGGATCAGCTGATTAGCCTCGAGCACATTTTGACTGACGCTGCTGAAGGTCGAAACTTCGCGACAAACGAGGTAAATGAGCTTTTATGAGCACATGCGTCAGATTTTGACATTAGCAGGCTTTCAGCTCAACTCATGCTTCTCCCAACTCTCCTGCGTAACGAGGGTCCGGCCGCAAGTGAACGCATTTTGCAAATTTTGTAGGGGAAGTCTGCAGATATGCGTAAGACGATGGACCCGGTTGTCCGGTACCTGCAGCTGCTGTTTTCTGTGCCTGCGTCAGCTGCTTCAGGAGAACGATCTTTCAGGGCTCCGAGGCGAGTAAAACCATTTTTGCGCCATCGAATGACGCAGAAGAGGCTGACACACTTTCTCCTGCGCCACGTGCGCAAGAAGAGAGCTGCGGAACTTCACTTGGATGCCGTTATGAAAGGGTTCATGTCCAGAACGGCAGAACGAACAGCGACTTTCGGCTTCCTTTGACAAACTCTCCTGCCCAACGCCCTCTTGTCATGCCAACCATGAAGCTCGTCAGTCTTCGATAATAGTTTGGAACAGAACGATAATAGCTTTGTACCTAGTGCCTACTTTCTCGTCTACTTGTAGCGCATCTGTGTACTTGTGTCAGTTTACATTTGCTTCACTGCAGGAGCGAAGACAGAAGTATTAAAGGGACCCTGAAACGCTTTTGAAGATTTTCTACAAACGTACTCAGTCGTTAGAGTAGGTCCTTCTGATCATTAATTGACACACCTAAGTGCTCTGTGTAAAGCGTGTAATTTATTATAAGGTTTTAAAAATGCACATCGCTGCCGATCGCAGCGCACTACTCGGTGGAATTTTAAGCCGCCCCTACCCATATGACCGAATTCACCCATATGACGTCAGTGGGGCGAGCTATCCGATTGGCTGACCAGGGCGCGTGATCGATAATTTTTCCAACTTTATGGTAAACCAATGATCTTCGTAATAGTTGGAATGTTAGTTAATTTGTTTTTATGAAAAGAAAGTAGCATAAAGAGAATGTACAAGAACAATTTTTCAGTACACTTAAGCACTTCCGGCACACAGCAAGTGTCGTCTGCTTGTGTTACAACGTACTCCATTTTGACGAGAGCTCCGCGGTCAGAGTTTGTCTCAGTCTTTTCGCAAGCACTATGATTCGACTTTGTTGCCTTGGGGACTGCAAACGTAGCGACTGGCAATATGTCAAGCTGCGACATCGTGACCCTCTGCAAGGCAGCGTACGAGCGAACTGGCTGCTGCGCATCGGACTGCCGCTATACGATCGGCGCCAGGATTTGTGCGTTTGTGGCCGTCACTTTACACCGGAAGATTACTAACGCAATAGCGTTTCGCGAGTCCCGCATTAGGGCAAGCATAAGCGCAAGGGGACAGGGTCTGGCCGCTTGACTGTGCCGTAACGGGATGAGCCGAGATGAGCAGAAGGGCAAATGTGAATGGTCTGCACGGTGCAGCCACCTGATAGCATAGAACTGAACCATACACAGTAGCAGCAACGAAGCGTATTCTTCTTTGCCACTGGTGCGTATTTTTCGCAGGAGTGTAATCATCAACACGTTGTTTTTATAAATTTTTAAATTGTTTTACGCTTGGTTAGAGCAATATTAGCGCTTTGTTTGGCTGGTTAAGCGCTGCGCCAACAAGTGTCTGGACCGTGCAGATCGATCAGGCCGCTCACGTACGTCTACGCCAAAGTTCCTTCATCAGCTTGAGTTTATGCCTCCAGTCATTTGCCGAAATGACCAGCTTGCCTGTGGTTAACGGTATACCAGACACGTTCGGCACTAGGACAGAATGCTCCCAACGCACGCTGCTTCGACAGCTCTCGCTTGGGGTCGACAGCCAAGCGGCTAGCGGAGAGGCTTCGCGCCGGTGGGGGCGGGCTCCGAAACAACCGGAAGTGGACGATATCACGTCGTATCGTGACGCAGTACCAGTGAAGGCGGAGCTTAGCCCCGCTCGCTCGGCGAATGAGTTGAGGAGGAAAAGCATGGCTGGGGAGGAGGGTAACTTCTAATAGCTTGTAGCTCCGTTAATACGTAGCGCTTCACTTAAATTGTGGTGCGAATGTTCTGCTTAACCTGTACCCTACGCGTCTACAATATTTGTCCGAACCGTTTCAGGGGCCCTTTAAACGTGAATTTTTCGTAGCTTTCGAACCCGTTTTGTCATTTGCGCTGTCTGCGCAGGTTTTCCGTGCTCATGAAATTTCCAACCATTTTTTAAAGTGTATACCAAAGCAGAATAAGCGAGGATGCAAATATGTAAAATTTAATGTGTCTACAATGAATTAAACGTTAATTGATGTCATTAAAGTTATACTTCTTATTAAAACACTAAAATTTAATGTAAAAAATAAGAATTGACAAATATTGAGAAAACATAAATAACAAGCACACCATACAAAAACGGCAATACTTGTGCCCCACAACTCCCAAAAACGTTCCGGAGTCCCTAACGGCAGGAGCGCCTGGGAAACGCACTGTTTGGGACGACGCGCTAAGGACGAGGGAAACTCTCACCAGGTGTGGAAGCGCCTAGAGTTACGTAATTGCCTCACGAACAGTGGCGTAAACCATTTCAGAGGAACTGCGACGAGGCGCCTGAGTGTTACGGGAGTGAAGTACACTAAAAAAATAGCCGGCAGCTTAAGGGTATGGCTGTGTATTACTATAAGCACAGGCAGATACGAGGCGTGGTGCGCGTGGAAATGGTACCGGGGAACGTTGGTTGCGCGGGCCGCAAACTTCAAAGGAAAGCGCTAATTTTACATGCGCCACTTGTACGGCGGTTAAGTCAGTCCGGGAATGATGGCGGGGAGGAATAAGAGCGCTCCGCAATTGCACTGTCCGTACGCTGCGCGAGGAGAGAAAAGTGTACAGCGGAAGCCATGCGTCGTTTTCATTATCTCGCCGACAGTCTCCACGCGAGCGATGCGCCAGGGATGTTCAGGCTAAGTACGGCGGCCACACGTCCGGCAAACTCATTATCACCGAGCCGACGAAAATTCAATAATGGAGCAGAAGCGGAGGAGAAGAGAGAGAGAGTAGAGCAGCGCAGACGAGGGCGAATGACGACTACGGGAGCCCGCGCTAAATGTTGTAAGGCGCCGCGAACGCCGCCCGCAGCAGTCGCGGATGGCCCTGTGGTTTCCTCTCAGTTTCCCTATGTGATCAGGCACCATGAATTTAGAGTTGCGATTACCTAGACAGCTACGCTATTTTTTTACTGTTTTGACCTATTCCCGTTAGATACAGCTATAGACACATAAAATCCAGCGATTCTTATGTGGTTGCGATCAACTGCATTTCTGTCAAATTTTTCCTAATTTACGTTTATTGTCACAGCAGTTTTTTTGTTGTTGTCCCGGTGGGGAACATTCTCTACGAAGTGTCCTCTTATCGAACGCACCTTCTTTTGCGCACTTGCCTTTTTACCTGTCGATTACGTCGTTTCATGCACGCGCGCACCTGGTCGCGTCTTTCTTTCACAAGCAGTTCCTGCGGCATTCGATCCGCATACTCGCATTCGTATATACGCTGGCAGTTGTGTAAGGATGACAATTCAAACAACAGAGCATCCTGCCCGGGCCGAAACAGGAAGGGATAGATAAAGCCTTCCTGAAAAACACCGGCATGTTCCTTTTTTGCCTCTCACTCTCGTTCCCAAATGAGAACAATATGAAGCCGGTCGAAAAGCGAAACAAATAGTTGAAGTACTGGGTGGCTCCAAGGGGCACAGAGAATGCGTACTAAACAACGTCCACCCTGTCAAAGTATATGGCGTGCGCTCCATAGATATGTAATGGTATCCTTCGCGTCTCACATCTTACTGGAAGGGCAGCTACTCAACGCACATTGAAAAAAAAAAAGGATCTCCCAGGAGAAATACCACAGTCTAGAGAAGCTGTCACTTTTGAGCCAATTGATCATCTCTTACGACAAAAGAGAAACGAAGTTCAATTTTGTTCATAAGGATATATAAATATTTTTGCATCTTACTTTAACAAATGCAGTTATACCGACGTGCACGGTGTTGCGGAAAGCTGGGGGATTTTTTCGCTTCAGTTTCTTTGACGGTTTTAGCACCTATTTTCTCCCAGTATTCTCATCTTTAAGTGTACGAGGTCTGTCGAAAAAGTTCGTGCAATCCAGTTTTTTTTTTAATGACTTTACATATTTTCGCACACATAAATGCAGTCACCTTCAAAATAATGCCCCTTAGACAGAGTACACTGGTTCCACCACTTTTCAATGGCTCGAAGCACTCTTGCAAATCCTCTTCTGTTAAGCGCTTCAATGGCCATGTCGTTTCATCGTGCTTGTCATCACATCCGTGAAACGCTGCCCCCATAGCGCCAGTTTGCACATGGGGAACCAAAAAAAAAAAGTCGCAGAGGACCAAGTTTGGTGAGTATAGGAAGGGTGTACTAGCACAGTGGTAGAACTGCGTGCCAAAACCTCAAGCACCATTAAAGCCGACTACGCGTGGCGTTATTGTAGTGCTGAATGCAGCGCCCCTCATCCGACAAATTTTGTAACGTGCGCTGCGCGCTATATTTAAGCCGCTTCCCGACCACCGCGTAGGAATGGATTGAAAGTTCGACCTTAAGGTACAAATTCGTGCTGTAAAATTCTATGGCAGTCAAAAAGCGCGATCAACATGACTTTGAATTGTGCTTCCTTCTTCCGCGCTTTTTTTTTATTGCTTTGGCCCTTCTTTCTTTTTCCACTCCTTGCTCGGCGGCTTTAGTTTGATGTCGTATTGGAAATACAAGATTAGTCCCCGGCGACGACCATTTGCAAGAATTCATCGCGCTCATCTGAAGTTTTCCAATCAATGCAACATTCTTTTCGTCGCAATTTTTGCTCAGGAGTCAAAAGTTCCGGCAGCATTTTGGCGCAAGCATTTTTCAATTCAAATTTTCGATCAAAAAGTGGTTAACAAAAGACTTTTCCAAACCAAGTGCTTTTGCTATCATCCGAACCGTCATTGGGAGCAAACAAGGACAACAGAGAGCAAACAGAGAGCAAACAAGGACAGGCCCCTCGCGGTATGTGTTGCCGCTTTCCTATTGAAGCAACGTTTGTTGCTATGTACCTCAACCTCATTACTTACTACTATTTTCAGCATTCCCTCAATTGTAGTGCCAATCCCGCCTTTTGTGACCATCCAGGACAAATCTCACTACTCGAGTTACCTGCGCATCACTAAAGCCCATTTGCGATTCCCTCGACAAGGATTAGGTGAACGAACACTTCTCCATTCTGTAATCATACCAGTACAATGGACGAAAAGGCCATGGACCGGTGCCATTGTTTCGGCGAGAGCAACTCCTTTTTCAGTATTTACAAAGTGTTGATATATTTGAGAATATAGAATATAAGAATATAAGAATGAGAATATAAGAATATAGCTGGTAACATACAGGAATTCTAAAGCATTAACGAGAGGGTGGCAGGTCTTGTTGTGAAACTTAATAAGAGGTTCAAAATGAAGATTGTACAGGTCTACGCCCCTACAACCAGTCATGATGACCAGGAAGTCGAAAGCTTCTATGAAGACGTGGAATCGGCGATGGGTAGAGTGAAAACTAAATACACTATACTAATGGGTGACTTTAATGCCAAGGTAGGCAAAAAGCAGGCTGGAGACAAAACAGTGGGGGAATATGGCATAGGCACTAGGAATATCAGGGGGGAGTTATTGGTAGAATTTGCGGAACAGAATAATATGAGGATAATGAATACCTTCTTCCGCAAACGGTATAGCCGAAAGTGGACGTGGAGGGGCCCGAACGGCGAGACTAGAAATGAAATAGACTTCATACTCTGCGCTAACCCTGGCATCATAAAAGATGTGGACGTGCTCGGCAAGGTGCGCTGCAGTGACCACAGGATGGTAAGAACTCGAATTAGCCTAGACCTGAGAAGGGAACGGAAGAAACTGGTACATAAGAAGCCGATCAATGAGTTAGCGGTAAGAGGGAAAATAGAGCAATTCCAGATCAAGCTACAGAACAGGTATTCGGCTTTAACTCAGGAAGAGGACCTTAGTGTTGAAGCAATGAACGACAATCTTGTGGACATCATTAAGGAGTGTGCAATGGAAGTCGGTGGTAACTCCGTTAGGCAGGATACCAGTAAACTATCGCAGGAGACGAAAGATCTGATCAAGAAACGCCAATGTATGAAAGCCTCTAACCCTACAGCTAGAATAGAACTGGCAGAACATTCGAAGTTAATCAACAAGCGTAAGACAGCTGACATAAGGAAGTATAATATGGATAGAATTGAACATGCTCTCAGGAACGGAGGAAGCCTAAAAACAGTGAAGAAGAAACTAGGAATTGGCAAGAATCAGATGTATGCGTTAAGAGACAAAGCCGGCAATATCATTACTAATATGGATGAGATAGTACAAGTGGCTGAGGAGTTCTATAGAGATTTGTACAGTACCAGTGCCACCCACGACGATAATGGAAGAGAAAATAGTCTAGAGGAACTCGACATCCCACAGGTAACGCCGGAAGAAGTAAAGAAAGCCTTGGGAGATATGCAAAGGGGGAAGGCAGCTGGGGAGGATCAGGTAACAGCAGATTTGTTGAAGGATGGTGGGCAGATTGTTCTAGAGAAACTGGCCACCCTGTATACGCAATGCCTCATAACGTCGAGCGTACCGGAATCTTGGAAAAACGCGAGCATAGTCCTAATCCATAAGAAAGGGGACGCCAAAGACTTGAAAAATTATAGACCAATCAGCTTACTGTCCGTTGCCTACAAACTATTTACTAAGGTAATCGCAAATAGAATCAGGAACACCTTGGACTTCTGTCAAACAAAGGACCAGGCAGGATTCCGTAAAGGCTACTCAACAATAGATCATATTCACACTATCAATCAGGTGATAGAGAAATGTGCGGAATATAACCAACCCTTATATATAGCTTTCATTGATTACGAGAAAGCATTTGATTCTGTCGAAACCTCAGCAGTCATGGAGGCATTACGGAATCAGGGTGTAGACGGGCCATATGTAAAAATACTGAAAAATATCTATAGCGGCTCCACAGCCACCATAGTCCTCCATAAAGAAAGCAACAAAATCCCAATAAAGAAAGGCGTCAGGCAGGGAGATACGATCTCTCCAATGCTATTCACAGCGTGTTTACAGGAGGTATTCAGAGACCTGGATTGGGAAGAAATGGCGATAAAAGTTGATGCAGAATACCTTAGTAACTTGCGATTCGCTGATGATATTGCCTTGCTTAGTAACTCAGGGGAACAACTGCAATGCATGCTCACTGACCTGGAGAGGCAAAGCAGAAGAGTGGGTCTAAAAATTAATCTGCAGAAAACTAAAGTAATGTTTAACAGTCTCGGAAGAGAACAGCAGTTTACAATAGGCAGCGAGGCACTGGAAGTCGTAAGGGAATACATCTGCTTAGGGCAGGTAGTGACTGCGGATCCGGATCATGAGACAGAAATAATCAGAAGAATAAGAATGGGCTGGGGTGCGTTTGGCAGGCATTCTCAAATCATGAACAGCAGGTTGCCATTATCCCTCAAGAGAAAAGTGTATAACAGCTGTGTCTTACCAGTACTCACCTACGGGGCAGAAACCTGGAGGCTTACGAAAAGGGTTCTACTCAAATTGAGGACGACGCAACGAGCTATGGAAAGAAGAATGATAGGGGTAACGTTAAGGGATAAGAAAAGAGCAGATTGGGTGAGGGAACAAACGCGAGTTAATGACATCTTAGTTGAAATCAAGAAAAAGAAATGGGCATGGGCAGGACATGTAATGAGGAGGGAAGATAACCGATGGTCATTAAGGGTTACGGACTGGATTCCAAGGGAAGGGAAGCGTAGCAGGGGACGGCAGAAAGTTAGGTGGGCGGATGAGATTAAGAAGTTTGCAGGGACGGCATGGCCACAATTAGTACTTCACCGGGGTTGTTGGAGAAATATAGGAGAGGCCTTTGCCCTGCAGTGGGCGTAAGCCGGCTGATGATGATATATTTGATCCTCTTGTCGAAACTTTGTTACCATGATTATGAGGGACCCCTTCCCCTTGTCCCGTCATGCTTTATGTAGATTTCTCTATCCTCCATGCACCGCTTCTGCATAGGGTTGTTATCTCATTGCAACTCACGAAGTATGTTTTTGGTTTATGTTTTGTTTTGTTGTTGTCGCCGTGAAAGTTATCGCAGCATTTTGTTATTATAGACGGGCGACTAGCAGCGTCAACAAACACGTATTTGTTAAGCACCTATATAGTTTGTGGTGTCCAATCTGCCAGAACAGAAGCCTTCGATTTATTTGCTCTTTGTTTTGTACGGACACTAATTGTACGGACACTAAAGGCGCCTTCACGCCGTTGGTGTCACCGTCGCGCTGTCCAGATATCGACGGCGTATGCGTGGCCTACGCGTGGAGCGTTAGAGGGCATCCAAATACCAGCATAGCGTTTGTCTGCATGAACGGCGAAGCCAAGTGGATGCGCCATCATGATCTGGTCAATTGGCTCTGCCGAAGCCAGGACAGCGTTCTTGCTTTCGTTGCAGGCATTAGCATTGCTTGCACGCATTCCCGCTGAGGGGCTGCGTTCATGCCACATCGTGGTGCATACACCCCTCTGAGCGGAGCGGATATTAAAGCTATTAAACTAAATATATCTAACCTTTCTTCATTGAGCGCTGGCAAGCACCCACGGCTTTCCGTCGGTCTCATCTCGCGCCCGATCGGGGTGTGAGACGCCCATAACGCCGCTGCCCACGTTCCTCATCGTTGCGGCGTTGGGACGCGCATGGCATACGCAACGGCGCCGTTCCTAATGCGCAGCAGTAGTTGTCTCGCGTGTGGCGTCGTGCCATGTCACCTCCCCGTATTGTTCGAACACAAGATGAACAGCTCGAACGGCGCGCTAGACCTTGCTATCACTTTCAACCATACGCATTAGGACAAACCTAGAAATTTAAAAAAAAGTATTTCTTAGCGACTTACCATTACTATTACGTATCGGGTATGTTTCTAGCCACGTTCGTAGGCCCACCCCGGGGATATTGTAGCCTAAATATGTGAGCCCATATGTACTACTGGGTATGTGCCCCATTGACCACTAGTGGCCGTGACATTCCGGATAGATATGTATAGCCGGAATATGTAGCCGGAATAAGAATATAAGAAACCTGAAGAATTTACCGAGTGCAAGTCGGCGTCTTGAGACGCTCGGCTCGTCTTATGAACACTTCACGTGATCTTTCCCCTTCGTAAAATTTTACACTAAAGATACTGATGTCCCTAGTTTTAATATGTTTTCTGAACACACACTCATAATTGTAGAATTTGAGCACCACTTGGCGAAATATCCTTCGGTGTGTTCGTGTTCCAATCGCAGAGACTGGCGCGCAGAAGCTGTATTCTGAGACCTCAGGTTAGACGACTTTGCTTGCAGGAACGAATTGTAACACAGCCCACGCAGACCACGGAAGCCCCTGCGAGCTTACGCTATCGTTCCTCCCACTATACCCCAAGTCTTTCCCCCAATGCAGGGTAGCAAACCGGACGTGCGTCTGGTTAACCTCCCTACATTTCTTCTCTTCTATTTCTCTCTCTGTCTTTCATACTCGTAGTTGCCATGCTAGTGTGGCTGGAATAGTGCCTGCCGCTGCGGGGTTCCTGCAGCGAAGCACCCCTTCCCTCACTTCGCGCAGACATGCCCCGGCGTGTTGTCAGAACGGAGGCCGATGAGCTCGGGCGAAACGCTAATCACACTGAAGCAAGGTGGCCCCGCATACGCCCCAAGACCGCACCGTTGATCTAAATGCAGAAACAATGTGCCGAAGCTTGTGCGACGCACGGTACAGCTCAACGCTGGAGGCGCTCAGACATGGCACTGGAATAAGCAAGCCGAGACTCAGCGACGACGTCGACAGTACCGCGCACTTGGAAAAACACGTAGCCGACGCACACATCGGGCCCGCCGTGAGCATGGCCCAGTACGGGAACGCGCGGTCGACACAAGGCGATAGCGATAGCACGACTCTGTGCAGTTCTTAGCGGCGCTGTTCGCGGTTACACAGTGCTCCCTGTTCGTGTGTCCACACACGCCACACCACGCGTGAACACTTTAGCTAATGTGTACTGCAGCTCATGTTGCCACTACAGTTGCAAGCCTTATACTTGGCTTAAGATTCTAGCATTTTGCTATTCGTTGCTTCGCCCTTACAGTGAAAGAATGAGTCTTAAATAACTCAACTTGTATAGTGGCCGGATTCAAACGTGTAGTTTTACGCACAGAATCCCGGTACTGTATCCATTGACACTTTCCTCCTCGACGGTATGCTTCACAACCACACCGTAATTTTGGCTTGTGAAACCCCCCAAAAATGATTTAAAATTGATTACCACATCGTGCAGCCTGAAAATGTAAGCCAATCCCAAAGATAGTGCAGTTTAAAATTTTGGGCCGATCGCGAGGAAAGTGCGGTAAAAGAAAATTGTCCGACCGACCCCGACCCCGACACGACCCGACCCCGACCGGTTCCCAAGCCCGGATTGCCCTCTATGTGGTGACTATGCGGACTTCGAGCATGTCCTGTGGGGCTGCGCCTCTGCCGGTCCTCCTTTCACTCAAGAGGAAATGAAGAAGCTGATTAGGGCCCAGGATCAGACCTCTCAAACCCTGGCAGTCCAGAGGGCTCGCGACAGGGCCGTGAGGTTCCACCTGATGGTCCCCGAGTGGGCCTAGCCAGGTGGCGTGGCGTTTGCTTACGTCTCTAGTGGACAAAATAAAGTTATTTCACTCACTCACTCACTCACTCCGACACATCGTACTCCCTACGCGCGATGGATGACGCGACTGAATGCGATGCGCGGAAACTTCGCCCTTACCTAACACGCAACACACTTAGAAAAACTTTGTCTTTCGTCGACTTCAACTGGACGTTGAATCGTCTTCCAACTTTTCTCTTTTTTTTCATAGAAACAATTAATTTATAAGAAGAGTGCGGATTTTCTGTTCCTCTTATAGTTGGCTTCTCTTTCTGTCGGCACTCAGCGCACCAGCTTCCTTGCTTGCATTGGGCGAAGACCAAAAGAAAAGTAAGTTGATGAAATATTAGTAGCAATGACGGCCGTATACAAAACAGCCACGAAACCCTTTCTTCGGGCAACTCGCGTCCCAGCATGCACGTTTACTCAAAGATATGTAAGCGCAGTAACTTATGGGAGCTTTGAGACATGTTTCTTCCGAATTGCGGAAGAAAAATAAATCTTCAGACGTTTTGTTTGTAATAAGAGCTGCAACAACAAGAGCAGAACGTTCTTTCTTATGCCACCCGACTCTTGGTCAATCTTCAAGAGTTGGAATGCGCTACGAGTAAAGGTAGACCCAAGGCAAGACAGCAACGGAGACTGTCTTTCCGGTTCGTTTCCAATTTCAAGATAGCAGGCCCGTAAGGAGACGCCGTCCCCTTTTCCGATGGCAGGCAAAATGTTGTGCATCGCGTTTCACGCCGGTATCAGAAGCTACATTTAGACATTAACAAAAGAAAGTTGGGCCAGTTGATGTCGATACATTTGGTCTGACATAGTTACTGGCGCGAACAAGGCTAACACAATGTCTTTCCGTTAGCCTTGTTCGCGCTAATAACTGTCACAGCAAATTCATATTGAGACTCTAGCTGTTGCAAAAGATTGATGGCAGCAGTCACGCGCGGGGCCTTCGATCCTTAAAAAATGCTCAGTGTCCACGGTGTCGTATAGGCAGCATCACATTTCGTTGTCTGTTTCCGACTTTAATGGTAGCCATCTTTTGCCCTTGCGCACTGGCGGCAGAGCTCTTATGGTTGTAATAACGTACAATCGACCACAGCCATTTTCGTAACGCGTAATTTTTTATCGGGACTTCGCAATTCAGCCGAGAATTTGCGTGTGTCGTGCCGAGGTCGCATAAGGAAGTATACCCATTATACATTCCACTACTATAGGATGGACGGCGCTAACTTCGACAAAATTTATAGCTTTCCTGCAAATCTCGTACTCCGAAGATATTGTAGTCGGGTGTGGCCCTTGCAGCTAATTAGAACTAAGTGAGCAAGATAGAGAAAAAATAGGGAAGGAAAGAAACGGAGGTTAGACACTGTAAGTACCGGCTGGCTACCCTGTGCTGGCGAAAGAATAAGTGAATAAAGGGTAATAAAGACACACAAAAAATCCATGCTGCGGCCGCTCTAAGTAAATGAAGATGTCCCGGCGGGACGTGTATGCCGTGCTCTAGGAACTGCTGGTCTCTGTGTGTTCATTATTCCAGTATTTGAATAAGCTAGCACTCAAAAATAAACATACAAATGAAGCACCCGTGTCCCATCGAGTGACCCACTTGATCCTATCCTTGTAAGTTCATGCCTATCATAGGTCATGCACTCAGCCTTAGTTTCGCCAGGATGGTTTCGTACAGAACGGGAAGCATGCGTTACTGACAAAAACAAAAAGGTTAACTTCGAATAGCCAAATGTAAATTTGTACCGGCGCGCTTAGTCTTCTGATGGTAAAATTAGCATATTAGTGGCAATTATTTGTAGTTTGTTAGCTATTTTTACTGTTCAAGTGTGTGGCATGACTTCGGCTAGTAACGGAGAAGAGATATGGTGTTGCTTTCCTAGACTAACTCGGTGCTATTATCATAATTGACTCAGATGAATGCGTGATAATTTACGATTGCCGTAGGCGTACATGACAAAAACCCACTGCATATGGTTCAGTGTGGTCGATCATTCAACACCGCAGCAACCGCCCTTGCGATGATAGTGGATTTCTTCCATTATAACTTCTGGCTTATCATGAGAACAAGCCCGCCTCTGGTTTCCGATGTAGATTACCCTATTTTCATTCATAGCTCGCCCCATTTGGCCGAATAATATGCATAATCATTCTCATTTGCTGCTTTCTGACACCTTGAACATCGAAATCTGTTATGAAATCACGCATAATGAATCATTATAGGCAAAATATGTTCAAAAGATATCCTAATATTTCTATTTATGCCAGCAGCTGTAACTGACAAAGCAATATTATGCCGTAATACAGGTAAAATACCATAATATGTTTTCTAAGAAGCGAACACTTCTAGTGTACACATAAGCCCAGTGTACTTTATGAGGTACACCTGGTTTCATTTCCTTGCTGAATTATAAAAATGCAATTTATATGCGATGTGGTTCATTCGTCACTGACGGCCTTCTTCTCTAAAGCATGCAAACACATATAAACTGCGAGAAGCAAATATTGGACATGATAAAAAATAAACAAACTCTGTGCACCACTGTATTTGCTATGTCCCGCACGTCTCCAATTATAGCAAAATGAACAGATCAGAGACGTCATACAGCTGAGAGAAAGAACTGTGCAGATAACATGCACTGTAGAAAACAACGTTATGCGAATCATATTGCAGGTGGTTGGCTATGCAGCATTATATGGAGTTCCGCACTGTTACCAGGTTGAATTAGGCGACAGTGCATGCGTGTGACGACACCAGCTAGACGACGGTAACAACGAGTGCATGATTTCTACGAACGATCGAATGCTGTCTCAGAAACGGCTCAGAAAAGGCCACGAAAAAGAAAAGACGAAAGCAGCATTTAGATTCTGCTTGAAAAACGGAAAGGGCGAAGCACGTGGGAGCGATGGAAGGTGATGATGGCTGCTACAATTTTGCCTTTGTAGACAAATGACCTTGTAGCAGTTTTCGAATTGAACGATGGTGCTACAAGTGTAAACCTTAGGGCTCGAATAACAGCGAATAAATTACTCGGGGACCAAACTAACTAATAGTAAAAAAATACCTTGGCTATATTCAAGGAAGATTACGCATGCCTTCTTCAGACGATGACTCTTCTCGCACTGGCCCCATCTGCTCTCCTTCTCACACTTACTGTCAACCAGACGTTCTTTTTTTATCGCGCACCCCGTACGTGCGCATCGCTTCGTCGTCGCAGTATCGGGTGGCGGCGTCTGGCTTCGCACTTGTGCACCATGACAGGCGCGTCAGTCCCTGAGAGAGTGTGCCCGCAGGGTGTTCCAGTTTACCGGATGTAGGTCATACCTTATGTACCTCATCTGAACCAATCCCAGTGCACTGCAATATATCAAGTGCTCCTGAGGTGCCGGTATCCCTGCGTGTTCTCCACAGAAAGGCTGTTTGGCTGTGACCAACGTTGAGCAGCAGATATGGCTTACTCCAATGATGAAGGAGCAGCTATGATTTTGGGTCTAGGCGCTTCGAGTGGACATAGAAGGCTCGCAGTTGAGCTATTTCAACGCTGGCGTCCAGGTACGCGTCCCCAAGCTCAATGACGATTGTGCGTGCATATGAAACGCTGAGACAGACTGGGACTTTTGCGAAGAAACGACATAAATCTTCAATCCTGAGCGAGGACGTGGAGACAGATATTCTGCCAACGTTCTCTGCAGAACCCCATGCAAGTGTTCGTAGTGTGGGTGCTGAAGCTCGAGTGTCAAAGTCTTCAGTGTGGAGAGCACTTAAGAAGCGGCAACTTCATCCGTACCACGTGTAGCTCCACCAGATGTTGGAGACCTGCGATTTCCAAGATCGAAAGGACTGTACAAACTGGAATATAATCAAGACGGAAGAGGACCTAGGCTTTGTCAACAAAATACTGTGGACCGATGAAGCTACTTTCCCCCATAATGCCCAAGTAACATCCACAACGCTCTCTATTGGAACGACGAAAATCCTCACTGGGTTATGAATACACATCACCAATATCACTGGTCGGCTAATGTGTGGTGTGAAATTTGCGGTGGCACTATCATTGGCCCCGTGTTTTTTGATAACACGCTAACAGGCGAAATATACGTAATTTTCTTTGCGAAGTTCCATTGGCTAGGATCAAGGATATTCCGCATCAGCATGATGCTGCTCCCGCGCACGGCTGCAGCAACGCCTGCAAATGGCTGCGTGAAGTATTCCCGCAGCAGTGGATTGGACGGTATGGGCCCATCGCTTGGCTGGCACGCTCATCAGATTTACCTGCCCTCAATTTCTTTCTCTGAAGCTACGTCAAGGGTCAAGTATACCGGACACTAACCACAACATCACAGAACCTAAAATAAATAAGACAAGTCTGCAACTCCAGTACTGATACCATTATCAAGAACGCCTCGGAAAATGTGCCTACAAGATGCCAAATGAGCATTGGGGGAGCTAGTGACCTCATGCGATTTGCGCCATCATTCGATAAAAGCCGCATGCCCACAAGACATAACGCCCTGTCGCAGGCCAGTCTCACTGCAGCGCAAGCTTGAAAGCAGCACAATAACAGTGCGAAAAAAGGCGTACCGTCACGTGGTATTCTTTTTTTTTTCATATTTCGTGGGCTTTCTTTGGTACGCGGAAGAAAGGACCAGGCGAAATATATATCGTGTTGTAAATAATTTATTGAGAGGTTTCTCAAGGCGCTCTACAACTTTGCGTATCTCACTTGGGGTCTGCAGCCAATGCCTAAAAAGCTGAATAATTAAACATAAGTAATCCGTTAGTTCAGGGGAAAATAAAATATAGCCTGAGAAACTCTAGGCCAGTGCCAACATTATGCATACGGTTCAACTCGCGTCCGGAGTGCCCATCATTTGTGAAGCTTTGGCTCAATTTATTTGGGACAACAAGTATAAGGATTCAATAATTTCTGTTGTGCTCTATTCCTTGAACGAAACAATGTTGTTATTTTCACTGCTATCGGGTAAGAACCTCTTACAATGCGCAGGCAAGTGCAGGCTCCCCGTTCCATTCAAAGATGACAAGTGCTCTTTTGACCTCATGTTTAAACAACGCCCGGTACGCAGAACAACGGTAGCTACATTTGTAAAAGAAAAAGAAACGCCCAGCAATGCCTAATTTCTTTCACAAGGCTTCTGGAAGTCATTTGGGGTTATGTGCACACTTTCTTGTGCATTCAATGGCATCTGCCATTTGTTACATCATTTCTTGATTGTACCCAAATACTCATTGAATTTACTTTGATGAGCAATATATTTAATTTCAGGTTACAGAAAACAATCCTCTGCAAATAACTGGGCTTGAAGAGCGCATTCAGCTATCTTATCAATAACCTAGTATATAAACAACTAAGGCTCGAGTCCGGAGCCTCGTGGCATCTCTGCTTCAGTATCACGCGTCTGATACTTATTTTATTCGATATTGACATATTTTAGGCGCTTACATAGAAATTAGTCGATCAAGTGAAGAAAATAGTTTCCTGTACATTTGTCTCTAATTTCATCATTAATTTCCTGTGACTCCCCTTATCAAATGCTTTCCTGAACGCCAACTATATTGCATTAAGTTGTCCTATTCTATCAAGCACTTCGACAATGTAATAAATTGTTTCCATAGCTGTGTCACTGTTGACAGGCCCTTCTGAAACCCACGTTGATATTCGCTGATAAAATCTTCGAGAAGAGAGAAACTTTCCGATGTGCTTGGCAACGATGTTCTCTAAAACGTTGCTCGACGCAAACGTTAAGCAAATGTCCTGCAAGTGGAAACACATATTTGTTCACATTTCTGTATCGAAATTACTTTACTCAACTTAGAGTACTCCAGAAAAAATATCAAGCAAATAAAATGAAATATATAAAGTAAATCACAAATAATGGCTCTGAAACGATTCATTCATGGCAATGCATTGTCAGCATAAATTGGTGTGCGAAAACCAGAGCAGTAATTCGAATGCTTTTTTGCGCTAATTACTTGAGCATGCGATGTATAATTGCTACACATGCGGCGTTCAGACATAGTTTACTGTAAAATATATTTACTTAGGTATGCCTCAATCTAGCCGCTATCAAAAAAGCAGTCAAACGATTAAACGCAGTGACTCATTCCTGTCTATATAGGGTCTTTCTGTTGATATTTCTGTTTGTAGTAGGTTTGTATTATTAATATTACACTGTGCACGACAATCCTTCAATCCAGTTTCAAGGGCCAGCAGAAACGATTACAAAGCGACAACTACGATACAGGTTGCCTCCCACAGAGGTGAGGCAGCGTCTCCATGAGGTCTGGAATCATCCGCCATTCATTCATTCAATCTTTCTTTCTTTGTTTCTTTCTTTCTTTCTTTCTTTCTTTCTTTCTTTCTTTCTTTCTTTCTTTCTTTCTTTCTTTCTTTCTTTCTTTCTTTCTGTCTTTCTTTCTTGTGTGCTTGCTTTTGTGCCCATCAGTCCAATATGCTATCGTATAAGCCAGCAGTGTTTAACTTCCACTTATTACCTGCAATACAAGATATATCTAAGGACCCCCCCCCCCCCCGACAAACGGAATTCGCCCATGCTCAACAGAACGGGAGGCACATCGACAAATTGTTTTACTGAGAATGCCACAGACATCACCCAGCACGTCTCGGCGAGAACATGTTTTGCCTTTCATTGCACAATTGCCTCGTTGTATCATTTCTGTTAAAGTTTTTATTTGAAGAATTTCCCGCAAGGCATATGAAGTAAAAGAAATAACAAAAAGGGGCATCAAATAAAAGCATGAGTACTGGTTACGGAGGTACTGCTGCGATGAGGTTGCGGATTTGTTGCCCGGTATCCAAAGGGTACATCGTCGCATCTACAACAAAATATGAACGCTAAAGACCGCTTCCCAATACGTGTCCCAAGAGCGACGACAAATCACTCATCCATCCGTAGAAGCCAGCACAGTAATAATTGCGCTTTCTCGGGGTAATCGCGTCGTATTTTGCGCATGCGACATAATGTTTATTGATTACACGGCCAAGGTTTCCCCAAATGAATGGAGGCTTTTGTCCAGGAATGCCGAGTTCGTGGATGATACTGAGCCTACGATGACGCTTCTGCATCCATAACACGATGATAACAGTAGCAATAGCTCTGATGGCATAGCTTCTTCTTACGATGTAGGACGCGGACGCCGACGCTTGCCATAGAAACGGGCGCCTAAGAGCTGCGCTCTAAAGCAAGCATGACAGACATTAGGGCGGCACGAGGCTACTTGCACCTTGAATCGATAATTGATCCGGTAAGACACATAAAGCAGGGGAAGAAAGATTATTTTTAAGAGCTTGGTTAGTGTAATAAATGTTATGAAAGAGGTTTAGGCAGGATAAATGGCAGCGTGATTGAACTGTCAGCAGAAATCAGTTAACTTTCACTGATCAAACGATTGCGCATCGAAAATAGTTACCAAGTATTCAACTAGCAGCGCGGCATTGAGCAGATTCAAAGATGTTTGTTGGGGTGTTACTGGAAGGATCCCAGGTGGGGGAACCATATTATAATTTTGTTCTATCTAAAGATGTATGCAGAATAAGCTTAAGTTGAGCGCGAACAGTGCGAAAATTTTGGTGCAGATATCAAAGCATGTGATTACCATTAATAACAAAATATTCAACATGCATATTTTATCAAAGGACTTGAGTTATATCTATTACAATATAGCTTTATGAAGTGGCAGGGGTTAATAGCATTTATTAAAAGTGCGCGCAAGCAAAGTTAACGCAATCGCGAGGCGAAGGTCACGATGCACTTGTCATATCATGGTTGATTTAGAAGTACTAAGTTTCATTAACTTAAGAGAAATCACTTATCAGAAAGCAAGACACAATCACCGCACGTGTTTTTAATTAAACGATGCGATACACAAATATAGATGAAAATGAATGCACGAGGTAATACTAGTGGGAATATTATGAATATAAATAATAACAAAGGACGCGAAACCGATTTTTGTAGCACACTTGAAGGGACACGAACACCAGGCGATTGATTATTAGCAATATTGTTCGATCTGATCAAAATGTAGTCAGGAAACAGTAAATACAGTCTAGAATATTAGCGTCATGTTTAGGTTTTTCATGCCGTATAAATAGCTTTAGCAATGTCGACGAAAATACAATGAAATATTAAATGTTTGCCGATAGCTTCCTAAAGGTTATTCGCAAACAATAATACTGCTAAGTCTCGCAAGAAAAGTATTTTTCAAATCCATGCCGACAGGAGAAAATACGATCTTGATTTTAAAAAATATACCGCAGTTGTATATATACAATCAAAAAGTTTGCAGGGTACACCGGTTAAAAACATTTAATTGCTCTTGGGTGGAAAATTAATATTACCGGATTTGTGTAGAAGAGCTACCTTTCATACTTCCACTAGTCTAAGTTAAGCGTGCGACGACTACGAAAAAATTGCGGACGTATTACAGAGGAATAAAAGTAGCTACTTTTCAGAAATTCTCGATTGATGTCATAAGTACCAGTGCTGCTAGACATACTGAAATTTTCATTTCGGCAACGCACCCCAAGCCGAGTGTATACAGAGGTGAAATCCATCGTAACAAATCCAGTGTAAAGAAGTTAGCTGAGGTTTCTGGCTTGCGCGCAATGAACAGGAACGAAATACATCATTCCGTGCATTGCAGCACTGTTCGCTTAGATATAGCATCACCGTTGTACTGTACAACTATCGAGCAAATGCAGTGGGCCCAGACCTGCTACCTCGGACAAAATTTCAATCTTGTTGGGGGGTTATATTTGAGCAGGATGAGCAACGTACAACGATGAAATATGTCTCGCCTGCGTGATGGCAGGTGATACTCGAGGTCAGCGCATGCGTTGGCTTGACAGCGCTCACATGTCATCTCCATTTTTGCGTGGCGCATTAACCTTGCGCTTCTTTTGGCCAGAATTAGTGTTCCAAGAAGCGTACGCTTAGGCGGCAGGGTGCCGGCAGAAACTATGCAGTTTCGAAATTCGCACGAGGCGTGTACTGTGGCATGAGAGTGTGGCGCCACCGCTTTAAACCTTATGATAAGTACGCACCGTATATGCTCCTGTGGTTCACCTTAGTAACGTTGGATCACCCTCCCTGCGGGAGCCATGCACGACGGCTGTTCACTCAAAACGCACAAGTCGTTGCAAACACACACTAGATGTGTTTCTATTGACCGGCCATGCATGTACAGTGATTCTTGCTTGACACAACGTGCGGCACCACGGCGTGTAGCTACTGGTAATCAAAATGCGCGTCACATAAAAATACGTGCAACACTCGCGAATGGGAGCCTAATGAGCTCATACACGCTTAAATATAGCCTGTCGCACTGTTTTCAATC
Organism: Dermacentor albipictus; assembly: GCF_038994185.2. NCBI lineage: Eukaryota > Metazoa > Arthropoda > Arachnida > Ixodida > Ixodidae > Dermacentor > Dermacentor albipictus. Next base: position 11,486,048 of record NW_027225568.1, read on the forward strand.
AGTGCTTGAAGGGTTCGCTTTAATTATTGAACATTTAGCTTTGAAGGGACTTTGTTTCTCTTGCTGCTATACGTCCCTACCAGTGTAGTGAAATGAAGTCTTTAATAAGGTAAATGACCTAGCGTGGAGGCTTAATTATTTGGCTATGGAGTTTCGCTGCCAAACGCGAGGTCGCTGAATGAAATCGCGATCGCGACGACCGCATGCGGGCGAAGTAGAAAACACCCGTGCGCCAGACATTGGATGCAGATTATAGAATCTCAGGCAGTCATAATTACTCCAGAGTCCCCCACTACGGCGTTTCCCATAATCAGATTGTCGTTTGTCATTTTATGTGGCCTCGACATCATCTGCTTCTTTGTTTTGTGTCGTTAGGGCGCCGATGCGGATGATGTGCTGCAGACACCTGTCAAACAATAAGTTAATAGAATAAACCAAACGAGAGAAGCGATCTATAGTGTTGTTGCCCATGCTGCGCAAGTTTGCGCCGTCGCGGGCAAGTCCACTAACCTCATTACACTGAAAACGCGACTTTAACGCACCGCGGATCTCACTGCGCCCTGGTTGAACGATTCTTTCTTTTATGGCTTTGGTTCCTTTGCAAGCAGTTGCGTTCCTTGCTCAAGTAACAACCAGCTCCTGACGCAGACTGCTACTTTGACATATTTTGAGACCTTTGCAGTCTTACGTAAAAATGCAGAAAATGAAAGCAGCAATGAAAGGGCAGCACACGCTATCGCGCGCAAGACATGGGCTAAGACGAAAAGCTCCGAAGCCACAGACTGCACGACGGCTGCCGGATAGTTAACGGCGACAAGCACGCATGGTAATCCCTCACTTGGATGTGCCTCTCACATCGACCACCACTTCAGAAGAAAGTAAGCACCTGTGACACCGCTCTCCGCTCTCGCATTTCGAGCGAGCGCCCTAGAGGCCCAAGTTTAATCCGGCGGCCTGTTTCCATGTCCTAGTTCGCCTAAAAAGGGCGGATACAAAACAAGGTACGGTTTCACCGTATCTTTCGCTGCTAAATATTTGCGAATGGGAAACGGTATCCATTTGGACCAACTGACCAAAGCAAAGAGTATGCGTCCCTGTGAGCAAATGAATGTATAAGTCGTTTAAGCTCCATTCGCTCTAATAAACCACTCTCAAAACCGTTTAAAAAATATTTTGGCGAAAATAATAGCACTGCACGCAGAGCTGGTGGTAGCGTTTCCAAGACGCTAGTTCGTGTTGTTTAATTTGGAGTAGTCAGGGATACCTGGGGTGAAGCAAAAACAGTGGGTAAAAACATGAAGGGAAAAACAGTTAATTCCGATTGCTTAGCGTGCTTTCAGTTCGCGATGAATAAAAGCTACGTTCGAAGGAAGTGAACGCCTCGCAAACTACAAGGACACGAATTTACAACGGCTCGTAAAACTACAAACTCGAAGACGATAACACCCGTGCCATTGGTCCCGTCACTCGTGCACATGTTTTGTGCCTCTGTCCGTTAAGCTGAGTGCAGCTGCACCATTTCGAACCTTTGCTCTCGCACGTATATAAATAATAGAAAAATCTTTTTAGCTGGCCGTTACAGTTCGGCTTTTTAGCATATATAATAATACATTGCGCGGCACGATGTATTTGGGAGATTGAATTCAGAGGTATGATATTGGTTTAAATTTCGCCATTACACCATGATAAATTTAATTACTAGGTAATAAAAAGTGAGTCGGTGACCATAACGGAACTTCTCGTGCCCGCCACCACGATATCTTTTGATATTGTAGCACTTACAGAAAGCTGGCTGCAAAAAGATGAGAAAGTTACGCTTCCTGGCTATGTTATGATATCTCATCCGAGAGAATCAAAAAACCGCGGTGGTGGTGTTGCCTTTTTTCTCAAAAATGGTCTACCTTTCTCGTCTTTGGCACCAGTCACCCTCAGTCATGCAGACATAGAAACACTGTTCATAAGACTGCCCCATTCATTCACTGTTGGAGTTATTTACCGTCCACCAAACTCGCGCCTTTCCTCTTTTCTTGATAAACTGGAAGGAATTCTTGAAACGCTTACTACACACTCGGAACGCATAATTATTGTTGGCGATTTTAACATTGATACAAGTGCTGAATGCCACAAAGACTACATGAACCTGTTAACATCGTACAATTTCCGAAATATGATTAATACACCGACGCGTGTAACTACCTCTTCTTCATCTATTATTGATCATGCATTAACAAATATACCGACTGGGATACGCGCTGGGGTTTACAGCGAACCCATCTCCGATCACCTCCCACTTTTTGTTGCTGCTGACATTGATATAAAACCAGAGCGCGAGATCAAGAAGTATGTTTCTAAAATAGATTATGCCCTACTACGAGAAAATCTATTGGCCATTGACCCCAGTGTAATATACCATGATGACGTCGATACAGAGTTTAGTAACCTAATAGACACGCTTTCGCAAATGGTTACTACCTGCAGCAGAAATATTAGTGTTCGCTCTTACGAAGCACCACTATGCCCTTGGATGACTGAGCCAATCCTCGCCGTTCTAAAAGAGAAGGATTCATGGTACCGTAAGTGGAAGCAACACAAGGATAATGTTTACTATTCCAAACAATTTAAGAACCTGCGCAATAGATCCGTGTCGATGATGAGGGCACGAAAAAAAGCATATTACATGCGTCTCGTTGAACAGGCTTCTGGCAATTCACAAAAGGTCTGGAAAATAATAAATGAAGTTGCTGGCAAAGCCAGTTTGCGCCGTGTTCTCCCGGAAGAAATAGATCGCAATACTACAGAAAGATTTAATTCCTTTTTCACTAATATCGGCCCATCATTGGCTGCTCAACTCCCCGAATCACAACAAAATGCTGCATCCAATACAGTTCTCAACACTTTTGTAATGTTTGAAATCGAACCCCATGAAATTACATCCATTATTCTCAGCTTACCAGGCAATAAATCTGCCGGACTGGACGGAATTTACCCACGCATACTTAAGGAAAACACTGATATCTTGGTACCCATCTTATGCAAACTTTTTAATCATTCATTAAAATGTGCAAAGTACCCCTCTGCACTAAAGATTGCCAAAGTTGTCCCGGTATACAAAGATGGAGACCGATCCAACCCGTCAAGCTACAGACCCATTTCTGTCCTAAGTGTTATTAATAATATTTACGAAAAGATTTTATCCAATAATATTTGCAAATTTTTAGAAAAATATAACCTACTCTGTCAACAGCAACATGGATTTCGAAAACATCATTCAACGGCAACTGCAGTCCTAAGCCTAACTCAATTAATTAATACAGCATTACATGAAAACAAACTGGCCGCTGTTGTATTTGTTGATTTAAAGAAAGCGTTTGATACCGTGGATCACGCTATTATGCTCAACAAATTAAACCGCTATGGATTTCGCGGTGAAGCCTACAGCTTACTTTCCAGCTACATCAAAAACCGTCAACAAGCTGTAGTTATCAATAACATCATATCATCACTTAAATATTTACAGACCGGGGTTCCTCAAGGATCCGTTTTAGGGCCCATGTTATTTTCATTATACTTGAATGATTTGCCGAAGGTCCTAAGTTGCTGTGATATTCTAATGTATGCTGATGACACTGCGATCATTGTAACCGCAGACAACCATGAGGATCTAGAAGCAAAGACAAACGCTGAATTGAAAAAAATTACAAGCTGGTTTTTTACTAACAAGCTTACGATTAATTCAAGCAAAACCAAATATATGGTATTTAGCTCACGAGCAAAAGTCATTGACAGCTTGCAAATTAACATTTTCATTAACGACCACTCACTAGAGCGAACACGCTCATTTAAGTATCTTGGTGTCATTCTAGATGAACATCTTCACTGGAAAAATCAGATTAGCGCCATCTGTTCAAAGTTGGCTTCTGGCTGTTATGCCTTATTACAGGCCCGTGATTGTTTTAACACACATACACTGCGTACCCTTTATTTTGCCCTTATTAACAGTCATCTAACATACTGTGTAGAATCATGGGGTTTAACATACAACACTTACCTTGATCCTATCCGGCGATTACAAAAACGGGCTATCCGAATTATAACACAAAGCAAGTATACTGAACCAAGCAAACCAATTTTCCAGATATTAAATATCCTTCCTTTTGATCTTTTGCGGTCTTTAAAGATAGCGCTGTGTGTAAATAACATAGTAAAATATAACCAACCTTTCAATGCCTCCCTGTTTCGCTGTCCTTCTCGACTGACGAGAAACCTCACACATAGTAACTTTAATCTGCCACCGAATAATAACATCTACAGTGAAAGATTGGTGCAGTTTTCAGGAGCCAAGGTTTGGAATGCTTTACCCCCAGAAATAAAACAGTCCCACGAAACAAATAAAGCATTAAGAACATACGTTTTGAGCCTTATTTGATCTATGTGACAGTCGTTCGCGGTTTGTGTTTGTTGTACAGTGTTGTTCATTACAGATCTTTATTCATTCTCCTGTAAAATGCAGATTATATTATTTTCTCCTCATTGTATAGTGTACTTTAGTCTTTCGCCGTGATTTTGGGCTTTCTATTTTACACAAGTGTTGTGTCATTGCCATCGTGTATTTTTGTTTCTGAACCCCACACTAGCCTCTGGCTATGGGTTCAGTCAGTGTCTGATAAGTTGTATGGCAAGAGTAGAAAAAAAAAAGGAATTGTGAATGGCGAGAAACCTTGCCCATTGACCAAAAGAATTGTTGGCACGCCTTAGCTGCGTGGCCCAGACTATATATAAATTGGAAAACTAGGGCTGAAACAGTAACTGGGGGGGGGGGGGGGGAGGGGGTGGCTTCAAGGCTGAACGACTGGAGCACGTTTATCAACCGTAATCCAACAAACTAGCCATGGTCAAACATTAAGGTGTGATATATTCATTTGTCTTTAGAAGTATGGTGTCAATACTAAAAGATAAGCACGAAGGTAAAAAAAAAAGGCGCTATTCCTTGTTGTTGTAACCAAAGCCTGTCATTATAGGATGTACCTTTTGAGTGCGACTCTAGTGGATTTTTTTACGGACTTGTTATGAGATGTCCCTTCGCAAGCATGTGGTGTGTACATTAAAAAAAACACGAAGTACAAGCGCAAAAAGTACACTAAACAACACAAATGCATATTTTTTTGGATTGAATAACTTTAATGAGAGGTCCTGCGAGCTACAGGACGCAAGGTCCCATAGAGCGGGCTACTCCCACGTTGGGACCGGGAGTTGTAACTCCCTGGCCGCATCGTGGGCTCGCTGGACGGCCCATAGCTGCTCTGTCAGGTCCGTGCTGCGTAATGCTTCTTGTAGCCTGGCGGAGTCTTGATCCTTGTTTGCGTGGGTCCGACCACACGGCCAGAGCAAGTTGACCCAGGACAAAACGCTGGTTGCAGCTAAGCAATTCAGAATATCCCACATGCAAGACAGTAGTTTCAAAGTGGCACATTGTCTTGCGCCTATACATATTTGTAATGTTTGTCTCTCTATATATTTGCGCTCATTTGGCTTTTTTTAAAGGCAACGCCATAGCCCTGGGCACAACCATTCTCCAGTTCATGTGGTGTAGCGCATCGGCCGTCCTGCAGGTATTCGCATAAAGTATTCACTACTTATATGTACAGGACACAAACGCTGCAGCCAAATATATTCCGCGGAAGATTTTTCGGAAAGAATGTGGGGATGCCGCTCCTAATATCAAGAATTTTTGCAAGTCATATGACTTGAGCACTGACCGACTTTACTTCCTCCATTTTAGCATGTGCCCCAATATAATCAAGTAAAAGTGAACTACCGAGTTTCTTAAGTAGTTAAAGGCGGGTAACGTGCCGTTTCTGATGTCTGCTAGTGTTACGTTTGCGCTACTGAAAAAAGAATCTTCACTCCGTGCGCTGTCTGTTGGCAATACTTGTACCGTTCACTGAAACACTTCGTGCTGTGAAACTGTGCACTGACAGGACTTCTTCTGAATTCAGCAAATTGTCCCCTCTATTGGTGTCTAGAACATTCGACTAGTCGAAAGGATGTTCTCGCTTTCAAATGCAACAAATTTCATTACAATCAGCGCAGCAGTTATCTCACAAATGCATTTCTGCGCTTTACAGGTATTTCCATAGGAGCCGTCGTAGCTGGACTCGAGCTTAAGCTTCCTTTTAAAGGTGCAACAATTTAGAGCTAGCTTGTTGCGGCTGTGGAAAGGACTAGACGTAGACGTAGTGGATGACAGGTCAGAAGCCGAAATTAAAGCCATCTTAGAAAGCAACAGCTATCAGGAACGCTTTGAATACTTCGGCAGCCTATTTCTGAAAGAACAAGAAGCAATTGAGCATGAGAAGGAATTGAGAACGCAGGATTGCATTAGGTAACAAGAAGACTCGATCGAAGCTCTAGCACAAGAGATTGAAAGAATGGAACAGGGTTTCGAAGGCAAATCAGCAGAAAATATCAGGCACCCGTAGAAGTGGCGCACCGAAGGTGCGAAGTAGCAGCATGCATGGTTCTACTGATGGTAGAAAGAGAAGCTAGTCATTGCGAGCCTAAATGTAGGTTCGTAGGCGCTGCCAGATCCGCAGACTATGGCGTAGGAACAGAGGCTAATTCCTTTGAGCCTAAATGCACGTTCATAGGTGATGCTAGAACCGTACACCGTGGCGTAGTTGCTCAGGAGCCCATTGATGGGGACCATATTGAGCGTGACGAGATATTGTGCCAATGGAATGCCAGAGAACTAGGCGAGCTGTGGACAATTTGGCACAGTTTTCAAGTGAGTACCTCGTAAACGTAGCTCTTGTAGAAGTCCCACGTTACTCCGACTTATCAGACAAGAGCACTAGTGTAGAGCTCAATCGGTAAGAAAAGTGCGCTAAGGCATAATGTAGGCAGGACAGTGGAGTTACGGCCAGCTCTCAGGTATACGCGAACAACGTTGCGCAAATGAAAGTAGGAGCATTGTCCCGAAGTGTTTGAAGCTCTCCGCCAGTCGAGGTAGCTATGTTAGAAATGAGTTTTCCGCAAATAATTCCGACTGTGCAGTTGCGATGGCAGTCGTGATCGAGGATATGAGTGCTGGTGCGAGCGGTAGGCTCGTAAATGAGCACTACAAAGTGTGCTCAGAGAAAGCAGGCTCTGTGGATTGGAAATGCGCATCCGTGACAACAGCTTACAACTTAGAGAACAAGCCATACTCTTGACTCTTGCGATTGGGGGAATACTATAAGCATGGGTTTTCTGAAACGCTATTCTAAACAGACGGTTTAGAATATGGTTTCTCGCCTTACATACACTAAACGCAAGCACCTTTGCAGCGTGTTTCGTGCGCTTCCTTTCAGGGCTGAGTTTACTGTATGGGAAGGGACGTTGGAAGACAGGGTACTCCCTCAGGCCTCGTGACTAACGTATCCAAGCCAACACAATCTATTAGCAACCATCCTGCCTCTTCTAGGTCGACGCCTCTCGTTAGACCTACAGAGGCCGGAATCTCAACAGCGGACGCTCAACGTTCTGCTCCTGCAGCTAATATTTGCTGCTTGAATAGCAGACTGCTCTCTGAGGAAAACGTCCTGGGAATTTGTCGTAAGTACTAATAGATACGCAAGGCCACAAATAGTAACTGCTCTTCTTGAAAACTACTGCACGCCGTATACGTACTCTTGAGACTGCTAGTGACCATTCCTCAGCGAGTGTGTCCACTCTGACTGCCTCTTTTTTTCTTATCTGTCTTTTCTTTTTATAGAGGCGGCTGACGAGAAGGAGCCTTCACGGCCACGATTTATTGGAGCCGGCCAGGTGCGGTGCTAATGGCCCCGGAGAGCGGCAGATGGATACGGCCGCACGGGATGGGCGCGCTAGCTTTAAGTGCAAGCTCTAGGAGCCGGGGGTCGTGGCCTCGGAGTCCGGCATCACAGAGGGGGTCACTCTCTAGCCTACGTCGCCAGTATGTCTCGTACCGGGCACCTGTATACGCTACTGGGGCGTCACACGGAGGCTTAGCGCCCCCACGCCATCGTCCGAGCTTACTTGTCGAGGATTGCTTCATTAGCGAATAGTGCGAGGTCAAGAGAATGAGGAACAGAACAGGGGGTTGGAAAGGCAAACTTATTTGCGTAGAACAAGGGGCACTCGTGTTGGCCGGAGCACGGAGCGCAGTCCATCGTTCTGGTAGCATGATCTACAGGTCAGAAGGCTACATCTTTTTTCGGAGCACACACATCAGAGCAAGTCAGCACACCAGAACACACTCGCACACAGCCGCTACGTCGAAGCACTCGTAGTCACCTGGAGGGCGAGAGTGGGCACACTCACTCCGGCACCTTTCTTCACGGAATACACAGAAAGGAGGGGAACCTCGAAGACAGGTATTGTCACGCTTGACTCAAACTGGCGCGTCTTAGTTCATGGGATGACCCAGCACTTGGCTGGCGCGCCTGGCAAAGGACCTTGTCTGCTAGTAGTCGCCGTGAGGAAACGGCGTAGAATGCCTTTTTCCAAGAGTTTCTTGCTACCATCGCCGAGGACGGTGGCAGTGTACCATTCATCAACACTCTATTGGCCAAACATTGTCTCGCCTTCGTGTCGCCGCTAGTATGTCTGAGGGGACGAATTGTTAGGTTCCCGAAGCTATTCGTCGCAGTAGGACAAGAAAGGCTAGAACGTCACTTCCACCGCTGGTCGATCGTAACAAAGCGTGCACGCGGCTATCGTCTTTCTTGGCGGTGCTGGGGCTGACTGCTGTGACGTCACACTCTTTTTTCCTCCCCATATGTGTAAGGTAGCCAAGCGGGTACTTTCTTGGTTAACATCCCGGCCTTCTTCCTTTCTCTCTCTCCATTGCTGTGTCATCTTCCACATTCTTTTGTGGGTAGACGGTTGCCACTACCCTACCGGGTGAAGTACAAAGCGAATGAAGCCTAGCTGGGTTGGTCGGGCGCTGCTCTCCTCGGGCTCATGATACATACACCTAAAATCCCCATTTCTTATCAACCAAGAAAGACACTGTAGGTGACTTGAGTTACGTTACCGCGTGCATTTTGTACAAATGTGGCTCTTCAAGCAGCCGTTTCGTCTTTTGCGTGGTTCTGAACCAGAGTGAAAGGCAGGAGGGCAAAACGCCTTCCCAAAAATGACAAGATTCTGGAGAGCAGCGCTTTATTGGTGGTATCAGCGTACAAAGAAGGATAGCGCACTCGATAACAATAATATTTCATATTGGACGCTATATGAATCGTAGGGACCCGCCGTGGTTGCTCAGTGGCTATGGTGTTAGGCTGCTGAACACGAGGCCGCGGGATCGAATCCCGGCCACGACGGCCGCATTTCGATGGGGGCGAAAACACCCGTGTACTTAGATTTAGGTGCACGTTAAAGAGCCCCAGGTGGTCGAAATTTCAGGAGTACCCCACTACGGCGTGCCTCATAATCAAAAGGTAGTGACTACAGTGACGGGGCCCGGCACTTTAACATCTGCACTACAGTGACGGGGCCCGGTACGTTAACATTTGCACTACAGTGACGGGGCCCGGTACTTTAACATCCACACTACGGTGACGGGGCCCGTCGCTTTAACAACACTACACCTACGGGGCCGTCACTATAAAGATGTCGGTATTGGGGGCGAGGACGACTTACGGAGTCGCCATCTGTCGGAAGCGCCTCACATGCGTCGGCGTTAAATAAAGGTTAAATAAACATACTACGCGGCAGCCCTCCTGAACAATTTTGCAAGTACTCTCGAAATGGCAGTATTTTACCTTTAACATAATCATGTTGGACAAACAGAAAGCACAGAATGGTTTACATTGATTGATTGATTAACCTTTATTTTACAGTCCTGCAGAACGCGTATTAGCACGTCGCGGGCCGCTCCCACGACGGGTCCGACAGGCCTAGCCTGCCAGCCGCATCGTGGGCCTGCTGGACAGCCCAACGTTGCTCAGCCAGGAGTGGGTTGCGGAGGGCCGCCTCCCTCCTAGCTGAGCTGCGGTCAGGGCTTGCTATAGAGATACATCCCCAGAGCATGTGCGAAAGTGTTGATCTATCCCCGCAAGCAGGGCACGCGTCATCAGTGTAAATCTCCGGATATATCGCATGTAACGTGAACAGGTTGGGATAGGTTTCTGTCTGCAACAGTCTGAATGTCAGTGCCTGAGGCCTAGTGAGCTTGGGGTGAGGAGGAGGGTATTGTCGCCACGAGAGATAGAAGTGTTTAAGAAGTTAAATTATAAGTGGCAGGCGCGTCCCTACCATGCATAACTGTAACCATGGTTTACAAACGCTATCTCTTTGCCTACTACATACAGTAAGCTGGGACACTGCGAGCGGTCGCCGCAATTCGATTCCACCGAACCGGTTTGCGCGAAACGTAAGCAATCGCTGAGAAAACTATATGAAATATGTTCTTATAGTAGGATAGCTGTCTGTGTAACTAAATGTAGCATAACAGAATGAAGCTGCAATGCAGCGATCGCACGGGTTCGCGGTGACCGACTTCGCCTCTGCATGCATGTCCTCGCGCAATGTTTCGCTTTCGCTCCGAGCACGTTTTCGCACCGTGCCGTGAGCTTTATGCCGCAGCATATGAGCATTTGACAGTACGCAAGCAACCATTGTTGCATGGACACTATCGGAGCTGTTCACCGACGCCTACAGCGACTTGTGATATGTTCCGTCGCGATGATTCAGTCTTAATTTTCTTTTTCTTTTCTTCTAAAGTCTTGGAAGCTTCAATATCATTATTTCTCAAATTTCATCGAACTGCATGTTTATCGGTCTTCTAAGCGAGCAATTAGCCGCTGCTTCTTTTTCTTATTTCAGTAGAATATTCATTATCTGGTGCTACACAAGCAGGAACATGTGCCGTGCCTTTTTTAACGTGTTTACCGTTCCCCTTCCATTAGAGTGAACTTTCTTTCTTTATTATAATCATCATAGGTGTTGTGCATACGCAAAAGATTGTACATTCGTGGACAAGTACCCATTGCGGTCGTTCGATCCGTATGTGTGCAATCAATGTATTCCATTACTGCACGGAAGTTGCTGACATCGTGAAATTCACGTGGTGTTGTGGACAGTAGTGGAATAAAATACCGCGGTCCGTGAAGTGCTTGGCATCCCCATAGGCGCCAGCATCGAGAAGCTCATGCAGCTGGGGGTCCACAACACCTTCGATGAGGTTGGGTCACAGAAGTTAGTCCAGGTTGTCAGGCTCGCTTCCTCGCCTGCGGGGAGGCGGATCCTGGAGGCGCTGGACTTTAACCCGTCAGGGAAAGGCGGTGCGTGCTCGACGCGTGGTCGCGGGAGGCCGTCACGGTCTCGCCGTTCCCGCGCAACGTGCACCCGCAACGCAATGTAGGCACACGCCGGGCCCGAGCGGCCGCACTTCTCGGATCCGTCGCCGACGATCCACGATCGGTCGCGTTCGTCGACGTCGCCCAATACGGTTCGTCCGACCGGTTCGCGGCGGCCGTGGTGGATCACAGGGGCAACCTAACACCGCGTCCGTGCGAGGCAGGTGTCCGGATTGCGGAGATCCATTCTGAACTTTAGAACACATGCTCTGGCGGTGTCCCTCGTTACGGGACCACGGTCATCTCACCACGGAAGAAGAGTGGGAGGAGGCGGTCAGGCACGGCCTGCCCGTCCCAACGTCGGAACGGCTCGCGGCGGCCCCCTCAGGGAGTTTCTCAGTCGCTCCTCAGGACCTTAATAAAGTTCACTGCCTGCCGTGAAGTGCTCGAAGTTGTTTGCATAGAATGTTTGAAAGAAGTGCGACCATTGACGTCGCTACAGTGTTGACTGCAGGGCTGAGGTTAAAGCGCCGGGCCCCGTTACTGTAGTGTATATGTTAAAGTACCGGGCCCCGTCACTGTACTGTATATGTTAAAGTGCCGGGCCCCGTCACTGTAGTGCATATGTTAAATTACCGGGCCCCGTCACTGTAGTACAAATGTTAAAGTGCCGGGCCCCGTCACTGTACTGTATATGTTAAAGTGCCGGGCCCCGTCACTGTAGTGCACATGTTAAATTACCGGGCCCCGTCACCGTAGTACAAGTGTTAAAGTGCCGGGCCCCGTCACTGTAGTCACTACCTAATCAAAAAGTAGTTTTGGCACGTAAAACCCCATAATTTTTTTTTAATGAATCGTAGGGGTCTGTGAATGTCATCACAGCGCCTACACGTGTAACAAACACTTCTGAAACGTATTGATCATATTCTGTGCAATCTTAAGTCTACAAATATTACCTCCGGCGTAGTAGATACGGATCTATCGGATCATTTTCCAGTGTATTAACTTGTAACTAAAAAGCGTCAACACCCTAAACGGTGTCGTCAAACAGCTACACGCGTGGACAGAATTTTGCTTCAAAAAAACTTATCTGCGATACGCGAACACCTCATGGGAGGCATTGATGCCAACAAAATGTATGAGTACTTGAATATCGCGATATCAAACGCATAGTGCTGAATCCCCCCCCCCCCCATGACACGATAAAAAATTCTACGAACAACCGATAAACCTTTGGATGACGCGAAGTGCCTTAGAGCTATCCAGTACCAAGTATTATTCTTATAGAAAGCAAAAAGGAAATAATGAAGACGTTTAATTACTACAGAACTCAATACAAATACTTCAGGAACAAATTATTAGCCCACTTACGACATTGTAGGAAGGATTATTACAATCGTGCTATAATAGCAAATCAAACGTGCCCTGGAAAACTATGGGAAATAATTAATTCAGTCATTAAGGAACCACTGAGCAATCCAGGTTTCCTGACATCTATACGGTGACTGAAAATAACAATCAGCAAATAAATTTAGTGTTTATGTACGAACATTACTCATAACCTATCATTGCTATGTACCCAATGCCGCACCTGTCCCTTGACTTTGAGTAGAGCCAACTCGTTAGTATTTTTCAATACTACCAGCTGCTGAGAGGTAATGTCTACAATTATTTACATGCCGACCTAAAAATCCTCCGGATGTGACAGTATATCATTAAGCGTTGTAAGATATAATCTAGATTTATTGTGTCCTTACCTCTCGCAATATTTAATTGTGCTTTTTACACTCGAACGTATCCCAATCTACTGAAGAGAGCTAGGGTCTCTCCCATTTTTAAGAGCGATGATCACAACCTGTTAGAAAACAACCGTCCCATTTCAGTACTCTCTACCATTAACACAGTGTTCGAGAAGCTTATAGCCAAGTGAATAATTAAGTTCTTGGCAAAATACAACATACTAACACCGCATCAACACGGATTTCGCCCAAACAAGTCGACCAGCACCGCGGTTACTTATGTTACAAACTATATTAACACTTGCCTGAATAACAATTAAGTAGTAATTGGCATATCCCTAGACATTAAAAAAGCGTTCGGCATCGTCGGTGATCAGAATTTGTTAAAAAAACTGCAAGGTTAGGAATTTCGAGAAGACCGCTTACATTTCTTAGAATTACCTGGAAGAAAGATACCAGAGCGTACACTTGGACAGTGTCTCGTCTGACTTCCTGCCCATTACACACGGCGTTCCTCAGGGGTCTGTTTTGGGTCCGTTACTATTTTCCTTGTACATCAACGACCTATCCCAAAGGCTTGTTAAGGGTGAGGCAATAATGTATTCTGATGACACCATAGTTGTAATCTCAGGAAAGAATATCAATCACTTACAAAACACTGCTAATAGAGAACTAGAAAAACTAGGAAACTGGTTTATGAACAACAGATTAACACTAAATACACCTAAAACAAAGTACATTATATTTTCGTGTAATAGAGTTAAAATACCAACAATAACTTTGAAGACTGCGATGACAACAATTACAGAAGCTCAAGAACATAAATATCTCGGTATAACGTTAGATTCAACCCTTCATTACAGGGCACACACAGGAAATGTTTCCAGCCGGCTCAGTCATACATGTTTTATTTTACATCAGGCGCCTCAGCATTTTCCCGCATGTACACTACGAGTGATTTACTTTAGTATTTTTCAAAGCCATTTACGCTATTGTATTTAGACATGGGAGCATACCTACTCCCCTTACCTAGATCCGGTAACCAAGCTGCAGAAAAGAGCGCCTCGAATTACGTCCTTCTCTTGTTTAACGGAACACATGGAACCATTATTAAAAAAAAACTAACGTAATGCCATTCCTCATTGTCAGGGACTTCAAAACAGCGGGCTCAGTTCATGTCATGCTTTCGGACAATAACCCCCTTCCAAGTACCATTTTCATCACACCACACAGGCACACGAGGACACAATCGAACAGAAATTTTAACGTACCACCTGTTAACAACTTGTACGGTAGGCACAGGTTAGCCTACATTGGAACGAAGATATGGAATAATCTTCCAAAGAGGATAAAAGAGAGTCCAAGATTTTCGTATGTTCTTAAGGAATTTATAATGCATAATCAATATGTTTCTGCATTGTAATAGTAACGGATTTTGCTATTGTTGCTTTTTCTCTTGTGCTATAAAATGTATTAATATCATGTTAACAACAATATTAGCGGAAGCTGTACTTGCAAATCACATTACCTGTTAACCTGAGTGGCAATGGTGTTTTGTATTCATTTTCATGGGCACAGAACTAGGAGTATTGCTAAGGGCCCAGGCGATTTCAGCAACGTTTGTAATCATAAATGAAACACAAGTTAAGCTTTTTGAAGTTGACTGACCTTTAATATGCTAAGTGTACTTTTTTTTTCTTAATTTCTTTCTTCCCTGCCGCCTGATGAAGCTGACTAAAGCACTTAAACGTTCTTTCCTCTCAAGATATCCGGCTAATATCCAAGCTCCTCAATTTTGCACTCTGTTATCCGAGAAAGTCCGTTGTGAACAATAAGTTATCGCGGTAAAAGAGTAAACGCACATGTACCCAAAGTCTGTAGCCCCTTTCGCCGCCTTCAATCAACGAAAATGTAGCACGTTTTCTTTTTTTGCTTTTTTTACCGCCACGTAGAAGCCATGGTCAAGAACAAAGACAATTCCAAAAGTGTGAGTCTCCAGTCAAACTCCTTAGTTCGCGTACTCGTGTGCTCAACAACGAGTAACGCTCAAAGCACAACGATAGCGGCGCACAGAGGCGTCCATCGTCGGAGTCTCACTACTGGTCAAGGCATAGGCTGATCCGACATGCATCCTACACTCCAGGGCAGTCAGTGGGACTCGCCTATGATCGCGAATCTACGCAAGTATTTGCTTCACGCGCGCGATCTGAGTAGATAACGCTCTTTCACTGTGAAAATCTGGGACGTCATTTTGGAAATGTTGTGTACATGGATGCGCGTCTTACGCCAAACAATATCTTTGTAACGGTGGTTGAAAAAAAAAAAGAAAAGGTAACAGGGAAAAGATGAAGTGTTGTCAGTACTTCAGTATTGTTCTAATAGCCCGTATTTTCTCCTTTCGGCTTGAACCTTATGGGCAGTAGCAACCGTGGTGGCGTAGAGGCTTTGCCGTTGCATTGCTAAGCCCGAGGGCGTGGGATCGAATCCCGGCCGTGGATGCCGCATTCCGATGGGGTGGAAATGCTCGCGCACCGTGCATTGGGTACACGTTAAAGATCCCCAGGGTGTCGAAACTGATGCGGAGCCGCCCACTACGTCGTCCCGCACAATCATATCATGGTTTTGGTCTGTAAAATTATAGAAATTAATAAGCTAATTGACTTGGACGGTCAATCAATTGCCACAAAGCACTCATGCTAAAATTTCTGTATTTTCCGCTTCAACGCACATGTCCACACTGCTCAATCTATCGCGAATGACTGAAAAAGTTCTCTAGTACTTTTCCCTAAGCAGCTGTTTTTATTCCTGAGGACGCCATGAAACCAAGCGTGAAGCCACCAACGCTCAGAAATGTAATCGGGAATGAACAAAATGTACTCGCCCATTTCGTGTGATGTACCGTAGTGCTGAAGCGCTTCTTGTATAATGCAAGGGAGTCCATTGTGAAGGTAGAACAGCATTGTTGGGCACATGCGTTTGAGTTTCTGAGCTTTATTTGCATCAAGAAAATATGTACAAGTGTTCGCACCTGCTTTTTCAAAAGCGCACTGCACCATGAACAGGCTGAATAGCGGCCCCAAGTGTTGCGCTGGGGCACGCAGGAGTGATGAGCTTTAGGATAGGGCTTTGCGTTTGCGGATGTCTTGCGCTTGCACCATCACTACGGCGTTGAAGAAAAGGTATTTTTAAAAAGTGAAAAAATTTACTGCTTTATGAGAAGAGTAATTTAACATTCGTGTTTCCGCGTTTAGGCACAATTTAGGGGTTATTCTATAAACAGGAAGCAATTAGTTGCGCTTAGTTTTGAGTAACCAACTTTACGTGCCTTCACCAGTCAAGTTAAGCCGTGTTGGGCTACAAGTCATGAAATCGACAATCGAATTCGGAATCAGCCGCGGATATTCAATAAATCTTCGTAACACATGCTAGTTGAGAAGGAGCGATAAACGCAGTCCCTTCTAGCTTTCTAACTTCACGCGTTACCACAAATCCAGCCCAGTTTTGTGCTACGTTAGAGCTGTCGCTTCGAAGGGTGCCATCATGTTTGTTGACACAAAGCGTTTGGGGCAGCTTCTGGGGCTCCCGCTAAAACAGTGAAATATTGCATGACCGACGCAAAATACAAACGCTGTTGGCCTCTCGCGCATGCGCAGTGGCATCGACGCTCTTTCTTTGGGGCCCCAAGCGTTTGGGGCCGCCATTCTAAATCTCTTTAATATTCTCATATGTTTTCTTAAATTGACCAATCTAAATGTTACTGACGTTATCGTTATCATTTGAGTGTTCCGACGGTAACATATGGATATTGAGTAAGCTTAGCAGTCGTGTGCATAATTAGTCAAGCTACCTTAATTAACCTTTCAATAACTGATCTGAGGTGGCTAAAGCAAATGAGTAGCTTCGAGCCCTTCCTCGAGATTTTCTAGCTGAGGGAAGAAATCTTTATTGAACTTGCTTCTTTAAGAGCTATGCGAACCATCATGTTGCAATTAAACGTTCTCTGAAAGCGTAACTGACGCTGAAAAAGAGCGTCGGTAACATCGACCTGACCGCGCCCAGCCTTCTGTGATATTGTCATCAACGGTATGGCTCTGTGATTATGTTCCTTGCGGCCAGTCCACTATCGATGTTTATTCACGTTCTTTTTCTAGGGCAAGCAGTTTAAAAGTTTTGATGACAATATAGCAGTGAATAGGCAGTTCTATAATAGCGTTTGCCGCCTTACGCCCCTTAAGCCCCTTTGCCGGAAGTTACGTTGCGCGTCCTTTCAAGAAATTTATTTTGCCGCACGGAAACTCAAATACACGGAAGACGTTATAAATGAGGACGCGGTCTGCTGCCTCGTGCCAAACGTACCCAAGCCAACACAGTCCATTAGCAACCATCCTGTTGCTGCTCTGCGGCAGCGTGTCGATAGGCTTACGGGTGCCGGATTCGCCGAACGATCTCAGAAATTGGACGCCCTATGCGCTCATAATTAACGTTTCAGGTGAGTTTAGAGATAGCCAAAGTTCGTTCGAGTAATTACTGGCGGTTAACGCGAGTCAGAGCGTAGCCATCACGACAATTCACGCTGAAGATGGAGGGATTGGTGTCACCGATCGGTAACAAATGTAAACACATTGTGTGCGTAAACAAATAGCTTTGTCATTACCGCGCATTATGCGAACGTTCGTGCGTTTCTGTGGTTTACGTGTGCTATTATAACGCACATTATTTGGCGAGTAATAACGCGCTGATAACGCGAATACCATTCGGGACTTGTAAGTACCGGACTACCTGCGGTATCGTGCTCGCAGGGAGGAAATGCGAGCAAGACAGATTACGATTTTAGTTTCGGGGCGAGGTAAGCCCCAAAAGGGAGCAAACTTTTTTTAAGAATGCAGAACGTGGACGTGCTCGGAGTGCAGTGTCGGAGTTCATTTTTGCTGTGTCATACTGAGCACGGTGGACGCAATGAATTGAGTAATGGTAGGTTTTGTCATAAATTCATAGAAACTGAAGTGTAATTTTATTTCATTTCTTTACTATGAAAATGCTTCGTCGTTTGAAGAAGTTGGAATTATGACAAAAATGGCGATCACTATAGTATACGACAGCAGTGCCTTTGTTGCGACAGAAAGCATCTGTCATTATGACGGAATGTGTAGCGCTGTGTTCTTTTAGTCCGTTTAACTTCGCTTAATCTAGCGCCACATCGTGAGCCAACCATGACCCGTATTTATAAAAAAATTTTCCGCTAAACTGGTTCGTAGCAGAAAATGCCAGCAAATCAAGGCATTGGACGTATTAGCGAGGACATCTATATCAAACATCCCTTAAGAAAGGAAAACTTTGTTGATTCGTCCCAAAGTTGTCCAGGCTTTGGGAGAGGAAGAAGAAGAAGCGGAGCAGTGCGGACGTTCGTCGCATGGGCTTCGTAGATTCCTACCCTCACGGACTATCTCGACCCACCGGGCCGCCAACTTTTGGGTTGGATCTGAGAGTGCTAACAAGCTGGATCAGCCGGACACCGATTTCAAGACGGTAGGATCATTTTTGGCAAATTACCGGACTTTGACGGGAAACGCTCGCCGCTAAGCCTACCGAGGTTTAGCACGACTACGGGCGTTTGCGGGCAGCCAGGCCCGCTCAGCGATAGCGATGCAGCCTGGACCCGACTCCCGCTCCACGAAATATCCTAATGTTGAGCCATCGACGAGTAGACTAGCCCAGAACTTGCTAGAAGCACAAGAGATGGACGACGACCACCTCGGCGCCTCCGACTCCGAGAATTCGGCGGACGGGGAGATCGAGGACTCCGCCATGCAGGAGCAGCAAGACACTCACAAAGAAGACGAAGCAAATTGGGAATTGGTGATGACCAAACGCCAAAAGAATCGACAAAGGAAGAACGGACGGAACGCCGGCAGCGCCGGGAATTCCCCGGCCCCACCGCCGACAGCTGGCGCGCCAGCTTCCGGCGCACTGAAAAAAGACGGGAAAGGAGCGCAGCGGCAGTCTAGGCAGAGGCTGCCCCCGCTCCCCAGAGACGATTTCAAGATTATTTTGCGACCGAAGGGACTCGTAGTCAAGTCGCTCCAGCAATTTCAAGTGGCCCGGGCCGTAGCCGCGGCATGCAGCAACAAGTTCGAAGGAAGAGACCTGATCACGAGGCTCCGCACAGGGTCCAACATAATAATCGTGAGCACGCCGAACGAGGAGGCCGCCCAGCTCGCGAGGCGCATCACTAGCCTCACGCTCGAGGGACGCTCATATGACGTGAACGCTTACGTGGCCGCACCGGAAAACACCCGGCGTGGCGTGATACACGGAGTGGACCCCGGCGCGACACCGGAGGAACTGAAAGCCGACTTGTGGACGCGCACACAGGGTGTCACCATTC
Source organism: Dermacentor albipictus (assembly GCF_038994185.2). Lineage (NCBI taxonomy): Eukaryota > Metazoa > Arthropoda > Arachnida > Ixodida > Ixodidae > Dermacentor > Dermacentor albipictus. The sequence goes on from NW_027225568.1 coordinate 11,505,475, forward strand.
ACAGCGCCCGAAGGTTAGGCAAGACCAAGACGGCCGTCATCACCTTTGACGGACCGATCACACCGAAACACGTCATCTACTGCGGAGCCGAGTACAAGTGCTACGCGTACCGGCCCACAAGACAAATCTGCTACGTTTGCTGCCAACAAGGTCACCGCTCCGACGTGTGCCCCACACCGGACGCCAAGGCTTGCAAACAGTGCGGGATGCAGAACCCGCCAAAGGATCACCAGTGTACCCCCAGATGCCTGATCTGCGGAGGCAACCACACTACCGGATCGCGGGAGTGCCAAGACCGACTAAAGAAAGCCAGGGACCTGCGAGGCAAGGCCAACGGCGACAACAACGGCGGCGGACGCGGGAGCAGACGTCGCAGCCGGGACGACCGCGGCAAGAAGCCGCGATGGTTCAGCTCGGAGGAGGAGACTTCGCGGAGCCGTTCGAGATCCCGGGCGTCGCGGAGCCGTTCACGGAGCCGGTCACGGTCCTTCCCACCTCTGCCGCCCCTGGCCATTAAGGGAGCAGGCCAGCTGCAGCAGCAGCAGCAGAAGAAGAAGACGAAGAAGGAGCCTACCCGAAAGAGCGGCGGCGTCAAGGTGAGCTGGGGAGCCGAAAACCCTTGGTTTGCTCCGCACTCGGGTGGGGTAGCTAACGAAAAGAACAACACCAACAGCCACCGCGAACAGCCTAGACAGGAGGACGCGGAGAAAATAGCGCTGAGACGTGAATTAGAGCTATCACGCGCTAAGCAGAAAGAGCTAGAACGCCAAATAGCAGAGCTAACGAAGGCAGTGCGAGACCTTAGATCGAACAGCCCTGCGCAGCCACAGACCGTACAAACCCAAGCCCCATGGCAAGCAGGCAACGAGGATTTCGCCACGTTTAAAGCAGAGATTCAGCAAATGATGCAGCAGATGATGCAGCAACAGCAGCAACAAATGCAGCAAGTGCAATTACAAGTCACAGAGCTCCGGAGCAGCATCCGCAAGCAGAAGTTTACCGAGAACATTAGAGAGAAGGCCTACCACCGCCCCGCGCTGGCATCCCTCGCCGACACATCCGCAAACAACACCGAGGCTTAAACATGGCCAGTACAACTTTAAGCAAGCAAGAAAGCTTAGATATATGGCAATGGAACTGCAGAGGCTACCGTAAGAAGCAGGGCCTCCTCCAACAATACATTCACACGCAACAAGCACCGCCTGACATCATATCGCTTCAAGAGACGGGCACGACACCAACACTCGCCGGATACACGTGTTACGAGACTCAAGAGAAAGGAAGAACGGCTACCCTAGTCAGCAAGGCACTCATCGCCATAAGCCACGACAGGATAGCCGACACCGACGTAGAGCACGTTATTGTAGAAATTATACCCAAGAAGAAAAGAAAGAGGGGCAGTATATTTATTGTAAATGCATACAGCCCTCCGAAACAGAGGAAGGCCAAATTCTACGAGCTTTTCCATGGCGCACGCAAACTAGCGAAAGACAGCACGCTAATCATCCTAGGAGACTTTAACGCCATGGACAAAAGCTGGGGGTACCAAACAGCAAACCCAAAAGGCAAAACGCTAGCGGAGGCAGCAGAGAACACCGACTGCAACCTACTCACAGACCCAGACACTCCAACCAGAATCGGAAACAGCGTTAGCACCGACACCTGCCCCAACCTCACGTTCATACGAGGAGCGGAGCAAGCAGCGTGGGAGAACCTGTTAGAGAACCTAGGTAGTGACCACTACATACTCAAGACACAAGTAACTTCGGACAGGCTAAGGCGTCAGCTGGGATCGGCAAAAATTACGGACTGGAGCGCTTTTCGAGAGGCATGCGATAGGAATTTCGCCGAGAACGGGATCCAATCGATAGAAGAGTGGGGGAAAATTCTCATTGAAACACAGCGCAAGTACACCAAAGAAATCACGCGAACGACGCAGACGCCCGAGGTAGACGCCAGACTGCTCAAGCTGTGGGAAGCTAGACGCGGGCTCACCAAGAGGTGGAAGAAACAAAAATACAACAGGAAGCTAAAGATAAAGATCGCAGAAGTCACAGCGAAAGCAGAGGAGTACGCGGCGCAATTGGCAAGGCAAAATTGGCAGCAATTCAGCGACTCCCTCAACGGAACTTTGAACACAGCGAGGACGTGGCATATCCTCAAGGCTCTCATAGATCCGACCAAGACCAAGGCAGAAAACAACAAAACCATCTACCGGTTCATCCACCAGTACGAGGGACCAGACTCCGAACTCCTGGAGAAGGTGCGCGTTAAATGCTTCGGGGACACAAACCCAGCAGCTTACGCAGAGCGCTACCGAGGAAGAGAAAACGTTAACCTGGACAGACCCATCACGCGAGAAGAGGTCTACGCAGCGATTCGAAACACAACCAGAAACACGGCCACGGGTGCAGACAAGATAAATAACGCACTCATCCGCAACCTTAGTGAAGAGTTAGTCGCAGAATTTACCGACTTTCTCAACAAACACTGGGAAGCTGAGACCGTCCCCGAGGAGTGGAAGCATGCGGAGGTAGTGATGATTCCTAAACCGGGCAAGAAACTGCAAATTGAGAACCTCAGACCGATCTCGCTCACATCTTGCCTGGGAAAACTGTACGAACGAGTGGTGACGCTGCGACTACAACAGTACATGGAGGACAAGGAACTGTATCCCCACAGCATGTTTGGATTCAGAGCAAAATTATCGACCCAAGACGTACTGCTTCAAATCAAAGAAGAAGTACTCGGGAACGTCCCCAGGAGCGGGGAGAATATAATAATGGCATTGGATATCAAGGGGGCTTTTGACAATGTAAGCCACGAAGCTATCCTCACGGGCATGAACGACCTGAACTGCGGGAGGAGAGTCTACGGCTACGTCAAAGCCTTCCTTTCAAACAGAACGGCAACGATTGGCCTCGGAGGGCTCCGATCAGAGAAGTTCCTTACTCCAAACAAAGGGACGCCTCAAGGGTCGGTCATCTCCCCCACGCTTTTCAACATAGCAATGATTGGCTTGGCAAAACAGTTAAAAGAAATCGACGGCATACACCATGCCATGTATGCCGACGACATCACCATCTGGGTTAACACAGGCTCGCTCAGACAGAAAGAAGAGAAGTTACAAGAGGCAGCCACCTGCGTAGAGGACTACGTCAGAGCAAGAGGGCTAGCCTGCTCCACTGAGAAGTCCGAGCTCCTGAGAGTTTGGAGAGGAAAGCAAAACCGCACAGTCCCCACCAGCGACGAGTTAAAGCTCAACGTCTACCTCGAGGGCAAGCCGATACCGGAAAAGACGCTCATCAGAATCCTGGGGATGTGGATACAGTCAAACCAACGCTGCACCCACACCCTCGCCCTACTCAAGGCATCGACCCTACAAGTGGCCCGCATGATCACGCGCATCTCACACAGACGCCACGGCATGCGAGAGGAGGACACCCTCAAGCTGGTCACAAGCTTGGTTGTCAGCCGAGTGGCATACAGCCTCCCATACTACAATCCCATCAAGAGTGAGGTACAACAGGCGGACGCGATTCTACGCAAAGCCTACAAAACCGCACTCCACCTTCCCCAGAACACCTCAACCGAAAAGCTCCTAGCCTTAGGACTACACAACGCCTTCGACGAATTGAAAGAGGCGCAACTAGTCTCCCAACAACGCAGACTACAGCAGACCCCATCTGGGAGGGAGCTCCTGAAGAAACTAGGCTGCGCCGATCAACTGCAAGAGATCCAGAGGACCGAAACAATTCCGGACGAGTATCGCAACACTCTAAAAGTAGCACCCATACCCCGGAACATGGATCCCAACCTCCACAAAGCACGCAGAGAAGCGAGGGCTGAATACCTACAAAAAACACTAGCACCCCAAGAAACGACGGTATATGTGGACGCAGCCACATACGCCAGAGCAGCGGGGCAGAGCAACAGCAACGCGGTAGCAACGGTGATTGATTCGAACCTACGCGAGATCACCAGCGCATCACTACAAGGCTGTACGATAATCGAGGCTGAAGAAGCGGCCGTCGCTCTAGCGGCAGCGGAAGGATATCGTTCTAAACGGTCCTTAACAATCCTTACAGACTCGCAAACAGCGTGCCGCAACTACCTACGCGGCAGAATAGGGCACGGAGCGCTCCGCATACTCCGCTCCGGAGACCACATAACACAACGACAAACAAAAGAAGAACCAATTAGGCATACAATAGTATGGACGCCGGGACACACGGGAGTCGCAGGGAACCAAGAGGCGGACAGGATAGCTCGAGGGCACACTTATTACCGAGCATCCCACGTAGGCGACCTCGAGGAGACCGAACCTGTACCCCAAGACTATTCGGCGATACTAAATTACTACAAGGGCTGCAGAAAGCGGTATCCACCACCGCACAGCTCCCTTAGCAGAGAGGACTCTGTCGCGTGGAGGCAGCTACAAACGGGCTCTTACCCGAACCTACACGTACTCAGCAAAATTTATCCGACACAATACAATGACAAATGCCCCTGGTGCCACGAAACACCCACGCTGTATCACATAACGTGGGCATGCCAGAAGATAGACGTGGCACCCGTTATACCAAACCCGAGTGCGGAACAATGGGAGGGAGTGCTCTCCAGCGATCGCCAGGTCGACCAAGAAGGTCTGATTCGGCGAGCACAACTGGCAGCAGCATCCAGCGGAGCCCTGGACTAAGGGCAACCGACCGTTGTGTTAGAAGATGGACGATTCCATCTGAAGACCGCAGAATACCAGCGAATCTAGAGCTGATAAAGTTTTTCACTCACTCACTCACACTCCAGGCTTTAATAGTCTTAATGTCAAGAAAATGTTATATATGTGACCAACACAAACATCATAAAAGAAATACTGCGGCAACAGAAATGGCCAAAATAGAGCGCTAGTTGAGAAATAAATAGATTTAGCCCGTTGACTTGGATATCAGAATTTGTGCTTATTGAAAAACTGAGCGGGATGCACACGCGATTGGAATGTGGAGGAAGATGACAAAGACCAGCAGCCACGAGACTCACATGCTCGCGCGCTAGCCTCGAAAGGACCCGACGACCAAATCAGCTGCAGCAAGGTGAGCCTGCAGTCCAACTCTTTCCGCTGTTCAGGTGGCCGTCCTGCTGTCTCGTTCCTTTTCTTCTCTCTTAGCCCAAGAAACGCGGATGACGACTGTGTGTTTCAGAACGCCTACCGTAGCAGTAGCCCTTGCAATAGGCCTAACAGTAGGCGGACAGTTGGAAGGCCGAGAAGTTAATGGATGCATCGAGTTTTCCCGCGACGTCCCGGCGAATTAAAAAAAAATACATTCACAGCTAAAACGCTTCGCTTAGCCTGCGCGGCGTTTGTATCTGCAAGCTTATCAACGCTAAACTGAGGCAAACGCTAACTGGTGTTGGGCCGTTAGCGGTTAATGTCCGTCCTTTCACGTCCCTTCCCCACCTCCCCGACCCTCTCTTTGTTAGCTTTTGTATAGTAATTTCAGCTTCGTTTTTTGTGTTCTCATTCATATGTGAGTCGAGATGTGGCAACCCAGTGAAACAGATATCTCTATTGTGTGCTACGCGGTCATTGTGAAATAACTCGAAATGCGCATAAAAACTCCAGGGGTAATAATCTTGACGTAGCTGAAGGCAGAGCATAGACGAGAACTGTGGTCGTATTATATGGAAATTACTTTCCTATCGTTTGCATCATTCATCGCAGCAAGCGGCTGATGTTGGCGATCTATAGCGATGGCCTTGCGTGACCACAGGCAATGAGGAAGGGCGGATAGAATGGTGAATGAAAATAATGTGTTACATAATACCGCGCCTGGTTCGATCGCGGCAACAAAACATTCTTCATATTTATATGTGGCTTCGTGCGAGCAAAAGCCAAAGGGTTAAAAGAGAATGGTAGTCGAAATTATTCGTTAGAAAATGCGGCGTCTGCTCTTCCTTAGCTCCTGGTTCGATCGCGGCAAAAAATATTCACCATTCTTATATGCCGCGCCGATAGTGGCCGATTGCAGCAATAATGGTAACACGGCTTCGTGCGAGCCAATGACAGAGGTCTAAAAGAATGGAAATTTAAATGAATCGAATATGAATTCCCTGCTCCTCCCAAGCTAACACGCTATAGGCAGACCAATACGGTTGACAAAGGGTGCAGCTCCAACCCAAGGTACCTATTCATAAAAACTCAGTCACTAAAATTGTTCTTAAGACGTTAATCCTGACGCTGGACATATCAGCGAAGGCCAATGACGAAGTGCACTTACGGCCGAATTGCTCGGTGAATTCTACCCCAGATACACATTATATGTAAAAGCATTTGTAGCCTCATAAAAAGACCTAACAAGAGAAATATTGCGAAAAGGTAGATGTATTGCGCCAGACGCTGCCATTTGGCCGACTTGGTGCGGCTTCATCTTGCGTAACACAGTGCAGACGGAAACACCGACAAGAACAAAACATTCTATGGGACAGTCTCAGGTGTGCAGCGCTGTCTCATTCCTGCTTTCGTTCGTGTGCGTGTTATTTTTTCGCTCTGTTACCTACGATGAAGCTTTTTCTCGATGACAGTCTGGTGTATTTGGTTTTAATGGTCATTCAACAAAAATGACAGTTAGAATCTCCGCACTACATGAACTTCCTTGCTCGAGCTCCTGGCATGCACACAGCCCATGGAGCTTAAAGCAGGGTCGATTATTTCGATATTGCAATGTTTTAGAATAGCGTTCACAAGCAAGCATAAGCGACTTCAACAATTATATAAACAGCGTTGTCCTCATGTTGCGTGCTTCGTAAGCCATTCGGTTTTTGTATTACGTGCGCTTTGTTCGCGTATACATGTTATTCCGCTTACTTTAACGGACGTAATTTTCGCGTGTGCTATAAGCAACAGTGCTGTGAAAAGTCATGTCACGAGTGTCTCTTGCGTGTACTTGAACTGTCCGGATGGCGGCGCTTTCGCTATCGTTGATAGAGGCGATAAGATGGCCAAGCAGGTTTGGATTCATTTCAAAACGCCTTAGTCAAAAGTGATGAGCGGCTACTGTGCCTAAATTCCGTGATCGTTGGACGACTCTGGCGCCTGTAGGCCTGATGAGTCGCGCCGACATAAAAACGGCAGGATGCATACTAATACACTATCCTGGGGTCTAATTCTGTAAGAGTCCACCTAGTGGACTGTCCATTTCGGCTGCTGCTGATTGGCTAGGGTCACTCATCTCCTCCTCTCTCGTACAGCTGCTTCCAATCAGCGGCGGCCGAAATGGACAGTCCACTAGGTGGACTCTTACAGAATACACCCCCCCCCCCCCCTGGTTTCGTCTGCGTGGTTCGAAACGACGCACCAAGTGGCGCCCTTTCTCCTAACTTTTATGGGCTATTATTTTTATTTCTCTTTCGTTGTTTGCTTTCCAGAATACGTTAAGCTAAGTGTTCAAGGGACGTCCATCGTAGTGTCCAGTAAAAAGCTTGCGCTTAAAGTGCAAACGGCGTTGAACGCTGTTCGAAAATTGTGCACATATTAACATATCCGTGTGTGATAGGATAATTATTGGGAATCTGCTAGAGCAGCGCACAAGAGACGAAGGACGGTGGAAGCCAAACACTCGTGCTTGTTTTTACCATCCTTCGTCTCCTCTGCCCAGCTACTAGGTTCCCATGATGTATCAAGTCGCTTAGCTTTCAATTATTTTATAAGTGAATTAGTCTCTCTTAATCGGTGCTTTTCATTAGTGTTAGTTTTGAATGTATTGCGCTCTTAACAGTCGCATGTCAACGCACCGTCTTCAAGCGGACATGCTAAAATCCGCGCTTTTTTCTTCATCCGCCTTCCCTATTGCGGTTATCGCTCGTTTTAAAACGTGCTGACTGAAACGGGACTCACCGCTGCCTTTTGTTGTCAGCGTTCATACGAAGGAAACCTCTAAACAATGGCGAACCATTTCATCTTGCTTTCACTCACATCTACTTGCTGGAAAAGAATCGTGCACGTTGTCGTGTACTTCGCTTATAAGCACTTCGCTTCAATATCATGGTTGAGTATCCGAACTTCACCGTCACTGTCGCCTAAGGGCACAGAAATTGCTGCCATTTACGCAGTTGCATTAGCTTTCGACGGCTTCATGCATTCGAGCACAGATCCTAATTATTCTCAATTTTAACAAAACCTTCCATCGCGAGCCAAACAATCGACTTCGAACAAAACTGCATTTTGCTTAACGAAACTGGACTTTGCTTTCCTACTTCAATTATGTGGTAGAGGAATGTCTCTTTGTCAAACACACCACCGTATGTTGAAGTTTGTTGGTTCTGAATCGGCACTTGCAGTGTCAATTAAGTGCTGTTCATGGAAAAATTTTCGCCCGCATCCTGCTTTATTGCACTGAATCCCACAACGGCTACCATGGCAGACGATAGTATCAGGTTGCTTCCAGGCGGCTCTGTGCTTGAAGAGTTAGACCGAGTTAGAAAATACTGTTAAGCCAGAACACTGAAAGTTTATCTGAGTATAGTGCTAATTGCAGTCGGTGAGACACTATAAAGTGATATTACTGATTCATATCAGTGAAAAGCACTCTGTTTCTGCTGCTTAAATATTGACTCGTGTAATAAATGATTGAGCTTGTATAAGTATTTAGGTTCAACTAGTAAAAACGCATGGTGCTTAAGCAGAGCGGATTACAAGCCCTTGGATTTCAGCAAGCCGAAAACTTTCGCTGAAAAGTCGAAATTGTAGCCCCGCATAGCCCATCCTGTTCAACTAAGCTAATTACTTGATTTTAGCTTGAGCTTACAGGTGTGGCCTGTGAGCCTTTCTTCAATAACTATATAACAGACACAGCGATGTGCAGTGTCTTTAATTTTTAAGAAATACGAAAGCATCGATTCAATGAGCTCTCATACTTAAGAGAAAGCTTTAGCTCGGCGCCAACTCAGTACCGGCTATTCAAATACATGTAAAACTCAGGAAATGTTCCATGAAAAAGCCCCTGGACCAACTTGAATGAAACTGGTTGCATTTCAGAGGAAAATCTAAACTCTAGTGATGCTTAAGTCGAATGTTGAAAAGGACCTGGCATTTTTACGAAAGCTACCGAAAATTGGTATCGTTTAAAAATATAGTAGCAGATTGTTTACACATACGTAACTATGCTCCAAAAGCGGATACTGCTGTTTTGTAAACTGCATCTGTTAGAATAGCTAAAGCGTACACATTTGACATATGAACTGACAGCTTACGTGAACTCGTTACAATGTTTACGAGTGCTTTGCAAAAGTGCTACTCACATAGTATAATGGTATATTTCATAATTCTGTATGATGAACGATGTTTCTTTTTTTTTTGCTTTACATGAAATATTAAGTGAAGTTTGCAGAATTGTGACATTATATTTCACTGCTGACTTAGAGTTGTAAACATGGTAGTATAGTGTTTTAAAATTTCGCAATTTTGAACCGTTTTTATTAAGACACTAACTGCCTAGATTAAAATTTTACTTGCAATATTGACTACATTTTACTGTTGCCTTTTATATGCATTAAAGTTCATCAAATTCGGTGTGCTGGTTGCCGAGAAAAACAATTTCTCCGCACGCATGTATTTGGATGAGAACGCCCGAGCTAAAGCATGCTCATAAAGCTAATATTCCATTCAGATATTTCGCCAACGAAACTGCTATACTCGCGGACAGCTGTGTGCAGCAATGAAGGGAAAGCTACTGAGGCAAAGCGCGCACAAGTGTGGAGCGCTTCTGAAAGGAGTCCCAAATTTTCATTCGCTTTAGTATAAGCCGGGGAAGACAAAAGCATAAACACTTTTTTTACAACATCTGAATTAGAGAGAACACTCCAATTGGTGTTGTCTTATTTGGCGCCTGCTCCCATTCGCGTCTTGGCAAAGGCGAAACCATCGCACGTGTAAGCTGCATCGATTCTGCAGCGTCCGTAGCGAGAAATCCGAAAGCGCTGTCAAACGCTGCCGGACTACATGGCGCGTTCATACATGTGCAAAAGCTCCACACCGGTAGCTTAACCTTTCATTGCCGCACAAAGTTGTCGGCGGGTATAAGAGGAAAGTTCTGTGCTCCATTTGATCTGGTCCTCTGACCGCTAATGGACGTGCCCATATCTACAGCTGTTCACTGCACGCACTGCGAGCCATTGTCCAGCGTACGACCCGCTTCCGCTCAAGGTACGCCCTTTGCTTGCTGATTCATTCCGCAAACCTTAGCGCAATGGTGTTTCGTGCCGAGCGAGATCGTAAAAACATAGCTGTGAATTCTCGAGTACGACTTGCCATGGCGCATTCAATTTTCACTGTTTTCCAAGCGTATGCGACAGCACCCCCTGTAGGTCTCTCATTTCTTGTTTTCCTTTTACGCGTAATTTGACCCCTGCATGATTGTCGTTATTTTCGTAATAATGCCAATGCCGACTGTGTGCTTATATCGCGCTCACTGTGCGACTTATGTTACTGCTTGTGATATCGAGCTAGCTATTTAAGCTATCACGTATGTGCAGCACAAAAACTAAAAATATGCGATCATTGAGTCAGTTATTTCTGAATAAGATTGCGCATTGTAAGTCAATCTTCACCTTTATTGTGGCAACGAAAAATATATCAAAGAAAAGCAAAATCAATCAGTGAAATTCTCAATACCACCAACGTAGTCGGCTGATTTTCTTTTCGTTATTGAAGCCTTTTTTTTTTTTTCTAACGTGTTGGCACTTACCCTGTGTAGCATCGTATGGAACGTTCGTCGGTCAATCCAGTTGCTCTTCTGAGAAACACAAAGACTTTTTAACCACGAAAACTACGCGCTCGTTAGGCTGCGTCCACAGGATAGACGAAACCACCTTTTTGGCACTGGAAGCCGACGGCACGTCAAAGCGCGTTTACGATTTCGCCAGAGCCCCACCTAATACCTTTTTTTTTGTTACTGTCGCTCGGACGTAGCAGCTGTGGAACGAAGGCGCTTCCTCCTTCCTCTGGATATTAAGCAGCTTTGTCCAGTTTCTTCACGTTATAAACAAGAGCGTGGCACATACACGATATACTTTTCAGTTCTTTTCGTATGTCGAGAAATCGCCGGCATCAAGCGGCAACTAGAATATTTTCAAGAAAAGTAATTCTATGGCGGTCGGAAACTGGGCATACAAAGCAGTTTCTTCTTAGAGAACGACTGCGTTCGATATTGCAGCGTAGGGCGGAAGCGTGTTCGTTTGACAACCTCGCCAATTCGATAAAAATTGGGTGTCCCACACTGTCAGTCCACCATGTGATTCGTGCGCGCCAGGCCACGCTCGGTTATACGGTGACGTGACATATCGACCTCAATGTCAGTCCGTCCTGTCGATATGCTTTTCTGGCACGTAGTGGACCCGCACGATATAAGTGTAGTATCAAAAACAATGCCCCGCTGGTTTCGTGGCACACACACAAGAAATGTGAACTTGCGGCAGCGTGTTTCCGTGCGCCGCTTTCTGCCGTAGGCTCCCCAACGGGTCTTGTTGCGTTACGCGTTTGCCGCGTGTGATCTACATAACCAATGTATTTGGAAAGTTCAGTTCGTGCAGGTATGCCATCAGCGTCGAGCATCAAAGGCGTCCAGATTGCACAATGAAATATTCATTTATGTGGGTTTATTCGGATGTCTGGGCCTCTTCTTTGGCGACAAAGCATAGTTGCTTGGCAAGAAAAAGTGCGAGCTGTTTTCGTGCGCTTTCATTGTTCCGTGCCAGGAGGCGTCGAATGGGCTTGGAAGCTCATATACTTGTGGGGGGGGGGGGGGGCAAAACAACAAAATGATCACTTGGGCGCAACATGGTGGCGGTCTGCGAAAGTATTTCCAGTGGCAGTCTCCTCAGAAGTGTTTTTCAGCGACGGTGCTATAGACAGACTAACTGTTTTCGGGCAAACAATGCGAAATGTAAATACGTAGAAGCAACGAGATTTGCCTCAATTCGTCTGGAGAACGTGCACACTTGGTCTTTTCTCGAACGAAACGTCGTCTTTGCCGTAGCTAGGACAGGGAGGTGCCGTATTAGACAAAGGCATTCCGACCTACCGCATCTCCCATTTTTAGCGCGCAGACCTGCAGGCGTCGACCAGCTGCCGTACAATATCGGACCCTGCGGTGCGCACCCTGTCGCCGTGATGAATTTTCGCCTGACGGAACCCCGCCTGAGCCCCAAGCAGCAGGCGCTGCTGCTGCGAGTCGGCCTCGTCCTGCTTGCGGCGGCGGTCATTCTGACGACCGTGGTGCTGGTGCTGACGAGGAGCCACCGCGTGATGCCTCTCGACCTGAAAGCCGCGGCAAAGAAGTCGCCGCATCGGGCCGCGCAACTGTGCAACACTACCTCCTGTCGCCTGGCGGCGTCGCTACTCAAGGCGAGCGCCACATGCTGATAGAAATGCGTTTACGCGTAGCAGGTGGGCCAGCAACGATTACGTGCTGAGCGGTATTTTTTTTTCTCTAAAGGGAGACAGCTCTGTACAATCGTGCGACACGTCAGGTAGACAAGCTACAGAGACCCCTATATTCCTTCGTCCACCGCAAAGTCTCGTGACACGATGAGGCACGACAACTTCAGATCGGTCCGCGCCAATCCGGTATACGAAAGAGAGAGAGCTCTGCGCAATTTCGTGCGACGCGATCGTTGGAACTCGAAAGACCCCCTGTTGCAAGAACTTCACCGCTGCGTGTGTGCCATATACGCGATGAGCATTGCATGCAGTTGGCCGTACTTAATTAGTGGTATGCAGTTGGAGACGAACGTGTTTCGGTATGTACGTAACTATACAGACACCTACTTGTTGCCTCCTGAAAGTCATCAGCGTTGCTTACGTTAATTTTAAATTACAATTAAATTGTGGATTGTAACGCTTCCGAACCTGCATTGTGATTGACGCCGTACTCGAGACAACGGATTAATTTGAACACCTCCACCGGTTCTGTAGCGTACACCTAAATTTAAACTACGTGAGCCTTTTTTGCACTTCTCCCCTATCAGAAATACGACAACCGCGAGCAGCATTCAAACCAGCGACCTCGTTGAAGCTGACCGAAAGTTAAGCGTCATAGCCACTGACTAACCGAGGCGGGTACTTTTTTGTTTGCGCAGCCTTATATTGTAAAAACTTCTAGTACGTGTATGAACTCAGTAAGATCTTTCAAGTCCTACTTTTCGTTCAGAAAGAGAACCAGGATCTTAGAATGCTCGCCGCAGGAGAAAGACTGGAAGGCAGAATTTATTTTAGACGGAGAGTGTACGAATATTTGCATGCTAATCAAATAGTTCGTGCTTGATTGGCATTCTATTCCAGAATTCACTATAAAAAATTGTGCAATATTTTTTTCTGTTCGAATATTCAAATAAAGATCTGGACTTTTATGTGACAGAACCATGATGTGATTATGAGGCGCGCCGTAGCGAAGGACTCCAGAATAATTTTGACCACCTGAAGTTTTTTGAACGTCCGGCTAAATGTAAGCTCACGAGCGCTTGAGCATTTAAGCCCCATCGAGATGTGCCCGCCGCTCCGGGGATTGGACCCACGAACTCGAGCTCAGCAACGCAAAGCTACGCAGAGCAGCGAAAACACAGCGCGCAGAGCTATCAGCGCTCGGCACACTCTGTCAGCATTGTTGATCGCTTTCAAGATACGGTGCGCGTGCCATGGCCATGCCGTACGCAGCTGCCCGAGTACGTTTGATCACGGTTCATAATCGTTCGACACTGACGGATAAGGTTCTAAATGGTGATAATGGCTTATAATGATCGGAATGTCATCAGCGCACCTTGCTGCGCCACCTGCAGTACTTTGCGTGCGTTATCAATTCACCGTGCGCCCATAGTGCGCCGCCGTCTGCACCAATTCGTCCCGCTGCAGCGTTGTCGTGTGTACTGGGCGGATCAAGTTTCATAACACTTATAAGTACACCGGGCTGTGTGGAGGTGAGAAAGTGGCACACTTAACGCTTACTCATACTTAGACAATTTCTAGAGAAGCTTCTTCGTGAATTTTTGTATATCAGCTGTGTACTTCGTGATAAGTGGACGATCAAGCAGCCGACATTATCTAGACGCTTGTGCAAACAGTATTACTGAGCTTCTGCACGTTGTTTACCAGCCGAAGAGCTGCCATTAAGAGTGCTTCCCGTGTCTACACGTGCGGCAAGGTGGGCGTGTAGGTGAGAACCACTTGTTCTTGCAATGAACGCGGCCAGGTATATATATATATATATATATATATATATATATATATATATATATATATATATATATATATATATATATATATATATATTGCTGGCGCCCCTCCCCCTCTCATGCCGGCATATGTTTTTTTTTTTTCAGAACAGATTCTTGAGCAACACCTAGTAAATTGCATTGACGTCCATCCTTGCTTCCGTTGCATTGCTTCGTATTTTATTACATAGCGCGATGGTGGTTGCAACGACGTCAGTTTCTCCATGCTGTATCGCGAAACGTTTGTTTTTTGCTCGTAAGGACTGTTTGCTATTGGCCAGTCACCTTCTGTAAACATATGTGCGATATCACGATTAGCTGGCGTTTACTCTCAGAAACAGTTCAAGCGAAACGGCTTTTTTTTTCTTTTTTAATACGGGCCACGGGGTCCAATTCCCAAAGTTTTGGCGTTCGGGAGTACTCTTTGCCATTAATTGGCCGGCCGCCTTCGGCAATGAGTACAGCTTCAGAGTGGTCTGGTATTTGCTCTTACTAGCTGTTCTAACGTAAGAAAGTTTGCTGAATAAGAACCCAGATCCTTCAGGGTGCCTGCCAACCGGGAAAACCGGGAATTCTGAGGGATTTTGAGTAATCTGGAAATACCGAGGGAAAACTCAGGGAATGTGTGCTTCTATCAGGGAAAATTAGCCGTAACTTTATTGAAAAGGAACGAAAGTCGCGCTAATGCTGGCTCGAATAAGAGAGAGAAATCGCCACAAATTGTCTTTGACGCCATGTCATCGGCTGCAGGAGTTGCCAATGTATAGTCAACGGCCGACTATGCGGATTCCCGATAATTCGGACGGCATCGCGGCACCACCACCTACCCCATAGAACGTCTCTGAAAACGTATCTGAAACTTTTGACGCAAGAACCCTTCGCCATCCGATTTTTCGGACTTTTTGCCGTGACCGAACGTCCGAAATGGCATTAATCAAAGCCACCACCGCTGCCGTTTTGATGGCCTCGCCGCCTCGAACCGGCGCTCTCGCACGCAGATCCGATGGCAGCCGTAGCCACCACCGCCGCAACGCTAGGCCGAGCTGCTTCGACGTTCGCTATTAAGCTTCTTCCCCTTCGGCGCCATGTTTCTCATTGAAAAAATTGCCGCTGCAAGCAATGGCACCGACTCCGCCTTTGTGGTCATCGCGATTCCATGGCTTCGGCTCTCGGAAAGCACAATGCTTTGCATAAAGTCAGTTTCCGACTGTTAGTTTTGCCTTAGTACATTCTTGCCATGCGGTGAAGCATAACTAGTGTGGGAAGGGGCAATTCTTGCGGGATGCATTAGGTTCAAACAAAGCGCAAAAAAAAGAACACGAGAACAAGAGAAGGAAACGAAGACGCAGCGCTAGTTATATAGTACCAACTAGCCCACTAGTTTGTTATCTTGAACACATTATGTATGCCTTAATTATACACGTATTCACCCGTCATCTCCTGCACACTAGGAGCACCGACATGCCTAAGTGTAATGGCAGGCCTTCAGAGCTTTTTCGGGTGTGCATGCGGCAATTTCAACCCATAAGGGCAATAAAAGACATGCATTCTTTTTTTCGGACATCCCGATTTCCGGACGTTTTCGCGGCCCCAAGGAAGTTCTAAAAATTTGACGTTGACTGTACAACTGACCAATGCTTCAATTTCTCCCTGGGGCGAACGCTCGGCAGAAGGAGGACGAGAACACAAAGGACCTACGCATTGAGGAATGAACGTGAAAGGAAGCGTGCCGTCGCTTCTTTCAAGGAGCTTGAGCTCAAAAAACAAAGTGGTGGCTGACGCCGAGATGCAGGTGACCATCATCTAAACCAAATAAACACTTAAAAGCAGTGAAATGCAACACTGAGGCGTTGTGCGCGGGCCGAGATTATGTGAGGACAGTTGAGGTCTACTTTCCGGCTGCTGAACGAGAATGTCACTTGTGACAAAGTTCGGGCCTCATACCAATGTGCTTGCTATAAGTCGATATAAATAGCTCATATTTTAATGTATTTGCTTTTGTATGCAGTCCTTTTTATTCGTATTTGAGAATGCTCGACTCAATTTGCAACGAGTTTTACCATTTGTTTCGAAAATATTTTATTCGCTCTGCATTTTACTAACACCTGCCTTCTGTTTTCTTATGGAGCAAAATAGACACTGCTTCTTACTATTCGAACTTGATTAAGTCGTTTTTTTAACATGCGTGCTAGAGAGTGACAGCATTGGGCGACATGGTGTCAGCTTATCTTTAAATAAAACAAATTTCTGGTTCACCCTGGGAAATTCGCAAAGGCACTCAGTTAAAACCGGGAAAACTCAGGGAATTTAGAAATGTGAACTTGGCAGACACCCTGTCCTTGTTTTTTTATGTCGCAATAATTTAGTTAATGAACCGAAGCCTCACGCACGATCAGATCTTTCTTAGCTGTCTTAGCTCCTGTTCGAGGTGAAATCTCGAGCAGATGGTGGGCGCGTTACCTGAACACCCGTTTGCAGGCTATGCAAGGGCCACTGTGGTCATTACCGTGCCGGTAGCAGCACTAGTATTAATGTTAATGCTTGCGGCTAGAGCCGCCTGTAGCTTTCAGTTCGAAAAACGCGGCAGGACCGCTTCAATGAGAGAGCAAGGGCCCTATAACGTAAAACTATTCCAATATGTTTTTGTTCCAACCTCCTGACGTCAAACTTGCGTAACTACCGACACAAGCATTGGGCAGTGACTGGAGGCTTTGTTTGAACAAGTCAATGAAACGCTCTCCTCGATTATAGGAGTTCACTTTTGTTTGCTTTCAAAGCGAATAGCATTGCCTTACTTGGAAGGTTTCCTCGTATAAATGGCTGAGCAGAGGCGAGGAGCATGCAGAGGTGGAGAGGGTTTCGGTGGAGCCGCGCTAGCACAGTGAAAGTAGGATGGTGCGATCATCTGTGATTGGCCCGCTTCTTTTTGCTTAGCTTTCGATGCCTGGCAAATCGATTCTGCCTGCAACGTTTGACCTTTGCATACGCAGGAGACAGTGAGCGGCGACCCCTGCGACGACTTCTACGCGTACGTGTGCTCGGGGTGGCTTAACAGGCCATCGTTTACCAGCACGTACGACGAGCAAGAGACGCGGCTGTGGTCACACGCGCGCTCCGAGCTCAAACGTATGGCGCCGAGCACGACGACGACGTCGCGCTTCGGCTCTACCGCAAGGTGAGGCAGCGCTCGCTCATCACCTGTGTTTCTTCGCTCGCTAAATATGAGTTCCAGTCGTACTGGATTTGGCGAGCATCACCCGAATCCTCTCCCTTTTCTGGCCCGTAACTCGTGTTATAAAGTTACTCGTTCCAAACTAAACGCGCTGTTAGTTCCCGTTATATTTCTCCGTTTGTGCATGCACTCTTTCAGTGCTGTACTTGGCGCAAGAAAAGAAATGCAGTTAAATTGATCAAGTCCGGTATTCGCAAAAGAAAGAGTTCATAAGTCAATGGGAACGATGGACATATCTGCTACATTGGCCTGCCAATGGCGAACTGCTTTAACAAAGATTTGTGAACATGTTGCTGTTGATCCACAGGCCCTTCAGGTCAATTTACTGCGAGAGCTAGGGGATCAAGAAAAAAACCACGCGTTCAACAAAGCTGAAGACGGTTGAGGAATAGGCCTCCATTACTACACCTTTTAGAGCGATAGCTCTACAACTCCAGGTGCAAACCCTGAAAACGCCTGGTTCCGTAAATCTCACCTTCAAGCTCTGCCAAGGTCAAACAGGGACTTAGCCTGCATAATGGGTTGTGGAGTGAAAACGAACAGCGGCTCAAGGTCAGTCTTTCTTGCTGCCACCGCCACAGGCTCTGGCTGCATCGAATTTCAAACTTGCATATCAAGTGGATAAAACTTGGATGCAAACTTGGATAAAAAGGGCTTGGTGACGCAACCCAACGCGCCATTCCAAAGGGAACGCTCACAGCATCCATGGATCCTTCAATGCGCCTTCGCGCGGAAGCGCCGACGCGCGGAGCGGCGTGTTTGTGTTGTCTTGTGCATTGTGCAATTGTAGATGTGGTAGTTGCTGCTACAAAAAGTTTAATCTCTGCAAACCAATGTTTTCGTCCTTTCCCGAACCAAGAAAAACCGAGCTATCGCTCGACAAACTTAGTTTGACCGCGTTCAACCACGGCAATTTTTTTCTTCTGTGTCGTTCGGAATTAAACGTAAAAAAGGTGTTCAAGCTCGAGGGCTATTTACAAATCATTTTGTACCCTACATCAGTTCTAAAGAGACCCGTGAAAAGCAATAGAGAACATATCGCCAAAGGAAGAGAAATACAAATAGTTATTGCAAACTAACCCTAATGCGCAAAATATTCTCTAATTAGCGTAAGCGGTGACCTGAACGTGCGCCAGCGCTTTTCTCTACACTTCGAATCTCCAGTCACTTAAGCGACATCATAGAACCTATATGAAAATGAGATTTATATGCCCCACTTAATAAGTGAAACATATGTAGACCGAAATGAAATGTTGCAGAGTAACAGTGGAAAGAAGCTCCATCGAATGCAGGGGCTACGCTCAAGGACCGCTCACTTAGTGAAATCTATGTGGAATGAGATTATAACGGTATCGTGGCTTTATTCAGTTTTAATGCTACACGACTGCGAGGCTCATGAGCACTATTCCTGCCAACTTTCATGCAGAACAACCACGCAAGGGAGTAAAATCCCGGCAAGCAAAACACCAACTTCCCAAGACAAAGCCACGCCCAGGTCGGTGAAGGCTGCGATGCTCTACGGCGAGTGCCTGGAAGCTTCCACGCGGCACCGCGCCGACGCCCTGGTCATTTTCCTCAGGGACGTTGGATTGAGCTTCGTCAACGCCACCGAGAACCCCGTCGAGCTGGCGATCAAGCTCGACCTTTTCTACAACCTCAAGGCACGCCTGATATCACGAATTCTCCGAGTGATTTGTGACACATAGCTGTCTCATTCTGGAAGTGATAACGAGAGCTCAACACGCACCCGTAGTAAAAAAGTGCCAGAGAACACAAGGGACCAGACGGAGAAGGACGACACGCACACGGGGTGCACTAACAATCGAAGGCTTGTGCACTGAATGCCCAGAATAAGTACTGATTGAGCATGAATAAACAGATGACAGCAAAATATGAGAGACGGGAAAGACCGTAACATGGGCAAGCCTGCTACACGTGAAAAACGGTTCCTGTAAGAAATCTGACGTCTTTCTCCGAGAGCATGACGGACGGCTTGCTGACGCAAGAATCGCCCAGCTTTTTTATCTCCAGTGCTTCAACGTTCTCCCTTGTTAGGCTATCTGTTGGTTATTTGGACAGGATATGATAGCTTTTTCCCCTATATTAGTGCGCAGCCGCAGACCCTGCCAGGCATATATAGATGCCCTGATATTATTTTTGTTGTGTTGCACTTATGTTCTTTCAATCTGTCATTTAGGCATCTTCCTGTCTGGCCTATGTGTGACGTGCTGCAATCCAAAGGAATTGCGTAGACCCCGTTTTCAGTGCACTCTACAGGCTTATTGCGATGATTCTTAGTACACACAGATTCCTTATCTGCTTCATTGACGGCTCTGCACATTTTTGTTAGCTTGTCCGGTGCGTTAAAAACCACCTTTCCGCCCTCTCTCCGCCCTCTCCCTCTCCGCCAGTTTCTTCACGCTTTGCAAAACGGAATGTACAGGCGCCGACAAAAGTGGTATGTATACTCCACGCAGTCCACGCAGCGGGAGCCGGAGCAACGGGAAACTGCGTCGCAACGCCATCTACAGGCAGAATCTGGGATCATGTCTGCCGATAATAAAGGGTACCCATTGGCTGTCTCGATACCAGATGCCGCCTGTAGATGGCATCGCGATGCAGTGTGCCGCTGCTCCGGCTCCCGCTGCGTGGACTGCGCGGAGTATACCACTTTTGTCGGCGCCTGTACATATGTGGGAAATGTATGTGTCAGCAAGCCGCCCCTCATGCTCTCAGAGAAAGACGTCATATTCCTTACAGGAACCGTGTTTCACGCGTAGTAAACCTGATAATTTGATGGTCTTTCATGTCTCTTATATTTTCATATCTTCTGTTTATTCATGCTCAGCCAGTGCTTATTCTGCGCATCCAGTGAATAAACATTAAGTTGTTAGTGCACCCTGTGTACGTGTCGTTCTTCTTCGTCTGGTCCCTTCTGTTCTCTCACGCTGTACTACGGATACGAGCCAACTAGCCCAAAAATGCACCTTTACCAGAAACACACACAATTGCGCTGGCGCACAATCGGTGTTTGGTAAATTGGGCTTGTTCGTGTCTGTTCTGTTTTGCGCTTGTGCTTCTTGCCCGATAGCCTGCCAACCATAGAGTTTCATACAATTACTAGCGTGAACTACGGCGCTAGTGTTTACGGGAGCTGTAAGCAGCGCAGTTCAGCCAGCATGAGAATGATGGGTATAGTGCATGGATTTGCCTGAACTGCGTCCTCCTGACTTTAAGTAGCTTCGTGACTTCGGAAAGTGATAATTTTTATGAAAGCACGGCGTTACACGTGATTAAATATAACTAAATTTGTCCGATGGCAGGCTTGGAACACAGGACCACTAGCACAGAAGCCCGATATGAAGCCATTACGCAACGCACGCACGAAACCACCGCAATTAGTAGCAATTATGCGTGCTTGCAGAGTCTTATTGCCCTCAGCATTAACAAAAAGTATAAAGCGCCTCGCAATTTATTTCAATTTAGGTCCCGATAAAGCGTAATAAATGAAGCCCCAAGCATGAAGGCCATACAAATCCGTGAACGGCCCACCATTCTCATAGTGGCTGAACGATCGCAGTGCGAGAGTTACCTCTTGTAATTGTAGGAATCTTTATGGTTCCAACGAATCAACTATCTAACAGAACAAAGTGACTGCCACCTTTCTTATCCTTTGGGTATATTTTCACAGTGTCTCCTAGAAAGCAGGCCTGTGCACTCTGCTTCATGACACAGTTTTAAACAGTAACTACTAGAGGGAACTCTGGACCTAGTATCTGCGGGAGCTGCAATGAAAGTGGTTGAGCCAGCATGGGAATTATGGGAAGTGATTGGATTTGCGTAAAATTCGTCCTTCCAGCTTCAGGCGGCTTTGTGAGTTTGTAAACTCTTCATTTTCAGCAATGCACTGCGTAATCAATAAGTACACATTATTAAAATTGTCCAACGGCTGGATTCGAATACAGGAGCTCTAGCACAGCAGCCTGATATTGAAACCATTACGCCACAGACGCATGCACTGACAAGCGATGTGAAATGCCCTTATGAATTTATCGTGGGCATGCCAGTGCCTTGAAATGCTTGACGCGTTTCGATTTCGTCACCTCGACAAGCTCCATCGTTGTAATTAGTAGCGACTGTGAGCGTTCGCAGCGCATTCAGCACTTCAAAGTGTACAGATTGCTTTGAAATTTACGGCAATGAAAGCAGACAAAGCTTATTAAAAAAACACAAGAGCGTCTGAATTGACCAGCAGGAAGATCAGACATATCGATGTACTTCCCATCGGTCCTATTATGGCTGAACGATTGCAGCGCCACAGTTCCCTCTCGTAATTATTGTACGAAACTCTATACTTTATGACGTCATGCTACTTGGACCGAAATTTCCATTGCCAAGCCCGCCGTGATGAAAGCGGTGACGTCAAAATCACTTCGGCTTGCTCAGGAGCATCCGTCGTAGATTCTATGGCACTCGGGCAAGGTAGCATGACGTCATGGATCAAAGTGCACGGGCCTTGTGCTATCTAGAAGGCATTGGTATATTACGCTCACGAATGCACAGTCCTGCATATGGGGCACATGGCATTGCTACTATAGTGATACTTACTGCCAAAGTCAGTACTGTAGTGCTACTTTCACGAAGCATTTTGCTCGTAAATTTGTCATCGTCTCAAAAGCTTCCCGGCCAAATTGTACATCTGTCTTACAGAAAGTTCGGCGACCGTATCACTCTCTTTCATTCAACCTTCTTTCACTCTCTACCGCTACTTGCGTAATGCTTCATGAGCGGGAGTTATTTTGCGTACGTGTAAAATGCATCTTGCAAGCAGCCGAATATAGTTACCACCGATGTAGAGTTATCGTTTAGTTGGTGTATTTCAAGTCTAAACAAAGCGCCAGTTAAATCCCCACCCTTCCCGCACAGGCCTACATAAATATTTATGCACAACTGTCAAGTTACTCTGCAGACGATCAATAGCCAACTAACTAAAGCAGAAATCCACACAGCCTTCCTGTATGCCTGTGCCAAAGAAGTACCGAGATTCCCTTTGTTGCATGGATATGGACGAATTTTGTGAAAGCGAAGTCTGTTCCTCGAAGAATAAAAAAACTAATAATTTCGCAGCAGCACTCTGCTAGTCTTAAGTGCACGAGAATGTCATCGCAGATATGGCTGGTGAAAGTCGTAATCAATGACAAGTCCACCGGAGGGGCTCCTCCGAAAAGTGCGTGATGCACGTGTCCTTCATCCCTTCGCTTTTTGAGAAATAAGATTTTTATAGATGCCACTGGTACGAAAAGAAGCGACCCAGTTGTTCAGACAATCCATACGTGGTGGTCACACCGAATGTACGAAGAATAGAAATAGCCATATGTAGAGACTAAGGCTGTCCAGAACCCAACCGGTTTGTTAGAACAGCGATTAGGCGAACTATTTGCCTGCGACCACCTGACGTGTCCCCCTTAACAGCAGGTATCAATGCAAAAATACTTGAAGAAAAAGTGCTCTCAGAAGGCTGAGATTTTTCACTTCACGCTAGTACTTGAGCAAGAAGAAGCATTTGGGCGAAGGCGAGAAGGTGGTACAACAGATAAGGATGGGAGGAAGGATAGGATGAAGTGATTCGCTGAAGAATCCAGTATACGTGTTCTTTTTAAGAAGCACCGGTGTTGTATTTTTGGCTTGTCACTGACTTTAGTTCAGTGCACTGCGCGAGTGTGTTCAGTAAAAATAATGGTTGCACCGAAGATTTGCGCTATCTATCGAAACGAAGCGAGTTATGTAGGTTTAAAAGTTTAAAAAATAAATCTTTTTAAGCAAGCATTTCTGAATCTAAATTTTTAGCTCAGAAATGTGATTTCTCTGCGCTTGAGTTATGAAAAGCTTTATTATTATTATTATTATTATTATTATTATTATTATTATTATTATTATTATTATTGTTATGAATTGGGTTCGCCGAAATTTGCAGATAGTTGTGTGTACGGAAGCACGAAGAGTTATGTGGTGAGTGCAGGATTGCAGCAATAGGCAATTCGAAACAGCTTGTTGCAGCACAGAACAAAGAACGCCGTATAAGGGCATCTAATTGGTCGTGCTGTGGCAAGATTGCTGTCAACGGCAGATAAATAAGACACTACATGAACGTTGCCGTATTGCCTTGTTGAGTGTGGCGGCGGGTATGAATGCGAGAAAGTGAGGATACTAGAAATACACAAAAAATGCAGCATGGCGCGGGCGCGTGCCTGAGCTTTCGTCCTCACTGACAACTGCTTGCTATAGAACAGAACCACATATATGAACAGGCCCACGTATGTGAACTTGTATGCACTCAGAGCGATGTCCTGGTTAACTGTGCTTTTCTATATCATCGTTACAGAACGCAAAATATCTGTCTCATAAATCTAAAAAATCTTCAGTGTTACACTAGTTTGCAGGGTCTCGGGTTATCCGAGTAGCCTGGATGGGATACAGTGAGGCCCGGAGAGTCAACTTAGGTTTTGACACGCATCAAAAGGAAACTAATATTGTAGGGCCTTCCACATGAAACAAAATACATGTATTCTGGGGTTTCACGTGCCCAAACTACGATATGAATGAGGCTTTGCCTATTGGGGGATCCCGGAATAGTTTTGACTATACCTTGGGTTCTTAACGTGCACACAATGCCCGGTACACAGTACACGGGCGTTTTACAGCAAAGCTGTATATGACTTGGATCCCGGGATTTCTTCGTCTCCGTCGACAGAACAGTCGATAGACCGTCAACAGAAAACCATTCCATGAATTGAACCCAAAAGTGCCCATCTCCATTAAAACTATGCATGCAAGAGGCACATCAGTATTCGTTTCAATAAAAGAAGCACAAAACAAGTGTGAAAACCACATGGTAGATCATAAGGCGCGTTCGACCAATGCGAAGCACGTAGCGTTCGCCGCATGGGTTTCTTTGTGAAGATTACGGTTGCATAAGCTGCAGTTACCGGGAAGCGGCGGCTACAGCATATGAAGCAGGGAGTGACGTCACTACACTTCACGTGTAGAAGAACCCTCCTGGTCACTGATTTCATTTGTGTTCTGATAGCGCTGTGGGAAGGCCACGCATATTTAGGAATTCCGAAGAGCAGCGTGAGCACGATGAGCGGCAACGGGAACAGCAACGTCAGTATTCACAACGGCGTCGTGCTCAGGCTAGGCAGAACGCAGCGGTTCCTTCCCAAAGCAAGCCATACATACTTAGGTTTTGGTACAGTACATTTAATTGTCTTGCTGTCAATCATTTAATCTAGTGCATTGCTCAACCATTCAAGGCTACGTCACAGTGGTCTATTGGATCACGTAATACCACAACTTCGCTTGCTAACCACCTTCACAGCGTGAATTGGAGCTTTTTTAAAGAAACCGCTGTTTCATGCATTGAAGCACGAAAGTAACTGGAACACCAATGCATTTCGACGGACGCTGAAAATGATCTTTTCTGGTACTGTCCAGCGAATTCGTTCCAAATGGATACGCAGTGCGAACTCACGGCTATAATTCCCATATTGAAATATCTCGCGTAAAGCAATTAATTAAAAAGGTGATTGGCGTAATTACTTTAATTCTTCAATTTCACATTTTGATTTCCCGCAGAAGTACTGGCAGCCCCATCGAGTAATTTAGACAAAGGGTTAGAATTGTTCTGTCTGTCATAGGCAATCTTAAAAAATTCGATGCAGCAAAAAAAAACAGCCTGTATGTTGAACAACATACTGAAAGCCAACGTGGATTAGGACCAATTTCCACTAACTTCGAAGTATCTTTCTGTAAAGCAAAAATGAATCATTTGGAACACTGTGCGATGAGCCATTAGGTCGAGACAATTTAGGCACTGGAGTTTTGTAAGAGGGTCTCATTGAAAGGACGAAGTTGCTAAGAGGCTGCCACTGTGGGCCGCTTGTTTGCGAAATGCGGTCGCTTCGCGTTCAAGTTCTGCTCTCGTTTCTTGACTTTGAATGCCAAATGTCGGCTTAGTTGACACCTCTTGCGTCTCCACACCTTCTCGTAGACATTGTTTGACTTACGTCGCCACCCGACTTGGAGGCGACCTGACGGCCGCCCGATGTTCTCCATGGGCCGGCGTCTCGACCTGGAGTCGTGGCGCCTCGAGCGCGTCCGTTTGCGCCGTCGCGGGGCGTACGAGGAGCTCGTACACTCCTACGTCATCGTCATGGTTGTACACGTACGTGCTCGTTTCGCCCAGTCGGGGCTCATAGCGCACTAAGCGAGCCCTCGTTTCCTCGTTTGGCGCTCGCTTTCTCGCTTTTCTGTAAAACGCTGTGTCAATACTTGCGTACCCCTGCGTTGGCGATTAGCAACGGATTAAATGTGATAAAGCGAGCCTGCGAGCTTCTGTCCACGCTGAGCCGCAGCGAAGTGAAGGGTATATACTTTGGAAAGAACGTGAAGAGCACTGGAGCAGCACACCTGACCATGTATGTTTAGTATTGAGTCAAGGTGCCGGTGCGCGTGTGTCGGTGCACGCGTGCTGATTGGAGCGTGAATGCGGTTCGAAATCTCACGTAACCTGAGAAGTGTGTTGTATGGCTCGGATTCTGTCACTATAAAATGCCACTTGTGATAATGGATCTTACTTTTGATATGCCGCAAGGCCGATTCGATTCCAGCAGATATTTTTTTTTTCTTTTTTTTTCATTTGGGCCGTGTCTCTAGTTTTTTCTACTGGTCGGACGGGACGTTCCAAGTTAAAGCAACATCACGGAGAGTTCAAGATTTGGGGTCTTAGCAGTTGCTGTGAAAGTCGCAGCACGCTGCGCGTGGGGAATATGGGCGAATTCAACCCAGCTGTAGGACTGACCGATCAACAAGACAGACCCAGGCCTTGCTCACTTACTACACTAAAACGCTGCGTGGCAAGGAAACGTGTGCATTATACCGTGAAGCAATCGAGGCGACGTCGCGTTAGAACCCGTCTTACTTATCTGCCCGCGGCACCCAGATGATACAAAGGACTAAATGTGTGCCTTACTGCAGTCATGAGAAAAATTCGTGACACAAGCTGAATTGGGTGAGCGGGCGACTAGGGGATTGGGGTGAGAGAGGGGGGAGTGTATGGCGGTCTAAGTAAGTATCTTAAGTATCCTATACGTTAAATGATAACAGCACACGTGGTGGCTTTATCAAACTCCCTTAAGGAAGACATGTTACAACATTAGATAGGAAGGTAAAGGCCACTTCAGTGCACGGGCCAAAGAGGCCTGATAAAATTTCACAATTCTTGCGAGATGGCAAAGGTTCCGCAGACGGCGGATTTTCTGGGAAAATTGCTTTAATTGCATGCGCCTGCAGTGAAGGGTTCTCTTCGCGAGCTTCGTTTTGAACAAGGCAGCATGCGCTAACTGCTTTGTCACACATGGCGGCTCACCCTTCCATGCCTCATGTAGTGACGTATAGGAGTTAGTTCACGTAAAAGCGCGATTTCATTGCCGGTAGAGTATATTTGCGAGTACTAGAGGGACGCGTTATCTAGATCGGCAGTACATTTTGTTTAGAGATTTGTTGGTTTTGCAGCGGCTTTTGTTCGAGGGAAAGCTCCACATCAGTCATTGAGCAAGCTAGTCCCGAGCGTTCCTAAGCGACCCAGCTTTTCTTTTTTTTTTGCTAATGACGGTGAAACTGCTCCTGCGTGAGAATGTGGCCTGCAAGGTGACAAAAAACTTAGATAGCACAGACGGGCTACGATAATACCTCCGTAGGGAATGCTGAAACAGCAGAGTCACTCCGGCACGTGATACCGCCGCAGAGGTTTGTGACTTTCTTGAGACTCGTGACGCTCGATCTCTGAAGTTTTTAGATATTACGTTTACTCAAAGCAAGTGCAGCGATGTTTCCTTGCAAGCGTCGGATAAGCTAAATGCGTCGCCGTTTCTGAGTTATCTCGCGCAACGGATTCGCAGAGCCAGTAAAGAATGCGTCGTTTCTCTGATGTCTCTGACAACTTTCATTTGTCTGACGTTTCTCTCGTTCGCCCTGTCCGAAATAAAAAAAGAATTATGGTGATCAGGAGTGCGAAGCCACTGCGTTGCAGGAAAACGTCCTTTCTTCAAGCAAACAAAAAAACTATCGTACTTTTTACGTGTTCCTGTGGCTTAAAAATACGGGACATACTTTCTGGACACGAAACTAGGTTTATTGCAAAGCTGCTGCATTAACCAGTTTGGATTATTCACCGCGAAATAATTTTTCTCTGCGCTGCGGAACGCGTCCACTGCGTTTCACGTTTTGAATTTCCTTCTCTCGCCGGGGTCTGGTGGCAGGCGAACCGCAGCAAGGTGTCGCTGCATGGCAACCTGGACATCAACTTGATCGTGCACCGCATCATGGCCACCGAAGAGTCCATTCTCGCGGTGTCCGGAATCATTCCGGAGGAAGATCCGGACCGGTACTACGCCATCATACCGCTGCTTTCGACTGGCAACTCGTCGCACGAGAACGATTCTTCGTCATCAGCGCCGCTCACGCTGGAAGACTTGAGCAATGTGGCCGTCGGCCACCCGTCATTCCTGGCTTACAGGCGCTTTCTGGTGGAAGAGGTGGACCACTCGGAGGTGGCGGCCTACGTCAGCTGGGAGCTGGCACGACACCTAGGCCCGCTTACAGACAGGCAGTGAGTACTCGCGCACACGATGTTTTCGATGTTTCATCATTAGGGCCTGAATTCACAAACCAACAATAGATCTGATGGTAAGGATAATCGCTTGCCAGTCGTGATTGCGTATGTTATATTCAGAAGTCAGCCTGACTGTTGACAGTACTTACAAACAAAAGTATTTATACCAGTGCCTGAGTTCACAAATCGGTCGGAACGCTATACAGCCACGCGTCAGAATAGGTGCCGGCCACTTGTGATTGGCGAAGACAACCGGCCTTTCAATGACTAAACTTTGTTCAAGAATGAAATGCTTTGCAAGTGGGGCCTAAGTTTCTTTCAAAATATTTGCTGAAACGCTGATTTGGTAGCACGTCGTGCATCGTTGCGACTTGCCTTATGCTGCAGTTATTGCAAATGAAGTATCATAGCTGAGAAAATACGCTCCAGAAAGAGGGCGCCAACAAGGAGGCGCCCGTCTGTCCCATTCCATGCCTACCGAAATGAACATGATTTAGTACTCCCCCAGTACTCCCCGTTCGGGGCTTTCGGGACCATCCAGCAAACTTTGCCCGCTTGCCGTTTTTTTTTCTTTTTTATTGCCGCTCATGAAGTGAAGCTATAGCAGGGCTTCCGTGACAGAAGCGGAGCTGAATGTGAATAGCTTTTCGATCGCAAAAGAATATACGTCGTTGGTATGCTCGCGCAGCTCCTCTTGAAAAACTGCATAGCATGCGAACTGCGTTGCGAGTGTAGCCCTCAGCTTCATCCATCAAACAATATGCTCACTGTGCAAACCTGCTGCTCAGGAAAACCTTACCCAACGCGGGGTAGCCCAGTGACTATGGCGTGGCACTGCTGAGCAATCGTGGGCTCGATGCCGGTGTCGGTGGCCGCATTTCGATAGGGAGAGAAATGCAAAAACGTCTTTATACACTACAATGCGTACAGGTTA
Source organism: Dermacentor albipictus (assembly GCF_038994185.2). NCBI lineage: Eukaryota > Metazoa > Arthropoda > Arachnida > Ixodida > Ixodidae > Dermacentor > Dermacentor albipictus. The sequence continues at coordinate 11,534,572 of NW_027225568.1, forward strand.
AGCAACCCTCGGTAGGCAAAATTACTTTGGAGCCTCCTCTTCCCCCCCTCCCCCACACTATAAGAGGCACCTCGTAACGAGATCGTGGTTCTTGCAACCAAAATCGTAGAATTTATTTTAATTTATATGTTGCCAAATCTTAAGCAGCAAGGTGATCATTCCTACTGGATTTCGATCTTAGATCACGAGTTTCCTGTGATAGTATGCTCGGGCATGATGGGACGCACGCGCGTGCCAGGCAAGAAAATGCCTAGCGCATCTTCGATTAAAGTAGCTGTTGTATCAAGCTATCGGCCCCTGCAGTGCATATTTATTCGCAGCACGCTGGCTGAATGAAATGGACGAACATGATAGCGTGAATCAGGTAAAAGAAACAATCAACGACGGTGATATTTCAGCTGCTTTAGTGCACGGACAGGCGACAGCCAATGAGTGCAAAAGAAGCTTTCACTATAAAATAATTTTGGAGCGGATGGACAATTACCTAGTCTCTAAAAGAGCTTCCAGGCATTCGGTGCAAGAAAATGTGCTGTTGGGCTGCCCGTAATGCATTTTTACAATTGCTAGTAGTTAGAGCGCTATGTGGCGTTGCTCGCGGCACTCGACGTTTTTGCGCAGGCGCGCGTAGCGGTTGCGAGAGAAAATCTGGGGCCCTTTGCTCTTTGAATATGTGACTCTGCGTAGGTAGTACGGAGGAAGTTTCTTGGAGCCTGTCGTATGCGTTTATCCCCTAGACACTCCGGCATTGCGGAGTGCGGTCGAGTTTGTTTACGCTCCGCCTCTGGCTGCCCGCGCGGTGAAGTAGTGGGCATGGGCGCCCAATTTTGTGATCGCTCTCTCTGAAGGGGTAAGGTTCTGACTGGCATTTTTTCGTCGCGACAATAGGTCGCATTCTTTACAAGCACTGCTCGAGGAGGGCACATGTTACCGGCCAACGGAGGCCTCAGGAGATCACCTGAGGTATACTAAAGCAGGCGGTGCCGGATCTCCCGGGAACCCAAGGTGTAGCGTGGGGATCAAAGCTGGAAGCAGGCGGCCCGTGGGTTGGGGCCGCGGAGGCGTGCCAAGGGGTGTTAGAATAAAAAAATTGGCTTTCCGCGATAGCGAACAGCCTATCTTGTACACCCCTGGCACGCGCACGCCTCGGCGAGCCCCAACGCACGGAGCAGTCCGGGTTCTAGCTTTGGTGTCGCCGCTGCAGTTGTGTGTCCTGGAGGCACCGCCAATAATGCGAAATAATGACGTGTTGTTTCAATTAGTAAATACACGACTGAGGAAATATAATTACGTCCAGCCGCCAACTTGTGACGCTAAGTTCAGCCAGTAAAAAATAGAGGAGGTGCTGGTTCAGCACTACCGCGCCCCGCGACTTCGGCCGGCACGCTTAGGGACAAACGCATACAACACGCGCTAAGAAACTCCTCCGTTGTTCCTAGGCAGAGTCATATCTTCAAGGAGCAAAATTCCCCACATTTCCTCTCTCGCACCTACTCTTTACTCGCGCATGCGCGCAAACGTTCGGCGTTTCCGCAAGTGCCTCGCCCCGCTGTCCCTACTAGCGATGTTAAATACGCGCCCGTAATGATGCTGTCAGTACCAATACAATGACAGATAGGCACATGATTAAGTCTAGGGAGCAGATTACATTTATCATTACAAGAAGCCAAGATTCTGTTATGGCCTGTAATTTCTGTTTGCTTTGCTTCCTTGTATGTTTGTACCACTGCATTGTTTGTTACCCGGAACCGCTGTGTCAGCGTAACCGAAAGCTTGAACACCTTATCCAGCTCGGCTACTTCGTCGGCACATCACGCTGGAGATCATAAGGTTTTTGAAATTCAATATCCTCATCGATTACAAAACACAGCACGCAACATCATGTCTGATCAATTGCTTTAATGAGTGTAGAGACTAGAATAATGATGAGCCTGCACCGAATAAGAAATTGACTGTGTACACCAGCAGTAGAACGCTCGTACATCCCTCCGAGAAACTGATGTTCGTCGAATGAAGCGACTTACGTGCAGCGAATGTCTCTTCCATGCGGTAGGAAGAATTGTGCGCCAGTTAAGTTTCTACGGCTTGAAATAAAGATTATGTTACATTCGCGGGGGGGGGGGGAAGGGGGGGCAAGCCATACATTTTTGTAAGGATGGTGCATTATGTTAAAATTAAAATTGGCCAGTTTTGAAACTTTCAATTCGGAGAGTTCTTCGTGCAAAAGCATTATCTTCGAAAGTGTTTCTCTGATGGTACTTACCATTTCTTTTTGCTATATTTTCCTTAAGAGGGACGGATAATAAATGCTGTGATTGTGCCCGCTTCTCGCAGATAATCGCACAATACAATTTCGTGTTTTCCATAAAACACGAATATCATGAAGTTGCCTTAAGCTCCTTGTATTCGCAACTCCTTTTGTCGGAGTGTAGCACTCTATTCTAGTTCTTGAGTGTTCTGTCGTCTGGACTTCGCTCGGAAAGGGTCATTCTTCTCAGAACGGATTAATAAACAAAGAAAACCTATTTGATCTGCCTCGAACAGCCTGGCATTCGTACTTTTGGTCAGCGCCGAAGCATTTGGAGGTGCACTCTCGAAACCTGGTTCACGTCGAGTACATTAGTCACAATGCAACGAGAGCATTTTCATAGTAAGTTGAGGGTCACTGCTTTACATCTGCTGCTATCGTTCTTCAAAATAAGCGTGCAGTAATGCTGTTGGCTTGTCATTTCGCATGCCTGTGTGGCCATTCATATTTTTAGCAGAAATCTACTGCCCGGCATCAGTGTTCGTAATGTTTTCGCTATTTTATAATAAGGGGCAACGTTTTCCGGTCTAATTTAATGATGCATCAAAAATCATTCTCGGATTTCATTTTGAAATATAATTTAGCCCTTACCGAAAGTATTTGTGACGTAAGCTCACTATGATGGTCGACTTCTAATGAAGTTTACCGCGAAACTTTCCAGTACAGTGTCCGTTCCTAAATAATGCCTGAACTTAGCACTGATCTTAGCGATAAACTTAAACTTACCATCAGTGGAATCTCTATTTACTTCATAGTATGACCGTATTCTCAAAATTTAGAACTTGCAATTCATTCAGAAATTATTATGTTTAATAAAGTAAGTCATTGAACATCGACATGCCATGTCCCTGGCGTACGACATGTACCTGTGCAGTTTTATTCAATATAGCTTTTTCTTTCTACGCTAAAAGCACTGTCAAGATTTGGTAATTTCATAGGCTATCATCATCATCACCATTAGCCTATATTAGGTCCATTTTATGACGATGTCCTCTCCCAAGTGCTTTCAATTTATCTTACTCCCATCAGCCGGCGCCACCAGTTGGCTGAATAGTTAGTTTCAATCGCACAACGTAATGCTGAACCGTCCTCGACTACTTTTTTGTTCACTTTGTGCCAGATCTAGTTATTAGACCGCTTGCTCTTTAATAATGTCACGCTGTCGTGAAATTATCACACATTGTCAAATACATTCTCAAAAGCGTGACTTAAGAAGGTTCATTATTGAACGAACTTTTACCCAGAAATACAAGCAGCACTAAAGGAACGATAACATCGAGCACAGTAGGCGATCCTATAAATTTGATCTGCAGGTCAGTGGCACCGGCTATTTATTTATAGGCAGTTTTAGAACAGCGCTTGCAACCGAAAGTAAGCGCATTACGTACGTAAAGAAATGGCGTCGTCCTCAATACCCATGCTTGGAACGTTATTGGGTTTCTGCGGTTTACGTGCGCTATGATAACGTGCGTTATTTGGCGTTCGTAATGTTTAACGTTCGTAATTTTTACGGATGCTGAGAAATAGCGTTGTCCAACATGACGGCACCGATGGCTCCCGCTTCAGCGTGAATTCTCGTGATGGCTACGCTCTCACTCGCGTTGATCGTCAGTAACTATTGTAATGAGCTTTCGCTTTCTTTAAACTCACCGTAAAGGTTAGTTATGAGTGCATAGCGCATCCATTTTCCCATTCGACGATTCTAGCGCCCGTAGGCCTGACAAGACGCGTCCACATAGCAACAGCAGGATGATTGCTAATGGATCGTATTGGCTTGGATGCGTTTGGCATGAGGCACCAGACGGCGCCCTGTTTTATAACGTCTTCTTTACGTTTTCGTTTCCGCACGGTAAACTAAAAGGCTTGAAAGGACACGCACCGTAACGTCCCGCAAAGGTGCTTACGTTTAACGTGCGTAAGGCGACAAACGCTATTCTAAAGCTTTCTATATACAGTAAGGACTCAGCAGTCACTTTGTCTACAGCGAATGTTGAGTGTCTTCTCGATGGCCGTGGCTTCAGTAGAACATTCTGTAACCGTCTTGGGCGGGTTTCGAATCTGGTGAAGAGTTTTTGCTTTACTCCCCGCGTGAAAAAACAAACTTTCCTGTGTTCAGACATATTCGGGTAGGTGTGACGAAACAGGCGGGTCATCTCTTCCGGGTAGACGGAAATGTTCTCATTCGGCAGCTGCATTCGGGCTTCTAGCAAAGCCTCTGCCCTTTTCTTTACGCACGACGCTCGTAAAGGTTTGCAGGAAGCTATAGTGAAACATGTCCCACGCCCTTACGGTCGACTCTCGGTTCTCGAACCAGGTCCTCGCGGCGTCTTCCAAGAAGTAGTATACATGACACAACTTGTCCTCATAGTTCCATTTGTTGAACTTCGCGACCGTTGTTGAACGGTGCGTGACACTACCTACAGCCCCGTCCTCCTATTTTTACATACTTTTCAAGAAGATTTGTAAACTATCACGCTTAGCTTGGGAGTGCCAACTCATATGCACTGCAACGTATTTTTGTTCTTCTGGAAATATTCCTCATACGCCTCAAATCTCCTTCCCGTTATCACTACTCGGTCTCGATAAATCTGATCTTTCACAACTTCAATACGTTGACTACAGATCGCGAACTCTGATTGCAATCCTGGTTAATAAACAAAAGTCGTATGCATATTAATCCTCCAATTTGCCGTTAGACTTTGCTATTTGATGTCTTCAATCACACGTTGTAGGTCATCTCCTGTGTTACGGTAGCGGAGAATGTCATCAGAAAACCTGAGGTTGCTGAGATATTCCCTCTCAATCTCGCATCTAATCCTTCCCAATCTGAGATCCTTACTACATTTTCCTAGTAAGCTGTGAATATAATTGGAAAGGTGTCTGCTTACTACAAGTTGTTATAAATGGTTATTTCCACTTTTCTATAATTATGCTAGCTGTAGAATCTATACAGACATTTACTGCCGCTAAACGTGCTTCCGCCGCTCCTTTACTACGCAACGCTTCCATGAATTCTGCTATCACTGTTTTCGTAACATAAAAATAAGACCCTGCTAAGAGGCTTGTAAGACTCCGCACTCTAGTGAATTAGCTGACTGATGACATTGATATGATCCGTGTATGAATGTTCTGGCCCAAAGCCAACGTGTTCGCTGGGTTGATCGAAGTGAAATGTTAGCCTGATTTTATCCGAAATACCCGAGCATATATATTGAAAGAACTGTGAGCAGACTAACCGGCCTATATTGCAGCCCCCGGATTCACATAAAGAACTTGTGATATAATTGTTGCTAGAAGAAAACTCCACTCCATCCTGATGCTGGACGTAATTAGCGAAGCTGACTGTCCATTGGCAAAAACGCTTACGTACCAAAAGCTTTGTGAATGTGGCTGCACTAACTTCACTTCATTTCTTTGAATTAATAATATATTGTCCATCTGATAAATTTTTCGTAGCCTTGAAGTCACAAGGCATTGCATATAAAGGGTCAGAAGCCTTTTAGTAGAGTGTACGACTCGACGATATTTATCATATTGGCTGCTATTTCATATTAATGTGCCGTTTTTCCCAAAGCACGCCCTGTAAAGTCCTAACCTAGTCTTGTTCTATTCGAGACTTCTTTTTCTTCTCTGGTACTATGTGTTATTGCGGCTAATCGTATGTGGTAAATATTACAAACCACGCACGCGCCATTCCGTAACATCTTTTAGATCGAAAAAAAAGAAAGTACCGCTGAACACGGGATGTGGCATCTCCGAAACCGAATTGCTGCAAGAGAAAACATCATTGTTTACAGCTTGCGATCCCTCTCACAGCTTGTTGCCAGCGCTTGCGATTGCTGGACTTTTGGCGCTTCAATTGTGATAATTATAGTCCTTCCTTCAAGGCGAGAGAACTGGTGTTCTTTGCTCTATATTTCACAGCGACAAAGCTTGATCTTACAGCGTTCCATGCTTTATACTATACACTGGAAATATATACGAATACCTTCACACACTCTGCGCAGACAAAAAAGAGATGCGGAGTTGAATAAATTACCGTTTAATTCAGGGCTTGTTTATTTTAGTGCGTCTTAAAGTAGAAGGGGCCAGCAGTCTTACATATGGGATGTTTCGTTCCATCGAAACCCATCTTAGAGTTTGCAAGCCTCTTTAACAGAGTGTATACTCGGGCTGCGTTTAACAATGTAATATAGCCAACCTTACCGACTGCCTGTTCTTCGTGGTGCCTGTTCTTTTCCATTCAATTTAAGGCTCTCGCGTGGGATTTCCGAGACCAAGTGCTTTGAGGCCATCAGCCGACTGATGCCTTACCCCAACGTGATGCCCTATATGGAGGAACTGGATTCCAGCAGGGGATGGGAGGAGGCCGAGATGATCTTCAAGGATGTCTCCGAGGCCTTGATCAGCTTCATGAGCGAACGAGGCGTCGCGCTTCCTGCAACGTGAGCGCAATTTACTCGCACTTTACGCGCACCTAGACTTATCGGATGGTTTTAGCATACTTACGCGGACGACCATCCGAATGCTAGAAGGGCGTAGAGATAAGCAGAGAACTGATGGTGGCATCAGTGTTGAGTGTAAACGGGTGAGGCGCTTTCTATATTATTATTTTTTGCAGTGATCGACTGTGTTACACATACATTTATTAGATGTAACGCAAGAATCGCTGTATATTTGAGTGTTTCAAACATGAAATGCTTTTATTTCCCGTTGTCGGCGACCTTCAGCGACCTTGATTATCCGGGCAAGTTGCGAGAAAAAAACGAGATCATCCGGGAAGCCAATCAAAACTTTAAAAAATGCGCTCCAGGGCCCCCCAGCCTTATACAGGACCGCATTATATACATACGATAGTTACTGCCCAAACAAGTTACAAAAAATATTGCTTCCAAGTTCTTCCTAATGCTTGTTCACAATCTTTTATACGCTACTCGCCATCTACACTACACGCCATCTACACGCCGCGGGGGCTTAGCGGTTATGGTGTTGCGCTGCTAAGCACGTGGTCGCGGGATCAAATCCCGGCCGCGGTGACCGCATTTCGATGGAGACGAAATACAAAAACGCCTGTGTCCCGTGCACTGGGGGCAAATTAAAGATCCCCTGGTGGTCAAAATTAATCCGTAGTCCCCACCTACCGCGTGCCTCTCAATGAATTCGTGGCTTTGGCATGTAAAACCCTAAAATTCAATTAGTTCTTCTATACCTCGACAGTGCGCTCTGTCTCCCTAGCTGCTTTCGCTGCCTGTCGTGCGTCGTTTAGCCGGTTTTCTTCTTCCAGCTGGGCAGCGTCCATGTGGGCCAGTGCACAGCATGGCATGGTGCGGTGTGATGTGGTGGGGTGTACCGTTGCGAACATGCACTACATCCGTTTTAAGGTTGTGGCTAGTATCATCTCCAATAAATCTGCTTCGCTGGTTGCCATTTCATGCTTAAATCCAGTCTCGATCACGGGAGAGCCAACAATTTTTTTTCTAAGAGTCCGGCAACAAGACTATTTTCACATCTTCTCAAGATGTCACCACCTGAGCTGCTACTATAAAATACCTCCTACGTTATTAACGTATACGCCTGCGCTAGTACGCATTGTCTATGCTAAAACTCCATATATAACTAAAGCAACCAGAAGTGCCGATCGAGCTCTGACACGGTAGCGCTCCCCATTTCTCCCGATAGCACTGCGTTTTTTTTTTTCACTCCCGACGCCGCCGTTGTCACTCTAAAAGTCACTAAGGCTGACTTGCGCATGCGGTACTTCGGAACGCAGGCACTGAGAGCGATTGCTGCGCTGAAGCAGACGATGTAGTTCTGCTAAACTTGGCTTCGGCAACTTTGCAGACATCCAAAAAGAGTATTTCGCATGCAGCCTGCGGGAGAAGGTGGTTAACATGTGATCCGCAGTTATGCTACAAGAAGGCGAACGCGTTGAGGGGCGAGAAAGTGGTCAGTTATTCCAGTAGCTGCGGAAGGAAGTCATGGAACGCATGACCCCTCTTGGTTGCTTGGTGTGCAGCGATACGCAACAACCGATCTTGCTGAGAGGGTGCTACAGGCAAAGGAAAGGGGTCATGTTTCCCTAAATGCGCTAAGGCGGAGTTTCAAAGCCGATTGAGAACCTGGTAACGCTTGTGAGGTAACTTGAAACATTAGTTCACTGTAGTAACGCTGGCTTTTCGGAACGCCATAACAGCATCAGCGCCTCCACACTCTCGCCTCGTTTTCGCCTATAGAATTGCCTTTCCACGGTAGTTCATGTCATTGCAATTTCCAGGATATTATTAACTGCACCCAGTTTTAGTAATATTGAGGCGCTGCTGCTAGCTTGCGTTGTGGAATACAATGAGTTTCTATTTTCAGCAGTTTGCCGCGGCCTAGTTGTCACGACATTGCCTTAGAACAAGAGTATCGGTTTGAATGCGGCGTTTATCCCATATAGTCAACATAGGATTCCCTATTGTATTCTCCTCTCAATCTTTGCAACAGTTCCCAATTCTTCGCGTTATTCACGAAACAATGCTTTAAACAAATTTATACAATGGTTGCATACTGTAGTGACCTGTGGGAACCGATTGTCTTAGACGCAGGGCCCTGTGGGAGGCTGCGAGGACATTTACATTTGCAGAAACAGTGAAGAGCGAAAGGCCCACAACATTTTAATATAGTCTCTCACTGTGAAAATAATGCTGTTCGGCAACATCGTGTGCTAGCCCCCGTTCGTACCACCAAACTTAAGAAAAACTGAACATTCAGAAAGAGTAACATTGCCTCTTGACAAATAACATTTGTGTTATTAGTACAAGGACGATGGTTAGTGGTCAACGTCTGCAATATAATTCCAGCTATGGTCACACTTTTCTAGAGTGACCATACAAAAGAAACAAAAGGGGAATTGAAATACTAATGTTTTTATGCGTAGTCAAGTGCTGCGACAGCTTTAGTATCTCTCACTTGAAAACTGTGCCAAAATAATTTTTTGTGCTTAATCATAGAGGCTAGCTGCCATGCAAGTGCCTGCAGAAAATGCTCCTAGACGAGGCATATCATGACTTTGGCAACGACTGTTCGTGGTTGAAGGGTTGTTTGGATAATACACGCAAGCCTTTAAACACTAACTGTGGTGTTCTATTTTTCGCAGGAGTCATATAAATATTCTATAGTGGCAATAAGAGTTATCGGTTAGGTGTATTTATTCACACCGCCATGGTGGCATAGGGCCTATGGCGTGGCGCTGCAAAGAACGAGGACGCGGAATCAAATCCAGACTATGGCGGCCGCATTTAGATGCGGGCGAAATACAAAAAAAAGAAGCCTGTGTACCATGGATTGGGTGTACATAAGAGAACGTCAGGCAGTCGGAATCAATCCTGAGTCTCCCACTACAGCGTGTCTCATAATGATATTGCATTTTCGACCCTTAAAACTCAAAATTTAATCATTGTTTTAATCATGCTACGTCTAAAAAAACGTCTATATGGAAAAAGTTCCATATCCTCGCCACCAACAACCGACCGCGTTCAATGCCACTCATCCCGTTTGTTACATGAGCGCTTGTCGTGGCGATGCTACGTCGACGACAATGGAGAGTTATAGCCCAGTGAGCCAGCGGGCCCGACGGGCCAGCGTAGACGCCAGTGCGCGTGCGTGGTACAACATGTGCAGTGGCGTCTACGTTGGCCCGCTGGCTGGCTTGGCTATCAATCTCTTTTGAAACCAACAGTCCGGCGCGCCGACATCACCGGCGGGACCAGGGCTATTGGGCACGCCAGAACGTCGGCAGAGCAGAGACTGAACATACTCTGTCTTGACGCAAGAACCATTTTGGCGTCGGCACACTTTTTTCAAAGAATGCAATGCGCGCCCTCACCTGCAGCCGTATTCAATGCCGGCATGCATGGCAGGCACGTCCGGAGATGGCCGTCTGCGCATGCCTCGCTGTCACTGAGCAACAACGCGTAGCGCAGCGGAACGGCTCCGTCCGGCGTGATAGCGACTGCAACCAGTACAAGAAGAAAAAAAAAATGAAACAGTAGTATTGCATTACCAGCCTAGGCTTTTACAAAGCTTCGACGCTGTAGTTCGCATACCAGTGCCTATGGCGAAAAACAATTACTGATACTGAAAAACAATTAATGCCTGCGTTTGCAGCGAACCTTGCTCCTATTTCAAAAATGTAGGATGAATAATTGTCACTCACAAAAGCGGTTCGTTGATTCCGCACCTAGAACCATGTTCAGAACACTCGACTTACTTAAAAGTGTAAAAATGAGTTCCTGTTTGTTGGTGCATACCCGTCCGCGACGTAAGCCGCGGACGCGTATGACGCAGACAGCTATCACAATTGCGATATCGGTCGGCGTGATGGAGACAATCGTCACCCCAACAGCCAACAGCAGAGCGCTACCTACGTAACACAAATCACCTGAATACAGGCTTTGGGGTCGAATTCGCTGTGCTCGAAAGTGCCCTTCACCATTGGCCGACGGCCTTCGTTAATGATACGTCGAACACCATGATAGGCCCACGTATAGTTTTATGAACAGTTTTTGTGTAAGAACGTCTTGTGAATGCGGGCCTTGTGCCTGTATTCCCGAAAAGCTCTTACGGAAAAACTTTTCATCAAAGCAGATGCTAGCCAATCCTGATGGTGGACATATTATTAACGAATGCGGCCGGCCAATGACGAACAGCACCTCCGAACAAAAAGCTTTGTGAATTCGACCTCTGTTTTGTAAGTCAGCTTCGTCGTATCTGATACAGTAGAGTGTACGTCCATTGCCCGTACTAACTGTGGCAAAATTTTATTTTGGTAGATGGATAATGAAGAGCTCGAGCGCTGTATGCCACAGGCAGAACGATAAATGTGTCACGATAAATGTGTCGCAATAGGTTTGGTGAACATTTCAGCAACATCGTTGCGGAGCATAATCGACAGGAGTCTGGGATATATAGTGCGGTAACTCAGGGTAGTAAACAAGAAACCTCGTTCTGGTCAACCTCTCTGCCTTTGCTCTCTTTGTTTTCTCTCTCTTTCTATCTCTCTCTTTGCTGTCGTGAATCGAGGAACATTGCAGCTGCCCCTGTTTCTGCATCATTTATTTTTTAAGGCAGGTGGCGTGGATAGCTGTTAGAACTGCTGGTTCGATTTTTATCCTATGCATAGGAGAAAAATGGAGAGAACAAACATGTTGTTATCCACCACTCATGAGCAGCCGATCCTGTTGACAACTTATGGGTGAAGCGCCACTCTGACAACTAACAAAGCGTGAAAAAAGGAATACAGCAAGAATAGAGTGGTCACGTTATGCTGCCTCATGTTACTGATTCAAAATGCACTTCGCAGACGATTAAGAGGGCCTGGCGCACAGCTTGCGCGAAAAATTGCCGGTCAGCCTGTAGTTTCGTTGTTGAGCAGCCACAGTTACGAAACTCTCTACGATGCAGTCAAGTACGCTGTCGTTAATCTATACTTTTGGTATCGAATAACCCTTGACGCTAAACTTTCTAAGAGGAAACATACTCAGAAGCGCACGTTTATAACGACTGCTTCGATAAATGTCTCCTCGTTTTCTTTTTTTCCCCTTTCCTTTCTTATTTTAGCGATGCCAGTTTTGAACTCAAGCTCCCAACAATGCACCAGCTGGACGCGTTTTACAGCGAGCTAGGAGAGGACCAGAGGGCGCAAGAAGAGCCGACCTTCGTGGACAAGTACTTGTCCGCTCTGTCTCAGATCCGCAGCAAGGAGCTCTTCAGCGTGGTGCACATGGAGGAGCGCAGCACTTCCTACCCACTGCCGCCGCTGCTTGGCCGACAAGCGCAGGCAATTTTTCACAGCCACACCGCGCGCACTTGATTTTGCCGGAGAGGAACTCAGTAGACTCAGTCGCCCTTCTCCACTATCCGAGATATTGGCGGGCAACAACTATTGTCAGGCGCTGTGCAGTCTGCTGTCGTCGCTTCCGCATGCATGTTGCCTCTAGATCACTTATTAAGTTTGCGCGCCCCAGAAGAAATGCGCGGGCATTCTTGCCAACGGTGAGCTTGTGTCGCGGCACGCATAAATTATAATCGTGAGGAGTTGGGCGACGGATCGAAAACACGCGGAAATAATATTACGGCACTTTGTTTTCGGAGTGTTTCGTCGCCACCAGCTTCCTAACCTCAGTCTCACCGCCATGTGGTGAAGAAAAACGAAACTTTGGGCTTCGCCCTTGCCGGAGATCCAAGTCGTCATGTTGATGCCGCAACGAACGATCCGAACGCGCCAACCACAGAGTTATTGCTCACGTTGCGCTGTTATCATGCTGTGCGGCTTTTCTAGCATTCGCACACAAGCCATGAAGGAGACAATGCAAAACATGCAGCCATCTGTCGTGTGGCGTCCTTCATGTCATGTCGCTAATTTAGGCTGTACACTATAGGGTGCTTTTTCTAGAAGGTCCAAAATTTTAAACACTGCCTGTCGCAGATAGCACAATTCAATCTTTGAGCTAAATTACTCGATAAGGCAGCCATTACTTCTGCGAGAAATCAAAACGCCTAAATAAATCATTGACACGATTACCCTACCTAACCTTTGATTTGATTATTTTACGGCACACATTTAAATCTACGAATTAGAGCCGGTGAGTTCACGAGGCGTGTCCACTTGGAATTAATTCTCTGGACTGCAGCAGTTTTGAGAGATTAATTTTCAACGTGACCGGCGAAATGCATTGGTGTTCCAGTTACTCTTGTGCTTGAATGCATAAAACAATGTTTTCTTAAAAGAAGTAACTGGAACACCAATGCATGTCGTCGGACACGATGATAATACACCTTGGTTGTCGTGTTGTGTGCGCGTACACATATTTGTGCGTTTGTTAAGCTGATCCGGACCAAACAACGTGAGCGCAAAGGTGTCCTACCGGTCTTCGCTGAAGGGCGGTAAATTCACAATTTTGCAAAAAGAGCCTCTGACCATTTTTTTTTTATTCATGTACCCTAAAGGCCTTTCTAAAAGCATTACATTGGGGGTTACAGAAAATTAGATAACATATGACGGTGAATAAATAATGAAAATATAGACGCAATACGAAAGCCATTTGCTGAGAAGAAAGCTTGGTAAAACATACTGAAAGTATACACTGCAAACACAAGAACATGCTGGAAAAAGCAAAAATACAATAAAGAATAATACAATCCTAAGCAGTCGGCACAATACAATTCCAACAGTCGGCACGCAATAAGCATTTCAGTTTGCTAGCAAAAGCGTCGTGGTTGTTGACAGAAACGATTTCCGCAGGCAGCTTATTCCAATGGTTTATGGCAAGGAACAATGGAAAATGACGCATAAGCTTGGTGCGAGCGATCCTTGGGTGTACTTTGAAGTCCTGGTCTAATCTGGAAAAGATGCGATGGGCCGGCTTGATATGAGATTCTGTGAATGGCGAAGGATTGTAATAGTCGATGAAAGCGAGATAACAGGGTAACAAGTCTTCGCATTTCCAGTGAACATAAATTTAGACGTAAATTCAGACCTCTAGACATGTTCTATTTATCACTAAACATTTCTCCCCGCTGCGTTGACCTATCACCACTGTTGCCATCAAGCTCATTTCATACCTACTTACTGGCAAAACAGAGCGGTGAGAGGATAGGGCGTTTTCTAACGAATTCCTGACGGTGGCCTTTAGAGCGCAGCTCTTAGGCGGGAGACACACGGTCCGATTCAGTGTCCGATCCGGCGTCTGAAGCGCCGGAACAGCAGCTGAGATCGCGGTGTTTTGCCGTGCCAAAGTGCCGGATCGGACGCTCAGCGTGCGACAAGCCGGGCATATTTTCGTCCGACGCGTCCGACAACCACGCCGTCGTTTGGCTGGAGCCAACGACAGTGCGGCTGGCATGTGACGTTCTCTGACGTTCCCTTCACAGAGGCGGTGCCGGCGGGCCAGTTTCTCGCCGTCTTTTCTTTTTTCCTTTGTCGGCTGCAGTTTGTTTCCGACACGAAATAGTTACCAGTTCACTAAAATTATCTCGAAAGTATGTCTGTTCTACAAAGCGGCGCCTAATACACTAGTACTAAGCTACTGGCGAGATCGAGAGCCGCGATGCGAGGGCATTTAGCGGGCAGACAGCACACACCGACTGTCTGAGCGACGCTGCTCGCTTCGCTTCCACGTTTGCCCTTCGCAACGACTGCATCGACTAAACCAATTGTATTTAATTACGAGCAACCTAAGTGTACAGTGTTTTGGGAAAAATAAGCGCTCTTCGACGAGCTCGGGCTGGATCGTAAACGCTGTGGGCCGTGGCGTCAACCTAGCTAGGCCTACCGGCCTTATCGCTGGCTGTCAGCGGACAGCGCGCCATCGTGAGGTGTTCTGTCACCCGCAGGGACATAATTTCATTCACAGTGTTCGCGTAAAGCGAAGCAGTGTTGCGTAGAGTTCTTTATATTCCATTTGTCGAAGTGGATATGAAGTCTTCCGAGTGTACAAGCCGGGGCGCTGGATCTGGGCGGAGCTTACGAGCCGCTCGCTCGTCCGGACGCATGCACTGAGTGCCCCGAATCGTCGTATTCAGCGTGCCGGAGCATGCAGCGCCGCACGTCGGATCGGACGCCGAATCGCACCGTGTGTCTCCTGGCGCCCATTCCTGCGGCGAGCGTCGGCGTCACCTGTAACCGAACAAACGAGGACAGTGAAAGTTGAGAGCGTATGCGGCGCGCAGCGGGGATGAAAAAAGCGGCGAGAGCGACGACGCGCAAGGAGGAAAGCGGAGGAGGGTACGGCGAAAGTGTGAGAAGGAACGCGGACTGCCTCCGACGACCAGGCATGCGGCGAGCGCGGAAATTGCGCTGGCGTGGGCTTCAGATCCACTGCGCATGTGCAACTTTGACCGCGGCTCCACCGCCGCTAGAGAATGCGCAAGGCCGATTCAAATAGGTCGCGAAGCTTCGGGCGAAAAGCGGTTCAGTACAGATTGTCACCGACATCAGCATGGGGGGTTATGGGAGCAGCGATCGAAGCGCGACTATGTTTGGAGGGAACAAACATCGGGAAAGAAAAACGCCTTTTTTAATTCAAACGATACACAGTTAGATTCATTCAACGAAAATAAAATTCCTAGTCAATTTTATATATTCGTGATGAGTTAAATAAATACGTTTAATTTTATTATTATTAATAAATGCATTTCTTTTCAGCGCCCATCGCTACAGGGGGCGTTGACGCCACTATCACTCGCAGTGCAATGCACGTCTTGAAGTGGGCAGAAAGCTAGGCGCACTCGTATCACCTGTTGAAATACGTCCCCCTCACGATTTGTGCTTTCTTGCTTGTCGAAGTTTGTCTGAATTTGGTGACGTGGGTAGCTTCATTGCTTCTTAATCTGTTCAGTCAAAAGTAGTGAGTTACGACCGCCAGATAATTGTGTAGTTGTTTTCGTGCGACTGCGCTGGCCGACGGACTTGGCATCCGACAATAGGATCAGCACTCTACACCTAAAGCTTTCGTCGGCTTCCAAAGAAAGTATGTTCTGCGCAGGGATGCGATTTCGACAACCGTACGGCTGGCCTTTTCCTGCATCGCTTTCCACGCTGAAAGCTCGAAACGCCCATCAAGTCGAATGGCGGGGCATTTGAATATATAGCTCCAAAGGAAGAACAACAAAACAAATTTCGCGCCGTCGAAAACAAAATGACGTCACTTCTGCTTTTAACGGACATGGCGTCACGTTATTTTGTCTTCCGCCGGAAGTGTTCCCACCACATACAGATGGCGCTAAGCCCCATGAACCGGCGATGGACCGCCATGTTTTGAACGTATGGGCTCCTATGGAAGCTTCGCTACCAGGTACATTTACCTTGGAATGCGCTTCGCCCAAGCCACACGTTCTCGCGTTGCTGTCTCCTTTCTGAACAATGTGCGCAACCAGTGGAAAAGCTTCGTCTGCCGCTGCTGCTAAACGAGCTGCCCGAGCAGGGCCTCAGCGCCGCCGCCCAGATGAGCCTGTCGTTCAGAATCAAATTATTTGCCACAATATATCGCGAATTCAAAAAACAAAAGCAGCTATGCCCACATTTCGCATTAGGGACTGTCCTAGTTGCTGGTGAAATTTTGTAAAAGAACTTTTTTTCATTTCGCCAAATGTCGAGCGGCACCTAACGCAATCAGAATCTTGTTTCAGCGCCAACAGCATACCTTGCAGACTGCGTTTGATACATAGAGGGTAGAATGTTGCTCCACAAACCTCATCCGCCGCATCCTGGAGCGTTTGTTATATGGTATGCTATAACTACTTTTCCGTCGCTGTAAACGCTTAAGAGACCATAAAGTTTAAGATGTCCCATAACCTGGTGTGCTTGAGTTTACCTGTTTAACATAGGCGATTGAATTTCATTATTTTGCCTCACGCATGTGTAGTGGTTTCGCTGAAATGATGAGCGTGCTTTCGTGATTAGAAAGGTCGTTTTAGCAAGTTCATTTGAAAGACAAGATTACAACTTTGCAGGTGACACAGAGGGGCGAAGGACGGGTGCCGCTGACGTGGCTCCTTCCTCCACGGTTTGGCGCTGACTTCCCACCCACGCTGAACTACGGCGCCTTTGGCCTCGAACTTGCCGCCGCACTGCTGCGCGGAACACCCTTCGACAAATCGTGGCTGGAATGTCTCGAACACCTGGAGCCCCAACTGAACATCAGGCCAGAGAATGACATTACGGCTCAACTGGCCTTAGCGACTGAGGCGGTGGCAGCGTTCGTAGAGAGCCACCAGAAGGTGGGCCACCCGCTGGTACTTCCGGGTCTGGAGTCAGTCACCGAGGGCATGATGTTCTACGTTGGTGCCTGTGCGAGCATGTGCACTAAGGAGAACATGGAGGCCTCGTACAGATGCAACCTTCTGGCCAGGAACTCGGAAAGCTTCGCACGGACCTTTGGTTGTCCCGTGGGCTCACACATGAGTCCCGTCGAGCGTTGCTCCTACCCGAATGTAACTCAGGGATAGTAAAGAGCACAAGCTTGCTCCGGAATGGGTGCCTTTTCTCTATTTTGTCTTTACAGCATGAAAGAAAAAATGAAGACGTCACTGTCAGTCGTGACTGACATACGTTACGTGGAGATGCAAACCAATGGCCTGAAATAAAAAAGCATTTTTTTAGCAAGCATTGAAAAAAAGGACATAAACTAGGTATCGCACAGTCCACTAGAAATACTTGTAGCTTTTACTTATGTAGCTTTTACAAATACTTGTAGCTTTTGTAGCTTTACTTGTAGCTTTTCTTCGTCTGTTAGTTTGGTTGTTATCTGCTCGGTACTGGGCACATGTTTCCAGAATCATTGTGGGTTATTTTTTAGGAAGCTAAGAAGAGTGACATTGTAGTAGTATTGTTTCGAATCTTAGTTTCTGCTTAAAATGCATACCTGCAGATTTTAACTTCAAGGTTGTAGATGGTTTTGTGGTATTCTTGTTTGCCTTACGAAGCCGATTTGCTCGCTGTTTAGCATGGATGACTTCGCGTGTGATCCATGGATTCTTAAGGTGCTGTGTTTTCTTTTGCATTGGAATACAATTAGTCATACAGTGCAGGACAATGCCCTTAAAATGTAGCCACAATGCATCTACATCATAAGATTCCTGAGATGCGTTTTCCTAAAAGGAATCGAATTCATGCGACAGATAAGTTAGTATGCTGGCGTTATCTGCTTTATGAAAGTTAAAAAACATTTTACTGTAGACAGGGTAGTAATACAATGGTAAAGCTGTAATGTGCACATAGGTATACTGTGATCAGATATCCCTTCAATAATGTCCATTTGTACTTGACTTTTACAAAAATGGTTGCTAAGGAATATGAGATCGAGGATATTTTTCGTTGAGCCTTGAACGCGAGTAGGACGAGTGACAAGTTGATGTAGGTTAAAATTTAGCATTAGGTCTATTAGCACTTCTGAGGCTTCTGTTGTGTGATGCATTGTGGGCCAGTCTATGTCAGCAAGGCTAAACTCGTCCGCAAGAATAATCCTGGATTGGTGGACATGACGCTGCATATATTCTTCAATTGCTGAAAGGCATGCACTGTAAGAGGAAGAGCTCCGATAAACGCAACCGGTTACAATTGACGGCCCGTCGCACAAAAGTTTGCAGAAAACGGCTTCCGCGTTGTCCACATCGGGAAGAAAGACAAAGCGAAGACATTTTTTTATAAGTAAGGTAAACATTCCTTACAGAATCTAAACGAATGCCCTGCTAAATTCTATTTTTTATTATTACTTTTAAATTAATTATTTCTCATTCAACAGCACCTTCCTGATTTTATTTTAGCCGGTTATTCAACCCTATTCAATGCTATTCCCATAGATAATAGGAAATTTATGCTATAAATTATTCTGGAATAATCCATCCATTTCTTGGCCAATCCCCCATCGTGGGTAGGAGCCACACGTGCCACAGGCTACAACAACAACAACAACAACAACTGCTCCACCCCATGAAGGTCGGTCTTTTCGGATGATTGTGCACTTTGGCGGAGCAATCTCGTGGTCCAATATAGCGGGTGATAGCCATGTTTCCGTGGTGGCCACAATATCCGGCTCGTAGTCGACTAGAAGGCTTTTTAAGGCTTCTATTTTATTTAGGACACTGCGGGCATTTACATTTATCAATGTCAATCTTTTGATTGCGCGGCTTGTGCTGCTCGGCGGGTTATTCGGTGGTTTGTTTCTGTGTCGTTTTTTTGCATCGGTATTTGGTCCTTCTTTTCGTCCCAAATACATGCGCGTTTGTTAATGTAAAGCTTGTCAAAAGAAAGTTCAACTTTTTTCCTTTTTTCATGGTTTGATTTTGCACTATCCCAAAGTTTCTTCCGTATGTCTCTTATTCTTTTAGAGAAGTCTTCACCAATTGAGTAGTCAGTTGTTTTTAGTATGAAACCTCGGCTTAAGATTGCTATTCTTTCTCTGTAGTCAAGCAACTTAATTATTACCAGTCAAGTTTTATGTGTGGCGCGTTTCCCAAACCTATGTATACGCTCGATGGCAACATTTTCTAGTCCCAAGGTGTCTTCGATAATGTCTTTGTTCACAGTTTGCTCTAAGGACTCGCTAGTTTCATCGTTTTTTTTCCTTGAGGCCATAGACAATTAGGTTAGATGGCCTACTGTGGATTTCTAGGTCGTCAGTTTTTT
Organism: Dermacentor albipictus; assembly: GCF_038994185.2. Classification (NCBI taxonomy): domain Eukaryota; kingdom Metazoa; phylum Arthropoda; class Arachnida; order Ixodida; family Ixodidae; genus Dermacentor; species Dermacentor albipictus. Next base: position 11,554,044 of record NW_027225568.1, read on the forward strand.
TCTTGAAGTGTGTCTGTAACTTCGCTCATACAGGCGATTTCTTGTTGACAGGATTCAACTCTATTTTCAAGAACTGCAAGGAGGTCAAGCTTGTTTTCAATGTCTACTAAACGTTTTTCTTTCATATCTTTGATGTCGGCTGCAATATCCTTCAGCTGTTTTGAAATTTGGGTTAGATGGGGGCCAGGGTTAGTTTCAACATCACCGCCTAATAGCAGCAATTTTCTCAAGTCCAAGGCGACATCAAGAACCATGAAACAAAACGGTGGGCAAGGCAGCACTAGCAAGAAAGGGTCAATTGAGCGGATGCAATATCCAAAATCCTTTCTCACCTGTACGATGAATGCAAACGGGTTGTTAGCGTGCCGCATGCTGGCAGTGCCACCGAGCCCAGTGGCCGAGTTGATCCCAGGCAGGCTATTTAAAGTGGCGGAGAGCAGTGGCCCTGAACACAGATCACGTGCCAAGATCTCCGAGCATGTTATCTTCCGGTGTTGATGGTGCAATTCCCACGATGAGTATGGTGGTGGATCCAGCACGTGGCATCGGGTAGCGTAGAGCCCCTGCGCCGCCCTGGTAGCCCAAGCTTCCGCAGTGCCTCCATCCCCGGCATGAAGCTGCAGGCTGAAGGACAGCTGTACAATGAATGCAAACGGGTTGTTAGCGTGCCGCATGCTGGCAGTTCCACCGTGCCCAATACACCATTGTTCAGGCAACCTTGTTGTACTTCCTGCAAAATTGCGTTCGTATATATCGGTTTTTCCACTTTCTTTTCTATGCCGTAAAACACGGCTCCTCGTTATAAAGCAAAAATGCGAACTACATTGGAAGATTCGAAAGAAGCGTTTTTTTTACTTCCGCGTTTGTCAAGGTCATCGGCAGTGTGATGCAATTATATTTCACGGAGAGCGGGCGTCAATAAAAAAGATAACAAACGAAAGCCGCGTTATATTTGTTTTATGAATCCAAATACAAACAGCGAGGCGCCTTCTGAGGCGAGAAACCTCGAAATAAATCTCCCCTTATGTTCACGTAAATACGGTAATTAATATAGCCATTCAAACAAGGCCTCCAGCAGCGTGAATGCCATTTTGGAATGCCATTGTGGAAAATATTTGCTACAGTTTCTCCACATGTGCACAACCATGTGACAGCGCTCACGAAAGATGAAATGGTGTCACCATTTGGTCAAAGGTTGACGGGCGGGAAGTGTATTCAGTCTTTATTGAAGGTGTCTTATAATCTGCCACCTCAATTAGTGGGAAAACAGCACTGAATGATCATTGAGAACTCACATCACACAAGCTTAGTTTGTATGTAGAAACCGTTCATAATATAAGCAAGCGAGGAAATGCGAGATTTCTAAGGCGTCCCGCCGATACCGTTCTCAAAGCCTGCGGCAATCAGTCGACGCAAAAGTATTTTCCTTCCACATCAGTGATGCACATCCACAGACTGCTATACTTCTCAAAGCGGTTTAATTTTATTTTTCCTCGCGGAACCGCAAACACAGGGAGCGCCGCGCGAATACCACCGCCACCTATGCTGGAGGCGCGCGCTCTTTTTTATCTAGTAATGTGGCCGCCATCGGCTGCACTGCCTCCTATAGGCGGCGGCTGGGACTGCCACTGAAGAAGTTTAAGTATATAACCTCCTTGCATAGAAACGACCGCACGGTGGCCAATAGATTGAGTTGGCTTGGTTATGTTCGGCACGAGGCCGAAAACGACACCCTGTCTTCTAAAGCGTTCCTAGGTTTGGTTTCGCGTAGATTAAACATTTATCTTGAAGGGACGCGCACCATAACATGCTGCAAAGGCGTTTACGTTGCGCATATGTAAGGAGCGAAATTCCATTCTAAACTGTCTGTTCTCTAACTTGCGCAGTAAACCGATGTTTCTAGTATTCGCCCAGTCGCAAGAGTGACGAGTAAAACCACCTTAACCGCAAAAGTCGCGGTGTGGTCGTAAGTTGTCGCAACCCCGCAGCTGTAATCCACAGGCCCTGCCAATAGGGAATACGCGACGAGGTATGGCCGACGAATCAGTAATCGCCAATATTGGTATTCAGGACACGTGTTTTACCAAGGACGGCGGGCGCCCATTCCACTGCACGGGGCGCACGCTGGCCAGCCACTACAGTCATTTGCTCACCAAATCCCAAATTTACTCTGGAATTCAACCGGTTTCACCAACTGTCGATTATATTCTATAGACCCTAAACTGCGACTTCGCCTGCCGCCCGGACTCCAGCTTTTACTCTTTTTATCCCCCACTCCTTTCCCAATGTGCTGAGACGTGCTTCCACCGATGTTTGCTACTCCTCTTTTTCAATAAATGATTTCATTCATTCCTAAATTGCTGCAGAAAATAGCGCGTATTCATCTCCATAACCACCCCCTCTCTCACCTGCACTCTCCCATCGCAAAACAATGTTTCTGTTTTGCGAATGGCTTGACGTCGATTACACAATTTCCTAGGAATGGCTAGCAGCACGGCGTGCAATTTTCAGTGGTTGACGAGACAGTGTAGAGCACCTTCTCTGCCACTTCCACAATCAGCGCTCTTGTCCGTGAGCTAATATTAGCCGCTTCGACGGCAGACCATACTCCGAGAAAAATATCCTGGGAACTCGACCTAAGCATTATTCTATGCACAAGGCCACAAAAGACCAACTGTGCTTCTTGACAGTACTTGCACTGTGTGTACGACAGCGTTCACGTTCCCTAGCTCTTCATTCTTTTCCTTACCTTTCTTTTCCTATATATCTCGTTTTTTTTAATGCGTAGCACTAAGAATGTCAAAGTGGGAAAAACGTAAAAGCGTGGGAAGTTGCGCAAGCTGGCCACATGGGAGAGGTGGAGTAAGGATGAGATTGCTTAGGGAGAAGCGTATAGAGAGCGCCTGGTGGTTTTCTCCAGACCCTCGTCGGTTGCACTTCTCTCCTCAAAGAGGAAAGACGTGTGTTGTCGAGGTAGCTGCTGAACACAGCTTTGTAATGTGGTGAACGTGGTACCAATCATAGACCCGGAACCTTCCAGAGGTGCGCCGTAATGTCTATAGCATTTCTATCGCATTTGACGCTAAACTACTATTAATTTTTCCCTGCCCATGTGTAGGCTAGCCAAACGGGAACATCCAGGATTAATCGGCCTGTCTTCCTCTCTTACATTCTTTGTCCTTTTGTTTACGATGTGGGGCTGTCCTTTGTCGGTGGCCTGCCTGATCTCTCCTGGGAAAAAGTACGAAATGAAAGAAACGAAGCTGCGCTGTCGCGGGCAGCTGTTTTCGGATTTTCGTTTGTGACATATACTTGCCGCAGCGCGGCATGTATGGTATAAGAAGTGTATTCTTATATGCTATGTTATTGCGGTTGCCGATCCGCGCATGAGAAACCGCAATGCGCTGGTCTGGGGTCCTTCGGCTGGTATTGTAGCGTTGCCTTTGAGAACTGTATTGTCGTCTAAGAAACAAGCTCTTTGAATAAATTTTCGCGAACGAAGATGTCACAAAAATAAATTTGAGATGACCGCGATAAGTATACAAGCAGAGGGAACGAGAGTGAACAAACGAAAACACTGCAGAAGTCGTTCAGACACCGCACGAACTGCTGCAGACAACAGGCGCTGGTCTGTGGCCTGACGTCACGCGAGCGGCGCTCGCAGCGCCCCTGTAGGTAGTTCTTGGAGCTAATAGAGTGCAGTAAATATGGAACGGCGAGATGCCGCTTGCGGTTATATGCTCAATTTGTAAATTAATTTCACGTAAAGACTGAAATTCGACAATAAAAAATAGCCCTCGATATATGATATTATGCTGCTAACGTAAGGTCCAGCGTAGCACTTTCACAAGAGACGACGGCAAATCCATAGAGATGGAGTGCGTACAAGCCAGCACACTTGGAATTCGGTGCTGTTTGAACAACGACAGATTGTTGGTCAAGGTATAATCCGGAACCTTCCAACCACGGCGTGTCTCGCTTCGGAACGTGGAACAGGTTAAGCTGCAAATCCATTAAATTTCATTGTGAAAAAACTAGGCTAACCCTCAGGCACACATACTCTCTCAACGCGTGCTGTCGTACGAACTGAAACAAACAACAAAAAAGCAATCACAGTTTTCTCTGGATCATCGTTACTGTTTATCTGGTCTATTCGTTCTTCACGTGCTTGCGCTAAGCAAGCTATTCTTTTTTTTTTTTAAGGAAACGCTTTCGACAATCATCACGTGAATTGAAGGACGCGCTTACGCACAGTGCCAGTACCCGAGATCCACGAATGGTGCCATGCAATGTACCATATTTACCCGTGCACAATGTACAGCGTTTGCACGGTGACGCTCTTTTTTCATTGAATTATCACACAGTTCTCGATTTCTCACTCGGCGCAAGACGAGGCTGTCGTGCCGTCACGTTTCTTGCTTGCGCGGATAATCAAAGATGGCGGCAACGATGGCGTCGATGCAAACTACTAATATTGGATACTGGATATTGGATAATGGCGTGGAATAAGAACCATCTCACTGTATTTTTTATTGGCATTGTTTGTATATTCGGCGCAAGGCCCACCACTGGAGGTGCGGGCGGGGCAATTGTTTTGAAGTTTCAATGGCTTATACCCCAGTCACACGAGCATGCCAAAGGTCCTTTGAAGTTAAGGAGCATTGAGCTTTCAAAGGCACATTAGTTCAAGGGATATGTGTCGCTGCTACACGGTCTCCAGGTAGTCTCCGTTGAAGCTTTTAGCAGAAACCGCAACGTATCCTTAGCGCTGCCAGCGCCTCGATAGTAATAAAAATAATATGACCCAAGTGCGTCTTATAATAAGTTCGTCACATTTTTTTTCAGCAATATTTATTTACCCGCCGTGGTTGCTCAGTGGCTATGGTGTTAGCCTGCTGAGCTGAGCACGAGGTCGCGGGATCGAATCCCGGCCACGGCGGCCGCATTTCGATGGGGGCGAAATGCGAAAACAGCCGTGTACTTAGATTTAGGTGCACGTTAAAGAACCCCAGGTAGTCGAAATTTCCGGAGACCTCCAGTACGGCGTGCCTCATAATCAGAAAGTGGTTTTGGCACGTAAAACCCCATAATTTTTTATAATATTTATTTTTCTTAATACATAGAAACATCAAAACAAAATGTACGCCTAGTAAAGGCATTACTTTACGAAATACTGGTGTATTTATAGTAATGATGGCCACCATGTGTACCGCTCTGTACACCGCATGTTGGCGTCGATTATTCGTTGTTGCCCTTGCTTCAGCTGTTTTGTTTCATTCCTTGTGGCTAGGCAGCGGTAGGTACGCGCAAACGCGGTAATATAAAGAACTACTAAACAAAAGTGACGAGGGAAGAAGACGCGCAGAAAAAAAGTCGAGGAGACTGGGATGCTTAGCAGCCGCTAACCAAAGAACCAAATCGCACATGGCACCAGTGTTGTGTCGGTGTTGCTGTTGACGACAGGCCGTGCCGGCGCTGCTGTACCGGCGCATTCATGATGGAGATTGCGGGTGTCCCGAAAGTGTTTCGTACATTAATAATAGTACACAGTACTTATAAGCTTGTTCTGAAGAGATAAAAAATTAACTTCCATATTTTTAGAGATTATTTTTTTCTGCTGTCGGACGCCCTCAAGCCTCGAGAGTATTCCCTTCAGGTTTCAAAGGACGAACGCGCACTCCTTTGACTCAAAGCTCCCTTCCAGTAGGGCTCCTTTGCTGTGCCTGTGTGACAGCGCGCATTCTCCCTTGAAGTAAAGGATCGTTGGTTCAAAGGACTTTGATAGTGCCCTTGTGACTGGGGTATTAGTTTGATATATGACTAGGCTGCCAGAACGTCTTTCTGGCGCAAGAACTGCCGCCAGCCTGGCGCTCCCAGTCTCGAGTTTCAATCAGTGGGCACTGTTCGTTGGCCGCAAACCGCCAGCATAAAATTTGACTCTTTCATGGCAGGGTGTAATCAAACGTTGACAAATTCGATGCCGATCTGCCTCGACCGCGGAAAATGCACCGTCTGACAAGAGTATAAGATTCGCGTATACGATAGCATTCTCACAGGGGGAAAGGGGTCACTCCAACCACTTCCCCCGGTTGAGCTGTTCTTTTATTATCCGGCTAGGTCACGTAGCCCCCTTTTAGCAGAGTCCGACAACGACGGCACAGGGTCTCTATAAACAGCTTCTCTGTAAAAATGGTCACATGTTGTCGGTTGCGAAAACTAATGTAACGAGAACGTGTTATACCATTAATCGATCTTATCTTTGCAGTCGTACTATCCACGTACCTTTTCTAACTTTTATTTCCATCTCGCCACCCATATGTGCGCCGCAAACACGGGATGCAGATGTATCTGCGCATATGCTTTCCTCACGGGTCTCCTGGTGGGGGAAATCGCGTAGCACAGCACTACATAAATTATCTAGGAGCTAAAAGAAAAATATAAAATAAAGGTGCTCCAGCCTGTACCACTAGGTATAACGGGCCTAAACCGATAGTAAAATAAATGATGATGGCGGATACCAACAGAATTTGGTTTAAAAAGAGAAAAAAAGGGGGGGATGGGCAACTACCACCAGGCGAAACCAGAGCCAAAGAACGGACGACAAAGCAGGCTTTATTAAGTGAATACAGTTGTTACAGTAATATTTTCAGTCTTGGTCTCGACTTACAAATGTGACGTGTTCCAGAAATGTATTGTCACTGATAGGTTGGGCTTATGTTGCAGAGGGGTTGTTCCGGTGGTTGAGAGGACCGACTGGGTCTTCTCTGAAGAGGGTCTGGAATGCGAAAGGAACTAGGCAGGGATACGTTAAAAAGGTGGGAACAATATGTGGGAAACAAGGAAAAGATTAAGGTAAATAACTAATGAACGTTTCTTTTTCTTAACATTGCCATCGGGAAGAGAAACCCGACCTCGTTCTGTCAGTGGCCCTTTGGCAAGTCTTCAATATTTTTTTTTCTTTCTCTTCGAGTTTGAGACGGACATTACTACTAATAAAATGGGATAGGAGTGGGTGTCGGGGTCCGCCGCCTCCGAGCCCACAACGCCGGCACACGCCCCAGCCGATCCCGCCAACCACTCCAGGTTTAAGGCTACCACCATTCTGCTTTTTTTTTCTTTTTTGATGCAAGCTTGTCATTCAAAGCCAAGGACATGCGAAAGTCCGTTGTGTTTATCCGTGCTGTTTGCAGGTGCTGCCATACAACAAGGCAGGGCCACCCTCGATGAGGCCATCATGTCAGAAAATGCAACCAGGAACTCATGCATTTTGAACTGCATGACTTCCTGGTTGCATTTTCTGGTATTCTTCTAGGTGCCTGATGGCCAATGACCGTAGGGTCCGTGGACTTTGCTCGAGGGAGCATAGCCGCCTCGATGATCGCCGCTCGGCCAGTGCCGGTAAGCGTATCCCTGTCTCCTTGGGGTCAGACTCCCTGTTGAGAGCACCAGTCGCTAGGGATACTTGGGAGTTTGCAGATGCTAAGGAGTGATGTAGCATAGTGAGCTTAATCAAGAATGAGCAGTCAAAGTCAGCTGACTGTGAAGATGGTTGGCCATTTTCCGATGTTCTGGACTTGATGGGGACTCCCGGTTCGTTTCAGGATTCTTCCATCTTGATCTTGCGTTTTTGTTTTGTTTATGATTTTTTTTCAGAATAGAGGCAGAGTTGAGTTATAGTCCGTCGCACATGTGAAATAACGATTGAAATTTTTTTTTTTGCTTTGGTACGAGTCATTCGTTTATATATTCTATGTTTTCTTCAATTACCTTTAATGAGATCGGGTTTTTTATTAGTTCCAGTTTGATATGACAATATTAGATGAGTTTTCTGGAGTTCTTTATGATAGGTTTCTATCCTGGTGCAGTCTGTTAAAGTTAAATAGTGACTGAAGGAAGTGGCTTGTTTACCGCATTTGCATTTATAGTTGCCAGTTATTTTGAATTTATTAAGATAGAACGGAAATCTTCCATGTTCAGTTAATGCCTGTGACAAGTAGTAATTTGTGGGAAAATATGGTGGTATTAGATTTATGTTTTTTATCCAGTCGTGGATAACTGTTTTGTCTAGATCATTCTGCCATATTTCGTCCCAGGTATTATACGTTTGTTTCCTCAATTGTGATTTATGGAAAGATTTAGTGATGGGTAAATGCACCGTCTCACCTGTTGTAGATGCTTGCTTAGCTAGTTCATCTGCTAGTTTGTTGCCTAAAATTCCGGAATGTCCTTTGACATGATTTATTCTAATTTAATGGTTGTCTAAGTTAGCTTTCATTAAGGTTATTATTTGCTGTAATAAAGGGTTGCAATTTGTAGAGTTTTTTATCCCTCTTAGGATTGACTGTTTGTGTTTACCTGTTTTTGTTCGTTGCGCAGCCACTGTAAGGTGCATTCTAATGCTTTTAGTATTGCTAAAACTTCAGTTTCAAAGTTAGAATAGTGACTTTGAAGCGAATATTGTTGTTGATGTATTACAGTATTTACTCTGTCTAAGTGAATAAATGCAGAGCCAACTTTGTCGCCAGCTTTAGATCCATCCGTATAGATTTGGTTGTTGAGTTTAGTCTGTGTTTTTCGTTAGACTAATTACGATTCTCTGTGCAGGGTGTATTGTTCTTAGGTCGAATTTGTTGACTATTTCGTTTTTCTTGGCCGCCATTCTTCGGCCGTTCCGCATTCTCGGTCGTCCATTGAGAGCATGCTGGGCCGCATTGATCTTCTGACCGGCACTGTTCTGGTGGGTGATTTTTGGAGCAATAGATACAGGATCTCTCATTGTTCCTGCAGTATTTCTCACGGTGTCCGAATCTTGCACAGAATCTGCAAATCACTGGATGGTTATTATCGTAGAGCGCAACCCTTAGCCATCCAATGTTGAGCGAGGTTTTGTGTTTTTGTTGTTTCCAGAGGTTAGCTGAAGTCTTGATAGTCTCAGCAGGAAGCGGAACCGAGACTTGGTCCTGTTGAACCACCAAGCGTCGCACATAGTGTATCTGCGGTCGCAGTTGACGTCATACACGGCCACACCCAACATTATATCCGTAGCTGCGAGAGTCCAGGCGTCGCAGATCTGCGCAAGGTATGTTCACGCGCTTCCCTCGAATCTCTTTGATCCCTCAGACGTCGCCAATGATACCGGTCAGAGCTGACTGCTCTGCAAGCAGCTGTGTGCGTTCTCTTGTTCTGTCTCTATGAAGAGCAATTTTTATCATGCACAGCTTTCTCCTTCGCTTATGTTGGAAATTTTCTTCTTCTTCTTCTTCTTCTAATTATTATTATTATTATTATTATTATTATTATTATTATTATTATTATTATTATTATTATTATTATTATTATTTTACTGGCGGCGCCGACCAAATTATTCCCTAGTTCTAACGAGATTGAATGGTTCACTGTCATAAGTCAACACAAAATTTGTTAGAGACGCCCTCTATTATATACCACTTTTCGGTTTTATAGTCGTAAACTGGTAACTAGTTTAGACTGTGTCTAGCTTCTTAGTAAGCACTGAAATAACCGCGCACATCCTTTTCTACTCAGTTGCACTCAGTGTTCGTGCTGGCTCCTCAAGTCCCTTGTCTGTCATTTGTTCCTTCGAGATGTAACTAACTCTAAAGCCGAGGTAATAACAGAAGCAATGAGGTCAACTGCAACAAAGTTGCGGAGCGTGTAAGAAGTCTCGTTTCATATAGTATAGGTAAAGCCCAGCCTCCGTGTGAAACTTTACCTTCGAAGTATGGGTGGCTGCTTCAAGAAAAAAACTGAATAAAACAATACCGAAACTAAAAAAAAACGTCATAAATGCTCCCCGGAAGTGGCGCACGAGAGAGAAGGTTGAGAACCAGCATGGCTTTGCGCTACGATCTCGGAGGTTGGCCTGCCCGCGGTGCGCTGAAAATAAAAATTCGGTAGGGGGTTAGGGGGGGGGGAGGGCTCACTGGGATTCGCGTTACATTCACTAACCTACAGGCACACGCATCGTTCGCTTAGGTGCTGTTACAAGGCTGTTAGTAACAAAATCGCCAAAGCCAAAGTTGCAAAAATCTTGCCAATGCCAAGCGGCTTTGGCAATATTTCTTTTACAGGGTGTACTTTGCCATGCATTTGTAACCAATATAGTGGAAGTGACATTTAATTTCAGTTGGCTTTTAAGAAAAACGTGCGCATGCAGCGGTGGCTGATCAGCGAGGGCAAGTGCGTTGGCGGTACCGGGTGCCAAATAGTTACGTCAACTTCATTACAGCGGAGCTTTTCTTTCTAGAAAAGTTCGGTTTTGCTCCTCTTTACTAAGTTTTTCAACCAAATATAATTTGGGCATTCGCTGTTACGTAACCATTATGTAACGCAAAGCGAGATACAAGGGGTTTACTTCGTGTTCAGTAGCCGTAAAGATTGATCGTTATTGAATTTCTCAAAACTTGTAGTATTCTCAAATTTCGTTCCGAGTTGACCTGCCTTGAAAACTTCATCTCAGCTAACTGGCGCAGAAACACATTCAAACTGGTATACAAATAAAACATGCGCGGGTCTTTTTTTTATGTTCTCGCGTGAATGTGAATTTCATGCGCTGGTTAACTAGAATAAATTCGCTATTCTAACTCACACAACTCAGCAATTGCGAACTCACCGGCATCAATTCATTAGTCTCAACAAGTAGGATAATGCCATTAGCCTAAGGTTAATAAACTTCTAATGACCTAAGCTTGAAGGCCTGTCTTTTTCTTCGTGCAAGTGATATCCGCCTTCTCTGTGCGTCCTTATCATACACTAGAATGGTGCTGTAAGCCACAAGCTAAGTTTAAAATCATACGCGTTACATCAGCTGCCACTGCTGAGCTGACTCGGATCCAGCTTTTCCGGACATCAGGGTTTAGTTCGCCGGAGTGCCACAACGTGGCGTAGCGACCTTAACCTTTTCAAACCTCCGTTGTGGTGAGGACGTCTTCGAAACAAAAAGAAAATAAAAAAGGTATCCCTGTTCGCTGAACTTCGCCACAAAGCTTGTCCCGCCGGCATTATCAGTGTTTTGATAAAGAGTAGCCGCATAGAGTAACACACTAAACGACAAGAGTGGACACTCGATCCGTTTCGAGGCCGAGCTATGCAGCTTTGCCGATTCCGCAAGGTGGCAGAGCGCATCAAGAAAAATGCGGCTGCGGCTGCGGCTAGCAGCTTGACAGGCGGCCCGAACCAACACATGCGAAGCCTAGTCAGGCCCCGTCGCCGGGCTCTTTCTGTAAAATGCGCCGGAAGATCGTTGTTTCGTTTTTCTACCAGCGTCTGGCATTACTGCGTCGTCACCGTTTCATGGTGAGGCCACAGGAAGTTCTTTTGGACGTTGTCACTCATTCTCTTCGCATTTCGTCATGTCACTGTTAGCCGCGTCAGCGAGTTACGGTGGCCTTGAAGCCATAAACAGCTGCTGCCCATTTGCTACGCTGACTTTCATTTCGCATTCTTTTTTTTATGAGCAGCAAAAGAAAATAAAATGGTTCGACAAGAAATGCGGCCTTTGAACACATGCCATTCGGGGCAGAGAGCTTTATGGTACCTGCAGCGGCTTCTGAAAAAGTTTGGTGCTCCAGTTTTGCAAAAGAAATATAGCTATTTCTAAAACTACACGTGCAATCTTTGAAGTATGGCAATAATGCGCGCTCTCTAAACCTCTGTAGCAGGCTACGTGCGCTCGAGCATTGTTAGCTGCTTCTCACTGGGCTGAAGATACGTGATTTCATGTTTTAATTGTGTATGGAGTCCTTATCGCAGAAAGTTGCTTGTTTCTTAGTATTTATAACAGTACTTCCTTGACCTCAGATCAGAAAAATATGCATTACACGAAGGAATGCAGCATCTCCATTCTAAAGCTTTGAAGGCTCCAGTATTGCTTACCTTCTGCGTGTCATTCTACATATTGCAGGAATCTCCACTATTTCCTCAAAATACACTCCACAGACAAAGGACATCATGCATATTCAAGGGCAAATTTCTAAGGCTTGGAAGACCGAAGGTGAAGACCCCCAACACAAAGTGCTTAATTGCAGCAGTTCAATGGTGGACGCACTGCCTTACACATTCGAAATGAGGATTTGCTATGCGCCCAATGATTTTGTAGCCATTTATTTTGGCGCGGAACCATTCACATAATTTTGCTATCTTAATTCACCATCTTTCGCAGAAGTAAAAAAAGAAGTGTCATGTTTTTTTTCCTCCTAAAGCCCATTTTGAGCAACTTAATTGCTGGCATGTCTGTGCAGTTTTTTTTTCGTTATCTGGATAGTTGCAACACGTCTTGTATGTAGTTTGCTTGTGTAAGGTTATTCCCATCACGTCATTAATTCTTTTTATTATATTTTATTATGGGGTTTTACGTGCCAAAACCACTTTCTGATTATGAGGCACGCCGTAGTGGAAGACTCCGGCAATTTCGACTACCTGGGCCTCTTTAACGTGCACCTAAATCTAAGTACACAGATGTTTTCGCATTTCGGCTCCATCAAAATGCGGCCGCCGTGGCCGGGATTCGATCCCGCGACCTTGTCGTCAGCAGCCTAACACCATAGCCACTGGGCATACACGCGGGTCATTAATTTCCGACTATTCTCGATTATACCGGTGTCACATGACCACTTTCGATCACGATCAAGCCCGATCCCGAGCTAAATTCTCGACTGTGATTCATTCCCTCGCGCAGCTTCCGCAAAAGAACCAATCGCGACCGAGAAATTCAAATCAGATCGGTCTTGATCGCGATTCAAAGTGCACCGTATGACACCCCTATTTTTTGCATTTCGCAGTTTCTTCCCATTTTCATAGATCTGCCTCTTACAATCTTGCTCCAATGAATTGTCTGCTATTTTCGTGTTCCTGGCTGTGCAGCAAGTTGATTTACATTTAAGGAACATGGCACATTTATTTACGATAGTCCTTTTGGCGTGAGTTACTAGAGGTATCACAAGCGATAAATTTCTACTTCCTCAACATTGGCATGATTGTTGAGCTAAGTTACAGCTTGAAACAGCAAATATAAATTTATATAAAACTAACAGAAAGTGAAACATCCTTGCGCCCTCGTCGTCGCAACATATAAACAGCGGCACCAGCGCCTGGATGAAATCACTCTATTAAAAGAACGGTGTGGGTCAAACAAAAAAAAAAAAAGAAACGAAACAGAAATCATGGCCTCCGAGACTCGGCGGTGTGCGGCGACCATCTTGGAGGCTGGTGTGTTTCGCCGATTCCGCTAGGTGCGCTGAGAATCAAGGTCGGCCGCAGGTGCCTACAGGAGTGTCCACTCTTTACGTTGACTGTATAATACCCGTGTCACACGGGCAACTCGGATCTCCTTTAAACTTCTTTCCCTTAAGGGACCGCAGGGGAGTTTCACCTCAAAGGAGTTAGCTCCGTGTCACACGGCCTATAAGCGAGCTTTTGAAAGCTGCCGCTGGGGCCCATTAGGCGCTGCTCACCTCGTACGCAGCCATGAAAAAAACACATTATATTGCTAAAAAGTCGTGGAACAGACGTGAATCACTCATTCCGCATGCGCGAGACGTGCGATCACGTTGACTAAAACACAAAAAAAATGGCGCAGTCAGGGCAAAAGCAGCAGCAATTCCGAGAACGCCCGGTTCGAGAGTCGAATGTAGCTGCTCAACTCAAATATCTTTGTCAGTGCTCAAATACAATATTAGAGGGTATAAAAAGAGTTATGATGATGATGATTGGAGTTTATTGGCGCAAGGGCAACTAAGGCCAAAGAGCGCCAGGACATGTGTTTTTGTTTAGTAAAATTGTGGGTTTGGTGCTGTGACTTAAAATAGGGGCTGTATAGAGGCCTACACGTAAGAGAAATCTATAAATACTAGTGAATGAATTCTAAAATTAGAGGTTATAGGCACACATGGTAAATTGTTGCGGATTGCCCGAGTCCCTTGCTGTACAATTCTTGCCTACGCAAGAAGTCCAAGAGCTCAGACATACTTATGTGCATCAGACTGTACTTCACCTGTGAGGCACAGTCTGATGGTTAGCATAGAATGAGATGATATCTAGAAAGTTAACTTGAGCAAGGTAATTAAGCACTCTTTTAAAGTTAAAAAGCGCATCTTCTGATAAGAACATCGAGGGATGGGGTGGTATATGGTGTGTGTACAGTTCTTTAAAATGAGCTACTCGCTCTCGGTGAAGTTCGGGACATTGAATCAGGACATGTAGGACGGTTAAGTTCTCACCGCAGCGTGTGCACGTCGGTGGGTCAGTTGCAGTCAATAGGTGTTTGTGTGTGCCATAAGTGTGTCCTATTCTGAGTCGTGCTAGGGTGACTTCGGTGTGCCTATCAAGCTTCAGTGGGAAAGGTTTGGTTAATCGCGGTTTAAGCAGGTGCAGCTTATTTTCCACTTGCTTGTCCCACTCAGCTTGCCAATGGTTATGAAGTGCCTTTCGTACCGCAGGTTTCATATCTACACCAGGTACCCAGCTTACATCAATTTTATCCCGATGAGCCGCTTGTCCAGCATTCTTGTCTGCCATTTCATTGCCTGCGATCCCAGAGTGTCCTGGCACCCAGCATACAACAAGAGCAAGGTTTTGTTTATATGCTACGTGAATGTGTTTAAGGAGCATGTTTAATACAGGGTTTCGGCTTGTTTTGCCACAGGACAGGGCTGTGACAACACTTAAGGAATCTGTGTATATTATGGACTTTTGTATCTTGTGCTGCACTATGTATTCAACAGTGATCAGGATACCGTACGCTTCGGCTGTAAAAATTCTGCTATGGTTATGTAAGGTTTTAGTGTTGGAGAAGTTTGGGCCAAGGGCTGCACATGATACCGAAGTTGCCGACTTCAAAGCATCAGTGAAGAATGCCATAGATCTATACTTGTCTTCAAGGGGCAAGAAATGTTGCTGGATGAGGGCACTTGGACAACCTTTTTTGTTCAGTTCTCTGAAGGACAAGTCACAGGTGACTGTACATCACTCCCAAGGTGGGATAGGTTCAGCATTGTCGCTTTCCTGTAGATCTGTGAAAAGTACTCCGAGTTTTTCCGCAACCGATTTTACTGCCAACGGGAACGGCGGGGCGTGTGAAGGTCTGTTTAAGTACAACTGATGTGTGGACTGATCACTTGTGAGTGCCTTGCATGGATGTTGTTTTAGTGACATGATTCTTATTGCATAGGTGACTCCCAGGTATGTACGTTGGTAATCCAGTGGCCACTGATCCGATTCTGCATATCGACTTTGGACGGGGCTCGTCCGAAAGGCACCAAGTGCTAGGCGGATACCTAAGTGATACACAGGATCGAGTTGCTTAAGTCTTGTCTTTGAAGCAGACTGGTAAACAATACATCCGTAGTCTATGCGTGACAACACAAGGCTTTTAAAAAGAGATAGGATGCAATACCTATCTGTTCCCCACGACTGATGGGATAAAATCTTTAAAAGGTTCATGGTTTTAAAACATTTCAGCTTCAACTGTTTTATATGCTGCGTGAAGGTTAGCTTACTATCGAATGTTATACCCAGAAATTTTTGTTCTTTTCTATTTTCCAGGTTTCTCCCATGCATGGTAATGCAAGGGTCAGGACATACACCTCTTCGTCTGGAAAACAGCACACAGGAAGTCTTTTCTGCGTTGAATCGAAACCCGTTTTCGTCTGCCCATTTCGTGAGCCGATTAACACTCAACTATATCTGGCGTTCACATATGGACAGGTTGCAAGATTTAAAGCTGATTTGGATGTCGTCCACATAGACAGAATACGATGCCATTGATGGTATAACAGAGCGGAGAGAGTTCATTTTGATTATAAAAAGTGTGCAACTTAGCACTCCTCCCTGTGGTACACCGTTTTCTTGAATAAAAGTGCGCGATAGTACTTTGCCAATTCTAACGCGGAACTTTCTTTCAGATAAGTAATTTTGCAAAATATTCAGCATACTACCACAAATTCCATAGGAAGACAGGTCTTGCAGAATACCGTATCGCCAGGCAGTATCATATGCCTTCTCAAGATCAAAAAATATAGACAGTATTGGCTATGTACAAATGCATCACGTATATATGATTCAAGGAGAACTAGATTATCGGTAGTAGACCTCGCTCTTCACAAGCCAGATTGGCGAGGGTCCAATATACCATTTTATTCCAAAAAGAAGACAAGGCCGTCGGTTAATCATCTTTTCAAATACTTTAAGTAAGCAGCTAGTGAGTGCGATAGGTCTGTAACTGTTAACTAAGGAAGGGTCTTTGCCGTGTTTGAGTATTGGTAGGACTATTGCTTCTTTCCAAGATGAAGGTATATGACCAGTAGCAAATATCTTATTGTAAAGACCTAACAGGCAGTTTAGGGTCTCATGAGGCAGATTGTTGATTATTTCATAAGTTATTGCGTCAGAACCTGGAGCCGACCTACCACAAGAGCCTAGGGCAAGCTTGAGTTCATGGAATGTTAACGGTCTATTGTACCCTTCTGATGACTTGTTTGAACGCAGAGGAATATTTTCAGCTATTCTTTTATGCTTTAAGAAAGTTTTGGAATAGTTTTCTGAACTTGATACTCTCTCAAAGTGCTCGCCAAGAATGTTTGCTTGATCTTCTATTGACTCACCAGAGCCATTGACGAGAGGAAAAGGATTTGGACGTTGTCCTTTTAGTTTGCGTACCCTGTTATATACTTTGCTAACATCCGTGTATGAGTTTATTGAGGATATGTAGCGTGTCCAGCTTTCTCTTTTGGATATTCGGCGGATACGGCGTCCATTTGCTTTGCAGCGCTTAAATTCTATTAGGTTTTCTGTGGTTGGATAGCGTGAAAATCTACTCCATGCTTTGTTCTGTCGTTTCTTTGCAGTTTCGCAGTCTTTGTTCCACCACGGCTTCGGATTGAGTTTATCTGTGCAGGACTGAGGGATACAGTTTTTAGCAGAACAGAGGATATGTTCAGTGATGTAGCTGGCCAGTTCTTCTACACCTAGGTGGTCCACATCTTCCAGGCACAGTTTACATATGTTTCTGAACTTTGACCAGTCTGCACTATGAATTTTTCACTTTTTGGGGTAAGCTGGTCCATGGTGCCACTTCGTTGTTTCTAGGAGTGTAGGGAAATGATCGCTCCCATATGGATTACTGATAACTCTCCATTCCAGGTATGGAAGAAGTGACGCTGACCCTATTGCTAAATCTATACATGAAAACGTGTTATGTGTGGAACTGTAAAAGGTTGGCTCTGCCTTGTTAAATAGGCAGGCTCCAGAAGAAAGAAGGAAGTTCTCTATTGCCCGTCCTCTCGCATCACATCTTGAGTCACCCCAGAATGGGCTGTGAGCATTGAAGTCTCCGATTATTATATAAGGTTCGGGAAGCTGGTCAATCAGCTTTTCAAATTCAGCAATATCAAACCTTTCACCAGGCGGTATATATATAGAGCAAATAGTTATAAGTTGGTTAAACAATATAGCCCGAACAGCCACTGCTTCAAATGAACTTTGGAGTGATACATGCTGGCATGCAACTGACTTTTGGGCTATGATTGCCACACCACCTGAAGAAGAATTGCCATTATTTCTATCTTTACGAAAAATTATGTATTGTTTTAAAAAGTTCTGGTGTGTAGACCTTAAATGTGTTTCTTGAACACAGAACAGTCGTGGCTGTTATACCTCTAGTAGATCTTTGACGTCGTCTAGATTGCGGAAAAGGCCCCTGGCATTCCACTGAATTATTTGTGTAGACATATTGAGGAAGATTTTTGTTGTCTATGTTCAAGAGCACGTGGTAAAGATAGATGGATATGCATACAAGGGCGGTAACCGTTTAGGTTACCGGTCCCTTTCTTTGAGCAGTTACAGGTATTTTATCTCTTCTAGTGCGCTCTTGAGAGCGCTGATCTTTCGGCGTCGATGACGCCGGGGATTTCTGATCGACCTCCATAACCTTCTCTGAAGCGCTGGAGGATCGTGAACTAGGCGCTGAAACTCGCGTCCCAGGCCGTGAAGTTCGGATTAACTTTGGGACCTGCGGGACCGGAGTCGGCAGGTCCACCTTCGATGTTGATGGAGCAGCACTTGCTGCAGCCACCAGGGGGGCAGGCGGAGTGATTACTGGGCCACTATCAGTGACCGCGGTAGACTCCCGAGGGATTTGTGGCGCTGCCCCCCGTCGCGCCACCTCGGAAAAGCTTGTGTGATCTAAATATGACAGACGTTTCCTTGCTTCGTGAAATGTTATATTTTCTTTGACCTTTATTGCAATGATTTCTTTTTCTTTCTTCCATTTAGGGCATGTTCTAGAGTAAGCTGGATGGCTTCCATCACAGTTCACGCAATGTGGAGATGAGTCGCAAGTGTCTGATGGGTGATCGTTCGAGCTGCATTTTGCGCAAGTCTGCCTTCCTCGGCATGTCTGGGATCCATGCCCATACCTCTGGCACTTAAAGCACCGTCGAGGATTTGGGATGTACGGCCTAACACGTACTTTGACATAGCCTGCATCCAATGTACTAGGCAACACACTAGTACCAAAGGTTAATACTATGTGCTTTGTTGGAAGTTGTTCATTGTTCCTACGGATTAGGATTCTTTCTACTTTGATCACATTTTGGTCCTGGAAACCTTCAAGCAGCTCTTCGTTACTAAGGTCTAAGAAGTCGTCCTCAGAGATTACTTCACGGCTCGTGTTCATGGTTCGATGTGCCGACACAGTGACTGCTACATCGCCAATGCATTTCAAGTCATTAATTTTATCGTATTGTGTTTTATCCTTCAATTCAAGGAGCAGGTCTCCATTCGACATCTTTGTAGCTTTGTAGCCAGATCCTATAGTGTTTGCGAGGCATTTCGCCACCAAGAAGGGGGAGAATTTACGCACGCTCTTGTTGCCTTCACTGTGGATTACTTGGTACTTAGGGAAGGGTTCTTGATTGTTCTTCAAAAAGAATTGAAACGTTGCATCGGTGCGCCCTCTTTTTAGAGGGCGATCAAGGGAAAGTGGTTTGCTAGAGGCCATATAGAAGTCTTGAGTTCGGCAGCAGCGCCAACCGCCCACCACCGAGCCCAACATGGGGACGGAGCAAGTCTTACGGGTAAGACAGGCCCTCGCCAGTTGTACGGTGCTACTAAAACCCAATCTGGAGTACCCAAGTTTGGCCACCCACACAAGGTTAACCCTCGCTGCCAGGAAAGTCGGAAGTAAATAGAAGAGAGGAGAAGACAGGAAAGGTTGAAAGAAAGAGAGAGAGACGCAGAATGGAGAGGGGGACAGGAAAAGGCAACTACCGATTTCCCCCGGGTGGGTCAGTCCGGGGGTGCCGTCTACGTGAAGCCGGAGCCAAAGAGGTGTGTTGCCGCCGCCGGGGGGCCATAAAGGTCCAAATGCCCGGCATTGGCTCAACCCCCAGGATCCCCTTTCCCCCCCCCGGACACGGCTAAGCCGCGCACGGCTACACGCGGGAGGGTCCAACCCTCGTGTGCTCGGGTACGTGGTGTCGCAACACACCAAACGCCTGCTGACGCAGACGCCCCTGCGGGGAATAAAATGAGTTATAATTTCTGGTAAAAGTGAAATTAATAAAAATGAGGGTGATTTCTTTACTAGAAATTCAAGCACGCTGGGAACAAGAGTACTGCCTTCAGTCTGCAAGGGAGATCTTCCATCTCCTTTCGCTAAGAACTTCCTTAAGCTTCCTTTGCTAAAGGACTGCCGTGGGACACGCCGCGCATCTCGCTCGAGATAAAGACGTCCTTGGTAAGGTAATTTTCAGTAAGTTCATTGTGTTTAGACATCTTGCTTTAACATATTTAATGTGTGGAATGAACGTAAGCCTGGAGTCAAGTATAATAACAAGAAATTTATGCTCTCTGTTGACAGGTATTTGTTGTCCACACAATTCTACACAGGCATTTGGCACCAGGCCTCTCTTTCTTGTAAAAAGAACACAAGAACTTTTGTGGGGGTTGATTTTAAACCCATTTATATCTGCCCACTTCGACACCTTGTTCAAGCCCTGCTTTACCTATCTCTCGCATACTTCGAGGTTACAAGATCTGACGTCTATTTGAATGTCGTGCACGTAGATGGAATAAAAAATGGCCAGTGGTAGTGAAGCACGAAGTTTGTTCATCTTAACTATAAAGAGTGTGCAACTGAGTACGCTTTCCTGGGGTACACCAGTTTCTTTTATAAAAGGTCACGATAATAGGTTGCCGATTTCACGCGGAAGATACGATTCGACAAATAGCTTTCAATTATCAGGATGAATACCAACCGGAAAAACCGGCAACCGGGAATTTTCAGGGATCTTGAGTACTCTGGAAAAACTCAGGGAAAACTCAGGGAATGTGCGCCTCTATCAGGGGAAACTTAGCTGTAATTTTAATGAAAGGGTCGAAAGTCGCGGTAATGCTGGCTCGAGTAACAGACAGGAATCCTAATGAATCGTCTTTGACGTCCTGCCGTCGGCTGCATGGAGGAGTTGCCAGTGTACAGTCAGCGACCGACTTTCCGGATTCCTGGTAATTTGGACGGCTTCGCGGCACCACCACGTACCCCATAGAGTCAATGAGTCAGAACGTCTGAAATTTCGGACGCGCGAAATCTTCGCCGTGACATTTTCCGGACGTCTTGCTGTGATCGCAGGTTCGAAACGGCATTCATCAAGGTCACCACTGCTGCCATTCCGATTATCTCGCCGCCTTAAACAGGCGCTCTCGCACGCAGATCCGCTGGCAGCCGTAGCCATCACTACGGCAACGCTAGGCCTAGCTGCTTTGACATTTGCTGTGAAGCTTCTTGATGTTGGGTGCCGTGTTTTTTTATTGAAAGAATTCGCTGCTGTCAGCAATGGCACGGACTCCGCCTTTGCGGTCCTCGCCATTGGCTTAGAAGCTTGGAAAGCACGGTGTGTTGCATAATGCCGGTTCCCGAAAGTCAGCTTCGCCTCCGGACATTAATTTTACTTGGTGAAGCATGCGTAAAGTATTACAGTGACGCATAACAAGCGTGGGAAGGGGCTATGGGGAACCAGCGCTGGAGTTTTCACGACACCTGCAGCGCCGCCCTGGCGGTCAGAACGTTCACAACTCCGCCGCTCCCGCGGGCGAAAATTGCTACTAGTAGTGGCGTTGCGTGCGCTGAAAGTCGAAGGAAACAAAAGGACACCGACAGTACTGTTGCGTATACAAGTGCCACAATTAACTACGTCGGAATGAGGGAGGATGTATCCTTCTGCGTCTTTTCATCTAAACCCTACGAACAAGAACGGAGGCGGCGTTGGATACAAGCAGTCAGGCGAGAGGAGTAAGTTCCAGTCTTGTCGCCCTGTCAAGCGGTGTCGGGCTGGTTTTTAAATCGCATTTTGCGGGTGTGCTTGGTTTATTCGATAGTGAAGACGGTCAGCCGTGGCAGCCAGTACCGAACAGCAGAATGTGCAGTCGGCATTTCGTCGGAAACAAAATAAGCAATAGCATGAACCATCCGGCGTATGTACCAACTATTTTTGCTTCGCAATACCACCGCCAAGCCTCTTCCAATGGCACCGCACGAAGCGAACGATACGAAAAGTAAATATTATCCATTCATTGCCAAGAATTATGTGGAAGGGAAGCTGCCTTGTAATACGAGTTGTGTGCGCATACTGCCGGCGCACGCGCGACTAAGCCGCCTATGTGTTTTTTAATATGCGCATGCGGATGAGGACTCGGCGCTGAGATGCATCCGGTAAATTTATGTAATTAGTGCTAAATGTAGCCAGCGTTGTTACGGATCCAGCGGCGGAGCACTCAAACCCTTGCTTGCACGAGTCAGCTGATGCGATAAAGCTTTCTTCTCCATTGACTGCTGTGGCGAAGTAACATCAGAATTTTTTATGTCTAGCCAGAGAAATATGGAAAGTCTTCAGGCCAACTAATACTTCTGAAACCATAGCGCAGCACGACCGGAGCCATAGCTGCTAGATTTGCGAGGCAGGCTGCCCCGCACGCATGGCAATGGCACACGCGCAACCATTAAAGAAACACACGTGCTCGCCGCGACACACTGTGAAAAATATATAAAGCTTAAAAAGCTTCCTTCGTCATTTCTTCACTTGATGGCGCTAGCTTCTTTACGAAAACTGTCCACTTGAAGCGGCGCGAAAACGGAAAGATACGAACTATAATACGGCCGCGCACGTGTGTGTCGTCTGGTCCAGCGGCTGGGATATGCCGTGTTTCGTCACCAGGCCGGCGTGCAACGCACTCTTTTCGACGCGCCACGTATCCAGAGCTGGTTCCCCATTGCCACGGGCCAGAGTATGTATTCCTTCATTATACACGCGCGCACCCGGTTTTCCTGTCACAGTACGAGCACCGATATGCCTAATACATGTACCAACAGGCCTTCAGCGCGTTTTCGAATGCGCCTGCGGCGGTTTGAGCCCTTAAGGGCAGTATATGACATGTGTAGCGAAGAGAGACGCTAGTGGGTTCAGCGCTACTGGCTCTAAACGCTAGTGGGTCGAGCGCTCCTGCTCAGCAACGGCTCTCGTGTTTGGAAGCTGTGACTGCCCTGCCCGTCGACGTTGCGCTGCTCCGAGCTCTGCCAAATAAACACCTTTAGAATTGGTGGAGTGTGCGGGGTACCCTGAGACGATCATCCTGGAACTCCGGTCCCGTACCCTACCATCTACCATGCCCCAAGACGCCTCCCAGCAAACGCCTCCTCCTGCACCCAGTGCGTGTGCCGGGGTGCCTCGTCATCGCGACCCTCCTATCTACGCTGGAGCGGACG
Organism: Dermacentor albipictus; assembly: GCF_038994185.2. Classification (NCBI taxonomy): domain Eukaryota; kingdom Metazoa; phylum Arthropoda; class Arachnida; order Ixodida; family Ixodidae; genus Dermacentor; species Dermacentor albipictus. The sequence continues at coordinate 11,576,815 of NW_027225568.1, forward strand.
ACACTGACGTGGACTAATGGCTCACGGCGTACGACAGGGTAGGCGACCATAACAAGTGGGACGAAGCGCCAAACTGAGCCATGTTCTGTTCTACCTCGCTGTAGTGGCCAGCCTGTCGTATAACAACCATCAAGCAGAGTTCCAGACATGGTCGGAATTTAAGACTTCCCTCGCCGATGTATTTGGTGGCCCTGCTGTTCGCAAGCTGCGTGCTGAGCAACGTTTGCGAGAACGAGGTCAATAGCCAGGCGAAACATTCACCAGCTATATCGAAGATGTCCTGAACATATGCAGGAAAGTCGATTCGAGCATGGCGGAGTCTGATCGAATCCGAAACATCCTGAAGGGCATAGAAGACGACGCCTTTAACATGTTGCTGGCCAAAAGTCCACGCTCTGTGGCTGAAATTGTCACAATGTGTCAAAGCTATGAAGAACTCCGCAGGCAGCGGTCACTGACCCGTCGATCTCTACCGCGTAATGAACACCTGGCTGGTTTGGCTGCCATGTCCAACCAGGCAGGGTTGCTCGCAGAAATGAAGGCGTTCGTCCGAGAGGAATTTGCCCGGCAACTCTCATTGATGGATTTTGCACAGCCGCAGTCGGTACATGCGCCTACGTCAAGTTTTGCGCCTCCGCTTCGCCGCGTCATAGCGCAAGAACTGCACGCGGTTTTGCCTGGGCGCCACCAGCGTGTTCCTGCGGCTGCGCCTCACAGCTACGCCGAAGTCATGGCCAGGCCCCAACAGATCCCGACAGCTGTGCCACTCAGCTACGCGGAAGTCGTCACCCAGCCTCAACAACTCCCTCAACGGGGACCTCTCACGTACGCCGAAGTACTCGCTATGCCCCGACAACAGCCTGCTATGCTATCACTTCACCAGCCGCCACGTCCAACGCGTACCTTCCACATGGATGGGACCTGCCGCAATGACTCGGTGGCGTACAGCGGACAATTGACCGATATGTGTTGCGTGCGGCTATGCAGGCCCCGTCGCACGCCACTGTAGTCGCGAGCAGTCGCCTAGCGCTACACCATATGGGCCAAGTTCTATGGCGGGTTCTCCGCGCCCTTATTACGACGACGAATCTCGGGCTGCGTCACCACCATTCCGCCGGTCCGCCGACATCCGCCGCTCAACTTCTCCACGCCGACGCTCCCCAGCACCGATGCGGCCTCGTCCCGAAGCTCGGGATGAGGAAAACTAATCGTCGCAGTCCATGAGGCAAGGGCTGCGACCCCGTCGAAACGCAGAAGTCCTCAACGTAGCCCGACCAATGTGATAGACGTGTTAGTTGACGGTGTGCGCACATATGCCCTCGTGGATACCGGAGCCGCTGTATCAGTTATGGACGCAAAGCTTCGTCGCTTCCTTCAAAAGGTTACGACGCCCATTGCTGGACTCGCCCACCGAACAGCAGGCGCACAGCGTATTCACCCGATTGCGGCATGCACCGTTCGTGTTCTCATCGAGGACGTTGTATACGCCGTCGAATTTATTGTGATTTCCTCGTGCTCCCACGAAGTTATCCTGGGGTGGGACTTTCTCGCCCGCCACGATGCCGTCATTCATTTCGCACAGGCCGAACTAGAACTGTCGCCGATCTCAGATATGACTCTTGCCGATAATGCTTCTTTTCCGAACAAACTACTCGTCAGGCACGAGACAAACGTTCCTCCCAACTCGTGAGTGATTGTATCAATGCATTGCAGCAGCCTCTTTGACGCTATCGCGCTACTTTCTCCGTTGGGCAACTTTTATACTCGAAAAGGTCTGCTGCTGCCTTTTGCGACTGTTAACGTCAAACAGGGCTCCACAGCTATTTTTGTCTGTAACCCCTTCTCATACCCTGTGATGCTGCTTCAAGGCGAATGTCTTGGCCACGTGGAAGTGATCGACGCCGTACAAATTACGGATATTCCCGAAGACACGTCCTGCGCCAGTTACAACACGCTCGGTTCTCTCTCTGCTTGGGACCCTTTGCCCACAGGTGTGTTCGATTCATCTATTGCCGATGGCCTCACCCCACCTCAGCGTTCGCAGCTTCTGCGCATCCTAGAAGAATTTCGTTCTTCTTTTGATGTCGGGCAACCTTCCCTGGCCCGGGCGGCTGCTGTCACGCACCATACTGACACTGGCTCCCAACCGCCATTGCAGCAACGACCATATCGCGTCTCTGCCACAGAACGCCGTGTGATTAATGAGCAAGTGGACGATATGCTTCGCGGCGAAGTGATCCGACCCTAACAGTCCATGGGCATCCCTTGTCGTCCTTGTTACGAAAAAAGAAGGCTCGGTACAGTTCTGTGTAGACTATCGGCGCCTGAACAAGATTACTCGCACAGATGTATACCCGCTGCCGCGAATCGATGACGCCATCGATAGCCTACAAGGAGCAGAATTCTTTTCATCTCTAGATTTACGCTCCGGCTATTGGCAAGTTCCCATGGATGACGTCGATAGGCCGAAGACAGGCTTTGTCACACCCGACGACTTATACGAATTTAACGTCATGCCGTTTGAACTTTGTAATGCGCCAGCAACCTTTGAACGCATGATGGACACAGTTCTCCGCGGTTTGAACTGGCACACGTGCTTATGTTATCTCGACGACGTTGTTGTTTTTGCCTCTGACTTCACCACGCACCTTCAACGCCTATAGCGTGTTTCGACGTGTTTAGCAAACGCTGGCCTCCAACTGAACCTAAAGAAGTGCCGATTTGCAGCGCGGCAGCTCACGATACTAGGTTACGTCGTCTCGGAGTATGGAATCCTCCCCGATCCAGACAAACTTCGTGCCGTAGCTGAATTTCCTAAACCGACGTTAGCAAAGAACTGCGCAGTTTTGTAGGTTTGTGTTCCTACTTCAGGCGCTTCATTCGCAATTTCGCCGCCGTCATATCGCCCCTGGTGAAGCTCCTTGGCAGCAACGGACCTCTCCATTCGTGGTCGTCCAAGTGCGACGAGGCGTTCACTAAGCTCCGTCGTTCGCTGACGACTCTTCTCATTTTGCGCCACTACGACCCAACGGCCCCTATTGAGGTACACACAGATGCAAGCGGTGTTGGCCTCGGCGCTGTCCTAGCGCAGCGCAAAGAAGGGTTTCCTGAATATGTTGTGGCATATGCAAGCCGTATGCTTACTAAAGCCGAGACCAATTACACCGTCGCGGAAAAAGAATGCCTGGTGATCATCTGGGCGCTTACCAAGTTCCGGCCCTATTTGTATGGCCTACAATTTGATGTTGTCACGGACCACCATGCACTATGCTGGCTGTCGTCATTTAAGCATCCTTCAGGCCGTCTCGCCCACTGGGCGCTTCGCTTACAGGATTACGATATCCGCGTACTGTACCGCAACGGACGCCAGCATGCTGATGCTGACACCCTCTAACGTTCTCCCTTGCCAGACGACAATGCCTGCTGCGCAATATCCCAGCTTGACGTTTCTTCCGTCGACATTGGGACCATCGCTTCTGAGCAGCGCAACGACCCCTGGATTGCCTCCATCAAAGACTACCTTGCTGATCCGTCATCGCCGCCAACCACTCGTGCATTGCGCCGTCAAGCTCGCCATTTCGCCATTCGCGACGACCTGCTTCACCGACGCAATTACACCTCTGACGGCCGCCAGTGGTTATTAGCTGTACCTCGAAGCCTGCGTTCGGAAATCTGCGCATCGTTCCACTCTGATCTACAGTGTGCTCACTCGGGACTTTTCAAAACCTACCAGCGCCTCCGACGACGCTACTACTGGCGAGGAATGTACAACTACATTCAAAAGTTCGTTCGCTCATGCCCCGACTGCCAGCGCCGAAAATCTTCACCCCACCTCTCGCCAGCTGGTCTGCAGCCTCTACTCTGCCCTACCCGGCCGTTCGGGCGCGTTGGCATTGTTTTGTATGGGCCACTTCCCCTGACGTCGGCTGGTAACCGCTGGGCCATTGTGGCAGTAGATCACCTTACATGATACGCTGAAACCGCCACTCTCCCAGCAGCTACAGCGCGCGATCTTGCATCATTTCTGCTTCGCCGATTCATCCTGCGGCATGGTCCACCTCAAGAACTGCTCAACGATCGCGGACGCGTCTTCCTGTCGGAAGTAGTTGAAGCGATTCTCAAAGAGTGCCACGTTGCTCATCGTCCGACTACGGCGTACCACCCTCAAACGAATGGCCTCAGAGAACGCTTCAACCGTACGCTCGGCGACATGCTTTCAATGTACGTTGCCTCCGACCACACTAACTGGGACGCCGTTCTGGCATTCGTCACCTACGCGTATAATACCACTACGCAGAGCACCACTGGATCTTCACCCTATTTCTTGCTGTATGGTCGACACCCTTCGCACACCATCAACACCATTCTTCCGTACCGGCCGGATGCATCCGAGTGCGTGCCTATTTCTGCCCCGGTCAGACATGCAGAAGAGTGCCGCGACCTCGCACGGGCCTTTACTTCCGCTAATCAAGAGCGCCAGAGGAGCACTCGCAGTGACGCCACTGCCACGTTCACCTTCGATCCGGGAGCGCTCGTGTGGCTCTCAGTTCCTTTAACTGCCCCTGGCCTCTCATCAAAACTGGTCCCTAAGTATGAAGGCCCTTATCGTGTTCTCGAACGCGCATTTCCTGTGAACGATGTCATAGAACCAGTTGAGCCATCTTCAGACATGCGCCGCCGTGGACGAGACATTGTCCATGTCGACCGTTTAAAGCGTTACTACAACCCGCTCATCGTGACGAGCTGTTAGGTTGCCGGACGGCTGCCTTCTCTCTCCCGGGGGGTGATTGTAGCGAAGAGAGACGCTAGTGGGTTCAGCGCTACTGGCTCTAAACGCTAGTGGGTCGAGCGCTCCTGCTCAGCAACGGCTCTCGTGTTTGGAAGCTGTGACTGCCCTGCGCGTCCATGTTGCGCTGCTCCGAGCTCTGCCAAAGAAACACCTTTAGACATGCATTTATTTTTTTCCAACAGGCCGATATTTCGGACGTTTTCGCGGCCCCTAAGGAGTTCGAAAACTCGGACGTGGACTATGCAACTGACCAAGAAGCTGCTTCAAAGGGTCCGTGGGGCGAACGAGTGGCGGAAGGAGTACAAGAACAGAAAGGACCTACGCATTCAGGAATTAACGGGAAAAGAAGCCTACTGCCGCCGTTTTGAAGGAGCTTGAGCTCAAAAATCAGAGTGGTGGTTGATACCGAGATGCAAGTGTCCCTCATCCAAACCAAAATAAACTTTTTAAAGCAGTGAAACAGAACACTGAGGCATTGTGCGCGGGCAGAGAGTATGTCAGGACAGTTGAGGTTGACTTACGAGCTGTTGAGAGAGAATCTCAATAGTGACAAAGTTCGGGCCTCATGCCACTGAGCTTGCTATGAGTTGATAGCAATAGCTCATATTCGAAAATATTTGCTTTTGTATGCATCTCCTTTTTTATTAGTATTGGAGAATGTCCGACTCGATTTGCAATTTTTTTCCAATACATTTTATTTGCTGTGCATTTTACTAACCCCTCCCTTCTATTCTCTTTCTAAATAACATAGACACTACACCTTAGTATTCAAACTAAATCAAGTCGTTTTTTTATTCTTTTTTTCTTATGCTTACTAGAGAGTAACAGCATCGGGCGATATGTTTTCAGCTCGTCTTGAAATGAAACATCGTTCTGCATCACTCAGGGAATTTTGCAAAGGCATTCAGGGAAAACCTGGAAAACTCAGGCAATTTGGAAATGTCAACTTGGTAGACACCCTGAATTATCTTCAGCATATTTCCACAGGTTCCCATTCCCGACAAGTCTCGCAAGATCCCGTAATGCCTTGTTGCGTCATACGCCTGCTCCATATCGAGCAGTATTGACAGGAAAGACTTTTTATGTACAAATGCATCGCGGATATATCCTTCAATGCACGCAAGATGTTCGGTTGTCGACCGCCCTTCTCTGAAGCGACACTGATAGAGATCGAGCATATTGTTGAGTTCAAGGAAAAGTATGAGCCTGCGATAATTCATTTCTTCAAAAACTTTTCACAGACAATTAGTAAGAGCTATCGGACGATAACTTGCCGCCAAGGACTGGTCTTTACCCTGCTTCAGAACAGGAAGCACAATCGCTTCTTTCCATGTGGATGGAACGTATCCCGCAGCCCAAATAGTGTTGAAAAGTCGGATTAGTGTAACTTGTGTGCCTGTATGTAAGTTTCTGATCATGTCGTACATGACTCTGTATGTCAGAGCTCTTGCATGTGTGCAAGGCAGCCCTCAACCCGGCGATACTGAAAGGACGGTTATTCGGTTCATTCTGTCCCCATTTACATATGATTGACTTACGTTCTTCTAATTGTTTATGTTTAAGGAAGGATTGAGAATAGGGGATTTAGCTTGACACACGTTCAAAGTGCTCCCCAAGCAAGTGTGCCTGCTGTTTTAAGGTATTCGCTCGGTCGTTCATCAGAGGCAACGGATTTATTTGCTGCCCTTTTAACCTTCTTACGCCATTCCAAACGTTCGCCTCCTGTGTGTGCGAACTTATAGCCTAAAGTAACCTCTCCCAACTTTCTCCTTTCGCCTGACGTCGTATCCGCCTTCCGTGCGATTTTATGCGTTTAAATTCAATGAGATTTTATGTGCTCGGCGATCTGCGTAATATGTCCCATGTCTTATTCTGCCTCTTTCGCGCAACTCTACAGTCCTCACTCCACCAGGGAACACGTCTTTTAAGTGAACCACCATTCGTTTGCGGGATAAACTTTTCAGCAGCATCAAAAATAAAAACCGTAAAATATGCGGCATCATCATCTATACTAATATTGCTTATAAAGTTGGGCGTTAAATCAGTTGATTCTTTAACATGGTCCCAATCAGCCGATGTTAACTTCCAAATGGGAACAGGGGGATAGTTGTCATGCTGCGTTATTAAGCTTGAAGTTATTGTGAAGTGGTCACTTACAAAAGTACTGTTGATCATATTCCATTCCAGATGAGGCAGAAGTGAAGCAGAGCCTATTTCTAGATCTACCGATCAATATGAGTTATGTTGTTTGCTAGAATAGGTCGACTCCTTCTAATTAAACAGGCATGCACTAGAGGTCAGAAGAAAATTTTCGATCAATGTACCTCTCGCTTCGCATCGCGAATCCCCCCACATCGTCTTCGGGCATTAAAATCAGCTACGAGTATGTACGGGTCAAGAAACTGATTAATTAGGTTATAGAAATCGTTTTTTTCTCAGATGATAGTTAGGTGGTATGTATCCATCCGTATCCGTATGTATGTATTTCACATCCCACAGAACTTAAGCAGTTATCGTCTAGACGAACACACCACACAGGAAGTCATTTACTGGAACCAATTTTTGCAAGAACTGAAACATTCAAACACAGTTTCTTCCCGAGGACCGTTTCCGACTGGAACTGTCTTCCAGGGGCCATCTTCCCGTCCCCTAATTTTGTTAAAGCTCTAGAAGAGCATTTGTTTGAGTAAATGGGAGCTGTATATGTGCGTATGCGTATATATATGTATGAATATGTACATGTGTATATATATTTTTCTGCTTGTCTATTAGCGGCAATCTGTTAAACTGCCGTTCTTTCTTTTTATTTTTCTTTTTTATGTCACAGTGTATTTACACGCCTTGTATAGCCCCTCCTGCATGGGCCATAACTGTTGGCCTGCAGTATTCTGAAATAAATAAATAAATATAGCGCACACGGTCAATCAGTTTGTTAAAAAGGATTGTCCGAACTGACGCTGCCTCAAGGGGCGTGTGAAGGGCTATCTGATGACAACCTACAGACTTGTCTGCAACTATTGCAACACCGCCGGAGGCATTATGCTTGTTGCGGTCTTTACGATAGATTGTGTATTGGCGCAGAAAGATTGTGTGTATGGGTTTCAAATGTGTATCTTAACATACAGCAACTTTGGATGATGCTTGTGTAGAAATTCTGTAATATCGTCTAGGTTGTGAATGAGTCCTCTAACATTCCAGTGTAGTATGTGTCTCCATTATAGAAAATTTGTTGTGTGCTGTGTGTTTAAGAGACGAGGATTCGCTCACGGGCCCTTTGGAGGCGGCGTGACGCGAGTTTTATCTTTTTAGGAGGGGTCGAGAGAGGCTCGCGGCTCCTTAGGCGCTGATACCGCCGTCTGGCTGGTTGTTGCGTCCATCGCCTCTTGCGAGGCGCTGGACACGCGCTCTTCCGAGCGCTGTGTTTGACGTGGAGGCGTCGGCAGGTTGTACGAGACCTTTGAGACCGCCTGCCCGAAGGCTGATGGGGTGGCGGAACAGCTCAAGCTGTAGACTGCGGGGGACCGGATGGTGTCACCGCCGGCTCACAGTGTGTGGGCCGGACAGCCACCGGAGGCCGTTGTGGCTATGCCCCCTGACGCGCCAAATCGGCAAAGCTGCTCCTAGGCAGGTATGACACCCGCCTACTTGCCTCCTTGAAAGATATATTTTCTTTCACTCTGATTGCGACAATTTCTTTTTAGTTTTTCCAGGATGGGCACGACCGTGAGTGCACGGCGTGCTCCCCCTCAGAGTTTACACAGTGGAGAGCGTTCTAGCAAGATTCAGAGGTATGGTAATGGGCACTGCATTTCGCACAGGTTTGGTGGCTACGGCAGCTCTGTGAACTGTGGCCGAAACATTGGCATTTGAAACATCTCAGGGGATTTGGCACATATGGCCTAACACGGAGCTTGATGTAGCCGGCCTCTATAAACTCGGGCAGAACACTTGAGCCGAATCTGAGTATCAGGTGCTTGGTTTTGATTTCTTTGCTGTCACTCCTCATAATTCGTTTGACATTGATAACATTCTGTTCACTGAAGGCCTCCAAGAGTTCAGCCTCAGTGAGCTCCAGCAATCATCGTCCGAGACAACGCCGCGGGTTGTGTTCATCGTACTGTGCGGGGTTACGATTACTCGGGTTTCCCCAAATGACACATAGTTTTGGCAATTTCTCATACTGCTTCTAATCGCGGAGCTCCGAGAGGAGATAAGCGCTTGCCATCCTCTATGCCTTATAACCTAGACTAAACACTTCAGTGAATGACTTGGAAACAAGGAAAGATGAAATTGTTCGAACGGGTTTATCTGTATTTCAGAATGAATGACATGGAAACGGGGGAAGGATTCTTTTTGCCAACCAAAAAACTGGAATACTTCATCGGTGCGCCCTCTTTCTTGAAGGCGATAACGGAGTGGGGAGAGGGAACTATCCATAGAGGAATGTGTAGTCTTCGGCGATAACGCTAGGCACCAACCGTGGAGCCCTACAAGGGGACGCTACAGGAAGTGTAAAAACAGGTCCTGCAAACGCCAGCTGTACGTTATCACTATAGCTAAATATAAGATAACCTAGGTTGGCTATTCACACAAGGTTAACCTTTGCTGCCTGGAAAAATTGGAAGCAAAGGGAAGCCAGCAGAAGGCAGGTAAGGTGGAAAAAGAGGAAAAGACGAAGGTTGGAGATTGAGAGAGACAGGAAATGCAACTGCTAATTTAACCCCGAGGTAGCGGAAGAGGTGGCGATAGCCCTAGCCATCTTTAACCCCAGTTGTAGATACGTAATCAGTGACTCGCAGACGGCGGTCAGAAACTATGCACAAGGCAGAATTTCGCCGAAGGCTGAGGCTATACTCAAAGCTAACGCGAACTATGTGATCTCCGAGGAGACGGAGGAACGACACATTATATGGTTCCCGGCTCACACGCCCCCCGACACCCCCGTACCCAACCTCAACGAGGAGGTCCACCGCGTAGCGCGAGGTCTCACGTTCCGCGCCCGCGAAGAAGGATCCTCTCTTGGGGTTGGAAATCCAACGGAGGCATGGACAGAGAGGGACAGAATGACCAGATACTGTGACATTACAAAATTTTATCAAAACTCAAGGCGGGTTTATCCGCCCCCTAACCCCAAACTCGACAGGGCCCAAGCGGTAGACTGGCGGCAGCTACAAACAAAGACCTTCCCCAACCCCGTCCATCTCAGGAGGATATATTCGGACGTCTACTCAGATGATAACTGCAAGTTATGCAGCAGGGCTCACGCAACTCTTAGACACATTTTCTGGGAATGTGACGTTATATGCGAAGAAAATGCAGTTTCCCCAGATGAAGCTGCGGCGCGATGGACGGCCGCGTTGCGCAGCTCAAACCTCGAAAATCAACTATGGGCCATCCAGCAAGCCCGTGAGGCGGCGAGGAGACAGGATCTCCGGACCTCCTCGGGGGCGGCCTAGGCCCAGGCCACGAATTTGCCGGATTGTTAATAAAGTTGTTACCACCACCACCATTTCCCCTGGGTGGGTCAGTCCGGGGGTGCCGTCTATGTGACGCAGAAGCCAAAGAGGTGTGTGCCGTCTATGTGAAACAGAAGCCAAAGAGATGACATGGTAGAGTGCATTGTATTTAATGTGGTGGGGTCCGTATCCCAAATTACAGACCTGACTCGCCCAAGGTCGTATGGACTGAATGAGCAACGACTACACCCGTCCACCTTATTTGCTTCAATTTATTCACGGAGTCGACCATCTGGTTAGTGGAGATGAGCTAACTAATGGCTCTATCAAGCTATTTGTGTTTCCCCATCCTTACGAATGGAAATAGGCTACTGCCTTTCAACCTCCGCTGTCGCTGCATCAAATGCATGAAATGTGATTTCCCTGTTAACAAAGCACTGAAAAGTGAAAATATGCTTGATCGCCGTTGAGGTCAATATTGTTCACCTCTAATGTCATGCTTCCTTTTCTTTTGAACAGTTTAACGTATTGACTAACCTGCTGTGCGGCCAGAAAACTGAAATGTGCGCTCTTCGTATGTATAGGGTGTTTTAGCGACCACTCACTTTTTTAAATTTGCCTGTGGCCTATAGCACAATTCTATTTCATGAGCTGGTCTACTCGAAGAGGGGGACATAACTTGCACAAAAAAAATTGAAACGGATAATCGATTATTTACAAAAATTTACTGAGTTTTTTAAACTAAATACTTTATGGCACAAATCTCAATTTACCAATTCTTGCGGGTAAGGCTGCAAGGCTTATCCACCTGGAAATAATTGTGTGGATGACTCCATTGTGCTGTCTGTGTAGTGACGCCTCTCTGAAAGAATTCTGCTGTCTACAACAGGCAGTTCTTTCAGCGATTTTTTAAAGTGCTTGCTGCAGCACCCAGTGTCTAGGGCCCATACTAAACACATGTGGTCTCACGTTTCCTGTATGTTTCATGGCTAAAGCTATTTCGTCATAACGAATTGAGTACTACGCGAAGGCCTGTCATATTGCTGCTTGTTTTTGTTACCGCATTCGGGATTGCGACAGGAAATGCGCATGAGCGTCTGTTATAGTGCCACAGCCTACGTGATAGTCTGATAGAAAAGGAGAACACACAGCAAATTGTGCCAGAGTGAAGTGTGTTCGCTGCATGAGATCTCTACTCTGCCGCCACTAACTGGTGAGTCGTGTTTTCTTTGTGTGAACCTACGTATGATGCTGCACTTAGACTTTCTTTGAAATTCATAAAGTAGATGCAAACGCGGCAAGAATAACGGCTTTACTTTTGAGCAAGTCATTTACGTTCCAAGCTTGAATAATGATGTGAATGAAAACGAGGCAGAACAGCGAAAAAAAAATTATGAGGTATGTATATTTTTTTCTATGAATTTTATACAGTGTTATACAAAGGTTTTCTCATCGCCTTAATAATGATGTTTTTATCAGAAAGAATACCAGGTAAAGTGAAACATAAATTGATCGGAATGCTGAAAATTTCATGCGAAGGATTTCCTTGTGTGGAATACCCTGCAATGGCAGGCATGTCACCAGGGTATTCAATTTTCAAGGTGCCCAAGCATTTAGGGACGAAAACACCACCGAGTTAGCAGACGACCACTGCGGACGGGTTCCATAAAGATTTAATTGCGTCATCATTGCCGACGTTGAATCTCCACACTTCTGGTAGGGTGTCTTGCGTTTCTTCGCGTTGCTAGCCTTCGTGAGGCTACTTACAATTTAACAGGATGGAACCAGATTCCAGATTTGTACTTGAACATGAAAGACAGGCTAGCCTTATCCGCCACCCTTTCTGGGGACCATTTGACTGCGTTATGTTCAATATTTCTTTCCGTTACTTCATGGCGATTATTTTTATGCTCTAGTTAAAAACGTGGCACCTAATTATTAGACTTGATTGCAATATCCTTGTATCCATGTAGCATGGTTGCAGTGCTTATACATTACCCGAATTTTGAGGCTCTGGAAAATCAGTGGATGGTTCCTTCATGCCGGCTGAGGGTGTATTTACTTAAAAGCCGAAATGGGCAATGACCGCTCAAGGTATAGAGCTAAGGACGGGGGACAATTTTCACTAGATGCTTTTACGCTAGAATTGTCCGCGAGTGTAAATGGGACCAATACAGAGGCTGGGCATGCCATTGGCGATGGCGGTTGGCTATTGCAAAATACCACTTATTAATAAAAAGCTTGATGAATAGGGCCCTTGCTTTATTCTTGAGCACAGTAGTAACTATGGGGTTTTATTTTGACGCTGGTCGCTTCTATGCTTCTCCCAGAAAGACCCACCCACTACGCTGGCTCAGTGGTTATGGCGTCCTGCTGCTCAGAATGAGGTTACGGGTTCAATTCCCGGCAGCAGTAGTCGCATTTATGTATCCCTATATTTGGGTGCATGTGAGGGAACGCCACAGGGTCAAAATTATTCCAGCGCATTGCACTATAGTACAGTGTGTCACAGAATCCAAATGTTGCTTTGGGAAGAGCGTACGTTGTCCCCCAAGCTTTCTTCTGAAGTAAACGAAGCAAACATACTTCAACAGTGGACAACTTCTAGAAAGGTACCTTGACACTTAGAAATAATAGAGAATTCGGAAGAAGGGACGGGCCTATAATACGACCGTGTCGTAGTTTTATCTAAGGAACAATATAGACAAAGCATTGGTAATGGTTGAGTCACAAAAATTTTGAGAAGTCAGTCTTAGGACATCCGGAAACCTCATGTCAGTCTACTAAAGGCCATGCATATTTACATAAGTTAGCGAATTGACGATATGGTTGAATGCGCTTCTAATATTACATGGTTGCTTTTATTCACTGCAATTATAGCCTTACCACCTGACTTCGCATTGACAAAATAAATGCCCATTTTCGACATTACGGAGCTGCTGAGCAATGCAAATCCAATGTTGTGTGCCAGTGAGTGCAGATTGAGCTCACGCTAAATGTAGCAGACCACACCTGCCGCAGATGCGTAGTGACAAAAAAAAATTTACTCTTGTGTTCTGTGTGACCTACAATACGAGTGCTGCTGTCAAGTAAGTAACCCGGGCCTATGTTAAAAAATATTTTGCATTATAAATGTGCGTAAGAGCCATTAGCAGCCAATCTTACGGCCGTATAACAAAAAACTGTTTCATTCTTATTTCATTTTGATCTGCTGACGTCAAATTTACGGTGACCTACAGCGTTGTTTGAACAGCCCAATGTAAAGCTCTGCTCGTATGTAGGAGGACATTTTCTTTACTTTCAAAGCCAATATTAAAGCCTACCTTGGCAGATTTTCTTATCTAATTGGGTGACAAGAGGTGATGAACGCGCCATAGTAGAGAGGAGTTTGGTGTCGCCGAGCTAGCGCTGTGAAAGTAGACAACCCGATGAGGGAGACTGGCGCCGGCGTCTGCGATTGGTCCACTTCCCCTTATTAAGCATGCGGTGGCTAGTCCAAAATTGCTACGGCCATCAAAGAAGATTTTAAAAATGGCGCATCAACCGTTACAGGTTGGGAATCCTATTCGCTATGAAATTTTAACTCCTATAAAAAGAACAGTGTTTGATTGGGCTGTTTAAAAAATGCTGCGTGTCCTCGCCCGATGCTTGTGTTGATGGTTCCGTAAATTTGCCGTCAGGACATTGGAATCAAAACAGATTGGAATAGTTTTATGTTATAAAGCCCCTGGACACAGGTCATCGTGAAGCGCGCACAGTTGCTTGATAGAGCAGTGGAATGGGAGTGGAATGACAATGCTTCCGCTTTGTCGGAATGCGCAGTGGCATGAATTCCTCGCCGTGCTGTCAAGTGCCTAAGGGCGAGCAAAATACTTGTGCTGCCATATCAGCCGTCAACTCCAAATGTATTGCCCTTGTCACAGCACAAGAATAAAACGACGATCCACACATCTGCCGTCGATGGTTTGCCGTCACCGCAGCAAAGCGGCCACAGAAGTCGATTTCTGCTACTTCAAATGGCGTTGGTTCAGTGAGTCCTTATGGGACTTTGCATTTGTGTTACAGGGCCTACAATCATTAACGGTAACATTTCAATTTTTCTATATCTAAAATATGAGTAACTGCAATGCTACGTATTTTATCGCATTCGAGCGGCGCTTTGACTTATTCTTCAGTGGACACGTCAACAAATAAACTCCCCTACACTATGAAAGAGGTCCGAATTTACGTTGCGTGTAAGGTATATTCTATGGCAGTAAAACAATATAGATAAGCTGGTTCATATATGTTCTACGCTCCACAAGCGTTTGCAATTTCGTTTTTACAGTGGTTCGTCATTTTGAAGCTGTCGCCACCCATACCTTACTGACATTCCACATATCGGTCACCAATATGCTGTATGCGCGCGAGGGTCGTGTACAGAATTCTCTTGAGCTGTGGTGCCTGCTATTGGGCCAGACTAGCACATGTTTCAACGATCACCGGCGAGAGCATGCCAACAATGTGAGGTAGGGAAGTTAACATTTATTAATCCTACATTGTAACTCGTGCATGCGCCCGCGCTTTCGCGCAAACAAAAGTAATTTTATTGCGATACCAATTATATGGACACTCCAGGGGAAGCTTCGACGTCGCCGTGATGTTCCGCATAAAGTACAACGACGATAAAACCGTCGCCGCGCGTCGTATGTTGTATGTGCGAGTGAACGCACGCGAGGGAAGCTGGCGATCGCGCCTCAACCTGGCGCGCGCGAAGGAGAAAGCGGATAGCAAACGTGCCGTCGTCGCGCTTCAGGCTGTGGGAGGATGGCAGTGAGGAAGGGGAGGAGGGCGGCGTGGCGCTCAAGCAACAACTGCGCATATCGTTACCAGGCGCAAGGGGAACGTATGATAGCGGCTCTACCTCGCGCGCCATATAGGCAGGAACGCGGGGAGGGGTACTTTTCACCGCCGCGCGCGGTCGCGCGCGCCGTATCTTGGCCGGCATCTGTAGACGGCTCATACATTTGTGTGCGCTGTGTTATCGCCACTCCTGCATTGAAGCGATAGACCCCAGAAAGATCAATTCGCACGCTAATGGGCCTCTTCGATTTTCGGAGTTCTGGCAGCCAGCTAGTTACGGTTTGGATATGAAGTCACGTGGGCTGGGATACCAAGACAACCCGAACCTGCCCGAAGTTTGCAAAATCGAACGCCAGGACAGCTGGCCAAATATAAACGTGCTACTAGCATGCCAGCGCCCGGCGAGGCCGGTGCGCCCTCGGCGTAGTCGGCCCATTTATGCGTTGCCAGCTTGAAAACATATAGTTGCATTTCGGGATACGATCACTTTCGCGCGACTCGGCGCAGGACGCGCACTGGGCCAACCTCATCTCGCTCAGCGCTACAGATGGCCTCCGACGCAGCCGATGACAAGACGCGAAATCGCGCATAAGTGATTGTATACTCGAAAGCGATAGCTCGAGGATCTCTGCTCGCAGCGATCACTTCGCCCACCGGCGACATTGATGAGTTGGCGTTGTGTCATCAAAAGACATGAAAAAGCAGGTTATCGGGTACGTCTCATACTCATAAAATTTCATGCCGACCTGCTTGGGCTTCGATTTCAGAAAGTTTGTCGTGGCTTATGGCGCTCCTCATTTTGGCCCTAAGGAGCTGGGGACGCGGCTGGCGCGTGAAAATGCACTCCGCCTGTGACCAGCAAAAAGTTTCACACGAAAAACAAAATTAGTGGCGATCGTTAGAGCAATAAACCAATTTAAGTGTGTCCAATGTACGTGTGCCTATTACTCAACCAGTGCATTCTTGCATCAATGGCCTGCAGTTCGGACACATATCGGTTTCGAGCTGCCACCAAGCATATGACGGAGAGACAGAGCGAACATGGGCTATGGCTGCAAAGCCTTCGCTAACAGCAGAAAAAGGAGATATATACATACGCGAGATATGTGAAAGGGAACGCCACCAGAGAAATACGAACCCAAAATGTACCGCAATGTGTGAATGAGCGTCTACAACTTGCGTGGAACACGATGCAGATAACATGCACACATGAGAGCGCAGCGCGCTGATCACCGCCGCGAAGAAGCCTTCAAGGGACACACACACCTACAAACCCAAAAGCTTGAAACGGTTCACCACAGCTTGTATCACATCCCTTCGAAATGCGGAACGGAGCGTTTGCACCTAAAAAGATAACGCTAGAAGTAAAGAAATCCGAGGACGACCGTAGACAGTTAACTGAGCGAGGTAAATGTAAGTCCTCAAGCGCCCGCGGTGCAATTCGTTAAGTCCCCTCAAAGATGGCGGCAAGCGCCCGTCGCCTCTTTTAGTCGTCTGCTATCCAGAGAACTTCCAGAGCGCAGCCAGACCAAAATCGTCCTGGCAGGTTCTGGCAGCCCGCGGGTGGCCAGAACCGTCCAGCCTGAGCAAAACGAATGCCCGGCGGAAGTGCGTAGCGCGGTGGGCGGAGCAAGCCGAGAAAAACGAAGATGCTCTGGCTGGTTTTGGAAATCGAAGAAGCCCAGTGCTCCTGCCCCACTTGCTCACAGCAGCGTCCAGCGTTTTGCAGTGACTATCCGCGCTCATCGAATGTGATGTGTTCATGTTTGCTTGTACGTGCTCACACCACGCTTCATAATTCAGTTAGTAAGCCAACGTTCCACGTTTATACGGCTAATAAACTACTAACCTTACTTCGCATAGCTCTGTAATAATTTGCTGCCGCAATCGATGCTTCGCCTTTCGGGGGAAAATGCGACCCCTCTTAACGCACACGGGCGACCGCACGCGCATCATTGTCTGAGCAGCTAGCATGGCACAGCAAGGATGACCATGCATAAGTAAGCCACGCCTTTCCTTATCGGAGAGGGATTTGGCGTTTCTAAACAGCGTCGGCGCGAATAGTGGGCGATGATGGTATGTCGGTTTTATATGGCGTTTCGCATATTTTGCTTCTGTTTTTCTATATAAACTTCTGTACCAAACAAGAAAATTTCAGTTTGCAGTGACCGCTCGGCCTCGTATTTCCTGTGTCCCCATGTCCTGCTTCGCGCTGCACGACTTACCATTATGGAAAACCAACTAGCGAAAACCACCCCCCTTCTAAGTTACATAACCTATAGATTGCTAAAATTTGCAATGGTAGCGCGTAAGTAGTTAACACAAGCTAAGTGACTATTCATCAGCCCGCCGACACATGCAGTATGCATTTTTATAAATCATCACCATTAGAATATCTGCAGGCTGCACCAATCGGTAAACATTCATGTACTACGTTTCTAGACAAGAGCGACGTGACGTATGGCTCCACAAAAATTTAAGCTGAGCTAGGCTGGTGGTATTCTCTAAGGGAGCCGATAAATAATTTCAATTTTATTTGTTTACTTGCACGACACGTCGCTGTCGCTTTTTAGCGCTGACTTGGTTTCCGGCTCATGCCGAGAGGATGGACAAGTTTATCGACATTTCCCAGACAGGTGTTCTGATGTGTATCGGTTTAATGCTGGAGAAAAAAAATTACCTTTATCATTGATGCTCAGCGCATACCAGCAACCTCTACTTTTCTCACGGAAGTGCTCGATCTGTTTCCATTATCCGAACAAAAGAGCTGGGCTTCTATCCGGCTGTTTTTGAAAGAGACGGCTTATTTTGCAGCGCTTGAAAAGATAATGGGTATGACTCATGCCATCAGCGGGCAGCTGTCTCAAATATTTCGCAATGTGTGACATCAGATGTGACCATAAGAAAACGTCATTAACACATCTCAGCTATAAACAGCAGTAAATGAAGTGGCCAACTTTGCCACTTTCCATGGTATATTTATTGACCTTTTTTATTTAAAACGTGAAAGGATTTAGAAACGTGTTCTAATATTTGAAAACTAAGGCAGTGCGTGCGAGGGACATAAAAACTACGCGCCAGGCTACAGTGTCGTGCAGCAGGAATGCTCAACTCCCAAAAAGCACGTCGACGCATAAAACCACATCTTTTTTCGAACATCACTGATTTAGTGAGTGCTCCCACCTGACGTTGCATTCTAGGCCTGCGTAGTGCAAGGCGAGTATGGAAGCTCCTTTCCAAATGTAAAAAGCTAGATATTGCTAGACATATATATATATACATATATATACGCCTTCTTTATATTGCACTTCCTTAGCTCAAGCGTTAAAAAGAAAAGGACATGTTTTTGTCTCAACGCAAAATTCTGCAGAGGCCGGTTCTACTAACGTTACAACGGGTGAATGAGCTACTTCCTACGTAGTAGAACTTTATATGATGGCTCGCAAATGCAGCATAATGTCGCCTGTAGCTCACCGCCGCTTCCGGTGCGTCCTATAGTGCAGCGACTATAAAAACAGGGTGCAACAATCGGTTTGTTGAAGTGACTGACGTCAATCGGGCCATTGCCCTAGGTGTCTCTTTCACTAGTGCGATGATTGCACATCGTTTAAGCCAGCTCGAACAAATGTTTATGCGTAAATTGGGCTGTAATACGTCACTTGGGCTGGCTGCCTGAGCACGGCTGTTTACGCTGACGCTGCAGTGACTTGTAGAGGTGTGAGCCTACCACCTCAAACTGTCCCACGGTCTCCCTGCCGTACTTAAACCTGTCTGGCATGCTTCTTATACGAGTGCCACCAACGCTCAGCTTCTGCAGATTGTCCTCGCCACGCTACCTCATCTTCAACCGTGCCCGCTGTTGTAGAAGGAAAGCCACCCTTTGAGAAAGCCTTTATTACTCCGCGTAAATCAAAGGAGCACCCTCCCCCGCCGCGTCAACCACCTCGTTTTTTAACGACACAGCATTTCGTACGTATAAGATATCGGCAACAGGCCGTATACAACATAATTAACTTAATATTTGGTAATACAACCGGTAGTTGGTCTTCTATTTGTACTTGCTGTACTGCTTGACTGCTTGACTGGTCTTCAGGATTTCGGACGAACATATCGTTTCTAAAGAGCACCACACGCCTAACTGACAGAGAATTGTAGACCTAAGTGCCATTTTAAAAGCTTGCGCTACCAGAAGATTACACGCTTTCTGAAAGTCATAAAATACTTTCTACGAGTTTCTTTCTTCTTTCACACACGCACCAAGAACTGTCTGTGTGTACTTTTTTTGTAGCTTGTCGTCAGTTTATCCGTAAGAATTAAAATTTTAGTTGTAGTATTTGTTTGGCTGACTGCAGGTTTGTCCATGTCGGGACTTGAGAGAGAAAGAGAGCTCTTCATTTTAGAACAGAGAGGTTTGCGGTGTAGAAGTATTCGGCTACATGCTAACCTACATGCGTATATGCTTCTGATACGTCTCTATAGTGGTACCTAATTCTTAACTTCTCTTATCTATTATAAATGATCGAGCACCCTCTCTTCATTCTAAATCTCCAGTTCATCATACTTCGTCCTTAGTTCTTTCTCTTTTAGATTTAATATCGTCCCAAAGTGAATCATGGACGTAGCTGTGGAATATATGATATAGAAGTCCAATGTGTGGTGCCGCACAATTCAGGAAATGATATTTAAAAGGTGGTGCTAGTCTCTGTAGATACCGAATAGCTCCAGCTGTTACGATATTTACTCCTGCTCTTCCACCGTGTGCACTGAAGTTCTCAAGTAAAAAAGATATGTGGTAAATTTTAGTTATTACCTTAGCGTATTACCGATAACTCACACCTCGTGACACCTGCTACTCCAAGTAATATCTTGTATCTTTGCTGAAAGGTAAGGACGAAGTTCACCAAGCATTGCGGAAACACCCAGTGCCGCCATCAGGTTAAAAGCCACGCATCGTTGTAGGTCAGATCCGCTTCTTCGCTGGAAAATAAACATCGATGTAGAGCAGCGGCTTTCTCAACTTCTTAAACCTGTAGCGATGCGCTTAGAGAAGGGGATATCGTGGGGTCGGCTCCAATTTATCTACTAGTAAAGAGTCAAAATTCTCTAGTCACACAACCACTGAAACAATATGAATGAAATCTGTTGCAATAAAAAGATAAATTTAGGTTCGAGCGAATGTTCACAGGATAATTTTTATTAGTGCCTCATATGTTTATTGTTCAAAATCGACGAGTAAAAATACACTGAAGCCCGAATATAGTTAATAAATCCGTTGCTCTGCGCCGAAAACATAGCGCACGCAGTCCTGTAAGCTGCGTCTGCAGAAGCATCTGAAGCGGAAAAGATTTAATATAGGAGCCTAGGGCTTACGTGAAGTTGTTACAATGTTTTTGAGGGTTTGATAAATCTCCCATTCACAAATTGTCGGTATATTTCAGACCTATGTATATCAAAGAAATTTTGTCCGTTTCAGATGTCTCTATTGGGCCAGTTTACATAATTGTGTTATTCTCTTTTCTTTTTCTGAGATATAGAGTTAATGATGCCTCAGTTTTTTTTCTTATTCAATTTTTACGGATTGTTGCAAAATGGCTCCTCCTAAACAAAAAAATGTATGCAGATCCAAACCGTACGTTGTAGTCCATGTGAGTCAAAATGATCGCGAAGCAGGTAATTAAATTCTTCGCATGACGAAGTACGATGTGTATAATTGTCCTTACTGTAATTTGATGCAATGTGTAATCTCAGGCAACGCTTATACGCTGTACAGGTCACAACTTTATTATCATGGGACGCTTATGTTTGTGCTCATATAGTCGGTTTCTTTTTTTTTTCCTTCAGACACTTAAAGATTGCCTACAAAAGTCGCTCTAATTGCATTACTACATATGAGTTATCTGCCCACGCGTGCGTTACTTGCACAAGCAAAGAGAAACAGTCATTTTTTACTGGCAAACTAATTGCAATAGCTACCTTCCCAGTTGCCAACCTTCAGACGCATATTGCCACTGAAAAGTTCAAGGGAATCGTCATACAAGTATAATTACGTGTTTCTACGTTTGAATATGGCGATGTAGACCCATATAACTGGCCGTCAAATTATTCGTTCACTTAACCTGATTAAGCAAGCAATACCGCGAAGCGCAGCTCCCTCTCCAATGGGTGTGACGCAAAAGCATGGCATAAAATGAATCTGCCGTCGTACTTCGCTTTTCCTACGATCTTCTTCCAATTGGCGCTGTGTCACTCTTAATTACATGCATAGTCACTTCAGTAGCAGGGGCTACATATTGCGCCTTATAGCCAAGTTCCATTTTAAGCCCCTCCAATATATCAGAGTGAGGGAGGTCCCACAGCTTGCCACGCGTCACAGTGCTACGTAGGTAATGAGGTAAATTTAGGGAATAATTTGACGCCAGTTTAATTATTTTACCATAATGAAAATATAAACATGAATCATAAACAAAAAAGTAAAATTATGGGGTTTTACGTGCCAAAACCATGATCTGATTACGGAGTGTAGGGGGGGGGGGGGGGTCCGAATTAGTTTTGACCATCTGGAGTTCTTTAACGTGGACCTAAATCTAAGTTACACGGGTATTTTTGCATTTCGTCCTGATCAAAATGCGGCCGCCATGGTCGATTGCCAACATAGCTTGAGCTGAGTCCTCTTATGATCATTACGATCGAGAAGAATTTGAGTGCCTTTATATCGACGGCACAGCTGACAAAACATAAAATTCATTCGTGAAAACCCTTTTCTGTGCAAGACAAAGGAATATCGTTATGAACAAGTTTTTTTTTCATAATATTGCAAGCGGGGGGACTAAGTGTGCACTGTTTCTTTTTGTGCTGTGCTAATAAACATATGAGCAACCCGCGAACTGTGCTCTTGCAATACACATGCCATGAAGCTTCCTGGCAATGCTATACTCTAGCCTCTCTTCATATTAATGTGACATTACATGCCAACAACGCCAACTATTTTTTCGGAAGACATCATTCTGAATAATGTGACTAGCTGGTGCTTCTGTCTGAGTCAATTGCCCGTCTTGGTGGCGTAGAGGCTTTGACATTGTGCTGCTACACTCTTAGAAAAATTTACACCCTTTGGGGCGTATCTTGTCCCACAACAATAATCGTCATCCGTGCTGCCCGCATTTCCTTTAACTCTGCGAGCCCGGAACTTTCCAGTCACGAACGGCATGCGCCTTATCAGTGTGACGCAGCATTCTCGACAGGAAACTAGCGAGCACCGAGTTTCAGGAAAGGAAACGCAAACAAGGCAGATGACGATTATTGTTTTGGGACCTTTTTAAGAGTGTAAGCATGAGGGTACGGGATTGAATCCAGGCCCAGGTGGCCACATTTCTATGGGGGCGACATGCAGAAACCCGCGTGTACCATGCCTTGGGTACAAGCTAAAGAACCTTCCCAGGTGATAGAAAAGAATCCGAAATACCTCAGTAGTGAGTGCCTCATAATCACGTCATGGTTCTGGCATATAAAACCGCAGAAAAAGAAATCTGGAACTCTCGTACGCACAGGTCTTTACTTCAACATTTTCGCACTTACATTTTATTTAAATGGTTTTCATAACTCCAATTTAACCACTTGGCGATTCAGATTGACCCAAACGGTTATGTTGGAGACTCAGTCTGGCCCAACTAAAAGCGAGTGTTTCTATTTGAACGAAATGGTCATTCTAACTGGTCCAAATGGTCCTGTTGGCGATAACATTTAGCCCAACAGGAAATGGCCGTTTCCATGTGGATCCATTGATATTTCCAAATGGCTTCAATAGCCTTTTTTTACTGGGATCTACATCAATAAATGTTACTCGACCTCCGGTCATGTGTTTGTACACAACAAACTTCACCAAATTAAATGCATTGGATGCCGATATTTCTTCATTCCTATGTATTTAGACGGGAGCTCCTCAGGTAAAGTTTTGCTCCCAATGACTCCTGACCCTATCGGTGTGCTTCATGGGAGATAAGGGAAGTATGTGTACGGTTTTGTTGTTGTTGCTCTTCCCCTCAGCTTAGGCGGTTTCTAACGAATCATTCCAGAGGGGTCCCGCCGCCTCGTTCTCCGACGAAAGCACGCTCTGCCACGTGGAACGCTAACTAGCGGTGACGTCATCGCAAGCCCTCTGGTCGCATAAATCACTTGCGTCGAGCATCGAAAACATGACCTCAGACGTATCCACGGTCATTGAAGATAACGTGGTGAAAACTCGTGCGACCAACGCTGTCGTTCCAGACGTCGACTTTGGAACCTTCTTCAGCGATGTATGGCGAAAACATGCAGATCAAAAGGCGCTGGTAAGCACGTCACCTTCAGAATTTCACATTTTAGCACCGAGTAACTCCCCTTAACTAACATGGAAACAGGAAATCCCTCTCCTCTTTCTGTCATTTGTGAGCTCGCATGTGACTGTTGGTTTTCATTGCAACGCTTAGCGATATTCCACGCACATGGTAAACTGCAGTAGCGATGTAAAATGGTCGCAACTTTAACGTTACGCGTCCAAGGACAACGACGAAAAGCACACGCACTTCACATCATCATCATCATCATCAGCCTGGTTACGCCCACTGCAGGGCAAAGGCCTCTCCCATATTTCTCTAACAACCCCGGTCATGTACTAATTGTGGCCATGCCGTCCCTGCAAACTTCTTAATCTCATCCGCCCACCTAACTTTCTGCCGTCCCCTGCTACGCTTCCCTTCCCTTGGAATCCAGTCCGTAACCCTTAATGACCATCGGTTATCTTCCCTCCTCATTACATGTCCTGCCCATGCCCATTTCTTTTTCTTGATTTCAACTAAGATGTCATTAACTCGCGTTTGTTCCCTCACCCAATCTGCTCTTTTCTTATCCCTTAACGTTACACCTATCATTCTTCTTTCCATAGCTCGTTGCGTCGTCCTCAATTTGAGTAGAACCCTTTTCGTAAGCCTCCAGGTTTCTGCCCCGTAGGTGAGTACTGGTAAGACACAGCTATTATACACTTTTCTCTTGAGGGATAATGGCAACCTGCTGTTCATGATCTGAGAATGCCTGCCAAACGCACCCCAGCCCATTCTTATTCTTCTGATTATTTCTGTCTCATGATCCGGATCCGCAGTCACTACCTGCCCTTCCCTTACGACTTCCAGTGCACTTCACATATGAGACTACTACGTGTGTATTTTCGTTATTCCTAGTAGAGTTTGATATGCGGCCGAGCTGGGAGGTTTCTGGAGGGTACACAGAGCACCTCGTCTCTGTTTAGAGTGAGAAAGCTCATCTCAAAAATAGACATGGAGGTTGCTTTGCAAAGGTAGGGGGTGCTAATGGAGGGGAGGGGTTGAAGCAAAAAAAAAAAGCATTGAACCACGCATGACACTTAAGAGAGAAATTATGACACTTGAGGAAAAGAAAAATCATCCATTTGGGCTAGTTGCTTTTGAATTACAATCAGTATACACACACACACACTCATGCGCACACAAAAGAGAAACCCACATCTAATGCGCACATAATTTATAGATGTCCCTATCAATCACGGTCACCCGTCTCTGCGGCATGGGCACTTTTCTATCCTTTGACAGGCCGATGTCAGGCTGGACATGCGGTACACTTTCGGTGAGCTGTTGGACGCCTGCCACCGGGTAGCTGCCGGCCTAGAGAAGTGCGGACTGCGCAAGGGTGACGTGGTTGCATTCCACTGCGTCAACAGCTGCGAGCTAGTTGTCGCCATGTGCGGGACATATTTTGCTGGTGGCATCACTTCTTTGATCAAGACAAGCCTCAACGAAGGTATGTGCTGCGGCATTTGCAGTCCGGAATAATTAAGGGCATGTCTTGGTTCACATAGACGGTTACGTATCTTTATTTATTTATATTTCTTGCTTCCCCGATAATTGATGCCACTGCTATGTCGATTGAGTTTCGACTACAATTAGAAAAGGAAATGAAAAGTTCACCGACGTTTCCCATACTCCCCAGTGCGAAATTTGAGCGTAGCTGTATACGTGTTTTCATTTCGCGATATGTTGATGCATCGCACCGGTCACAGCACCAACTGGCAGAGCCGCTATAGCCCGCGACGCGATATATAAACCGGCCGTGGAGTTCGCGCTTCCCAGCAACTGCATCTTATGTAGCCGTAATCTTTACCGGGAAACACTTGTGGCGAATGCTGTGAGCGAAGGCGACTTTTATGGTGTTTTTTTTTAAACTTTCCCCCCGCACAGCCAGCGCCGCCACTGCCTAGTGTTCCTGTATATGCTCCCGCAGGGAGCAGAGTTGCGCATACCTTTTCCGGCGCCGCTCGCACACCTATTGGCCGAGCGCAAAAAATGACGTCAAATGATCCGCGCCGCTGCGAAGCCAACTTTACGGGCGCATCGCCGACTCATGCGAACTCGTCGTTTCCGTCAGTGTCATCGCCATTGCAATCAGCGGACCGTCGATCGTGCGTTGAGAGGAGCAGCTGCGGGTTTCAGGTTTGGTATTCGACGATGTGGAGTCAAGGACCTTGGTGAAGTGATACGAAACACATCGTACTGGCACTTGTATTGTGCCAGTACGATGCCAAAAATGTGTTGTCAGATTCCAGTCTGCACTGTGTGAATAAATACTCTGCAAGTTTGCCATCTTGATGTGATTAGTGCAATAAAAATAACCTGTTGTTACTCTTAATAGCTTTTCGCCTTTCCATTTTCTTTGAATACTGCCCCCAAGGTTCCAAGAACCAGCACACTTGTCGTGCTGCCAGAAGCCATTCATGCATTCCCTTGTATGAAATAAATTTGATCTAGAAGCTCTTGCATCTTGAACATTTTTCTACTTGCAGATTTGGTGCTACTATATAGCTGATTAGTCTGCGGTATGAATGAATCCTAAAAGTAAGCTTTGCTTAAAATGTGCGCATGTGAACATTTTGAAATGCGCTTAAATCTGTGTCTGCACCGCATGTATCGAAAACGTGCAGCTGTTGTGAACGATGGTTAGTGATAAATGACGCTCTGTTAACGGTCACTGACATAACTGCAGGCGCGATAGCTCTCTTGGCGACGGTCATTAATGGGCTGGTTTCGGCAGCCAAAATGCGCTAAGTGTCCACTTACGTGTGTGAAGTTTTAAACACTCTTTAAAACATGTCTTGCTTTCTGACAATGATAAGACAACTTCATATGCATGCTGAAAATCATTGCACCGCCTTTTGTGGCAACGTACTGCGCATTTGCGAGCGAACTTTAGAGCTGTTCGAGCCACGGGAGTATTTAATTTTGGGGAATCGAAGGCGGTCCTACCCCCTATTTGTACGTTCATGTGTGTGTTGTTTATGCGTGTTTACATAGGTACATACAAAGTTTCGGTTGGTTGGAAGCCCACCCCTTCCGAATGCACGGATGACTCATTCGAGCGCAACCTGTATTAAGAAGTGCCCTTTGCTAAGCGCCTGCGAACAATTGACGCTTGTAGCTCGCGACCACTAGAGAAAAAGGCGGAACACCGCGCGGCATTTGGCTCCTGCGCGCGCGAGGAGGGGCTTCGCTGCAGAGCTGGATCTCGACGGCGGACCTATGCGCAACTCTGCTCCCTGCGGGAGCATATACAGGAACACTACCACTGCCCCGGATTGAGTGCCACCTGGTGAGTGCCACTTGAGTGCGACCTGGTGGAGCTTCAAGGTTACTTCCTCCACTTTCCTCCTCATGCTTCGGCTGCACACCCTCCTCCGTAATCCTCCTCGCGCTCAACTTGCTCTCGCCTTCTTTCATTCACCACTGCGCCAGGTGTTGTTTGAGGGGAGAGGGGCAACAGCGCTGCGACGCGACGTCACTCGCTCTCGGAAGCCGATGTTACCCGCGTGTTCCTGGTCCGCGCAAGCTCTCGCCTGCGTCCTAACTTCGCCTGGATAATCACTAAAAAGAAATTCATATATAGAAAATCAGCTCGAATACACTTGAAATGCTTGCGGTGGTGAGTTTCAAACTTGCGACCCCACGCTAGGAAGCCGAGTGTCTCACCCACGAGGCTGAAGCAGCACCGCCTCCATAGGGGGCCTGTGCACTCGGCTTTATGACTTCATGGACCGAATTTGCCATTGGCAAGCCCGGTGTAACGAAAGCGCTGACGTCACAATCAACGCGGCTTACTCGAGAGCGTCCTGATTACATTTTATGGCAGCCGGGCAACGTGGTATGACGTCACGAATCGAATTAAAGAGGTCTTGTGCTATGTCGGAGGCACTGGCCAAGCGTCTCAACGCGCTCGCTTGCCCGCGAGGAGTTCAGAACTCGAAGGACCACTCAGCAGCGTTCATTCGGCCATTACTGCTTTAGCATTCAGAATCCAAAGAAGTGCTTAAGTGGCCTCGAATTGTTTTCTTCCTTCCTGTTTTTTCTTACTGCCCTCGAAAATTAATATTACTGCAATGTCGGTTAGTTTTCGCAGTTGATAAAGCAAATAAATACACGCACTCTAAAAAATGCACGGCATTTCATGGTTCTCTCGCAAAAATAGGGTATATAGAAAATTGCCTAAAGGTCCTCCAATCATTCTTTGCCACAAAAGAAAACTAGCTAAGTGCTAGATTATTCCACGTTGTTATACAGGGTGATCATTTTTAAGCTATACGCAAGTTTTAAAAATAGCATGTTGCACACACCGTGACTTTGGTGCTTAAGTTGGATTATTCAGAGAGGTGGACATTACTTGCACGAGAAATCGAGGCACATATTCAACTAATTAACAAACATTCACTAATTATTTTCTCCAATAGTTACTTTACACTCTTACACAAATGCACACCCTTTGGGCCGTATCTCGCCTCACAACAATATTCGTCATCTGTCTTGCTTGTGTTTCCTTTCTTGAAAACACCGTGCCCCCTACTTTCTTGTCGGCAATGCTATGTCATGTTGATAACGCGCATGCCGTTCGTTACTGGGAAGTACCAGGCTCGAAGCGTTAAGAAAAGGAAATGCGGACAAGACAGATGTCGATTATCGTTGCGTGGCAAGATACGACCCAAAGGGTGTAATTGTGCTTACACTCTACACTATTAGACAAAAAGTACACCCTTTGGGATGTATATCTGTCACACAACAATAATCGTCATCTGCCTTGCTTGCGTTTCCTTTCTTGAAAACGCGACGCCCGCTACTTTCCTGTCGGGAATGCGATGTCATGCTCAAAATGCACATGGCGTTCATTACTGGGAAGTACCGGGCTTGCAGCGTTAAACAAAGGAAATGCGGACAAGGCAGATGACGGTTTATTGTTGTGTGGCAAGATGGAACCCATAGAGTGTAATTTTGTATTAGAGTGTAAGAAAATTTACACCCTTTGATCCGTATCTTGCCACACAGCAATAAGCGTCATCTGTCGTCCGCATTTCCTTTCTTTAACGCTGTGAGCCCGGTACTTCCCAGTAATGAACGCGCTGTGCATTATGAGCATGACATAGCATTGCCGACAGGAAAGCAGCGGGCGTGGCATTTTCAAGAAAGGAAATGCTAGCAAGGCAGATGATGATTGTTGTTGTGTGGCAGATATGCACCCCGAAGGGTGTAAACTTTTTTTAGAGTATAAAAGTGTACGGCACACATTGAAATTTACGAAATGTAGCCGGTGAGTTTGCAAAGCGTATCAACCTGGAGTGAATTTCCATATTGATGCCAGTTTGGAGCTATGTGCCATAATTTGCCGGAAAAAATGCACTACTGACACACTTACATTTTTACAAAACCCTTTCGCTCATGTATTGAAGCACGAAAGTAACTGAAACGCCCATGTATTTTGTTCCACACTTTGGGGAATAATATAACTGGTGTCAGCCTGGAAATTCATTTCTATTGAATACGTCTTGCAAGCTCACTGGCATTTCGTAAATTGCAATATGTGCCGTAAAGTAATTGATGAAGTTAACTAGTTGAATTTGCGTTTCGATATCTCACGCTAGCAATGTCCGCCTCTTCGAATAATCCAGCTCAAGGACAAGAATTATGCTATTTTGCACAGGCAAGTAAAAAAAAATTCAAGAAAACTGAAAGATTATCGCGCTGTAGAAGCTAAACTTATTAGTCTTAGGTCGAAGTTCCTCAACATATCGAAAATGCTCCCATTAAAGAAAAGGACACCTAGACAATTTCCAAGGATGTCGCCAAAAACGTGCCATGGGACAGCCCTCTTCTCAATAGGAGCTACAGCTTGACGACCTATTTGCGACGTACTTGCGACGCATTCATAGAGAACACAAAAGCCTCCATACGGAACTTCGCATACTGCGATTAAAACGGGGCTCATCGGTTTATTCAAGACAAATTATTTTTTAGACATCATGCTGTCTTCTAATCTTTCTGTGACATCAGCACAAAGAACATTTGCCATTCTGGCAGTTTCTTCACGCTTTTTACGAGAAATGGTCACGCGATAGCATAAACGTCAAGAATAGAGAGGCAAACACTGCTATGGTGTCATAGCAGGAAACAAAATGCTATGTGTGCCAAGCCTCCCAGCGTTTGATGCTGAACGTTCCATCGGTCTTAGTATGTGCATTCGAGCAGCTAGTTTTCTGTGTGTCCTCGCCAACTCTGAGCGTCTTTCCCACTTTTCCTGTGTGTACCTTACTTATACTCCATCTCACGATCTGGTTGCAGCACTCCCGTAGGTAAGAGGCCTACACAGGCAATATCCTTGCGCAGCGGAATACAGTTCCGGTCGTAAGTGCCGGATTCTTGGCGGGATTAGAGCGATGTATTTTTGCTTGGCGCATGATATGTTGCAGCCATACTTGATATGTTATTACTTGCGCGTGCACGCCGTTTAGCACTCTTACTGTGGGGCTGAGCAGACGACGCGGCGCGGATGAACACATCGCGAGGGTTATTCCGCCTTCATATTGGCTAAGGAGCCCTGCAGCTTCCACAACGATGCAAACGGCTTGTGAGATGAAGTATAGG
Organism: Dermacentor albipictus; assembly: GCF_038994185.2. Taxonomy (NCBI): domain Eukaryota; kingdom Metazoa; phylum Arthropoda; class Arachnida; order Ixodida; family Ixodidae; genus Dermacentor; species Dermacentor albipictus. The sequence continues at coordinate 11,606,865 of NW_027225568.1, forward strand.
CACGTTGTTTACTGCGGAAGCACGGCGTATCTTCACCTGTGTGTCTGTGACTTACATAGGGATGATCCATTTTCTCTCTCTCTTTCTTTTTTTGTGCGTTATTTTTTGGTTGGTTAGCTGATTGCTGCGTTATTTTTCGACCTTAGAAGTAAGAGAAAGCAGACGCCGCTCACTCTTGTGCGAGAAACATCGCCTGCATTACTCGCAGGAAAGGCTTTCCCTCGTCCTTTTGGCACGTTTGCTTATTAAACACATTTTGTAGAGCTGCAGAATGTTCCACAGGGGCTAATTATTGGCATTTATAATCTGTGCATGGTTATCCATTTTAAAAGAAGCGTGCTTTAGATAATCAGCAGCTGTGAACTTCTACGTGTTTTATTCTTTTCTTTTTCTTTCAGGAGAAGCTCGTCACCAGTTAATGGAATGCCAACCGAAGTTTGTTTTCTTTGAGATTGAAAACATGAAGAAAATTATGGGTGCTTGCGAAGGCATTGCTTCGGTGAAGGTAAATATTGATACGCTTGATATTGATGTTGATCCGCTTGGTATTGATGTTATAGACATCAATAACATAGAATGACAAAGAATGATCAGAAGAATGATGACAAAGAATAGGATCCACACAAAAAAATATTTCGGGCAAAACCAATTATGCGATTATGCGATGTGAGACGTCTTGAATGGGAGGGTGACCGATTTCTGGTGCATTACTACTGCTCCAGCAGAACTTTTGGAGGAGAGAGGACCGTCCGTGTAAATGTGGGTGCGTTCGCAGTGCTTCTGATGCAGGAATGAAAGCAAGACTTGTTTAAGGGCCAAAGATGACATCCCCATTTTATTTTTGATACCGGTAAGGACAAGAAGGGCTTGGAGTGGATGCAGGCACCACAGCGGTAGAGATGGTCATGCTGCTGGTGTGAAGTTCGATGGTAAATTCCTTGGTTGGCGGCACTAATTCTGCTAAACGCTGAACGAAGTCGACCGGCATGAAGCGAGGCGAAATAATTGTATGGAAGTCAGAAGAATTTCATGATGTGCATCCTTAAAGCGTCGACTTGAATATATAGTGCTCACGGAATGAAGCGCGTCCATTTAGGGCCAACTAATGCGCATACTTTTGTTTTTATCGGCAGCAGTTTGTGTCACATCTACGTAATTATGGTGCGTGCACTTAGATAGGAGTCCACGTCACCTTTGGTGACCAGATTCCTAGCGACATGACATGGTACTCTCGAGTACTTTGCACATGTGCAGGGCTCTCCTAGATACTCCCTGTCGCGTTTCATTCCGTGAGCACTGTACCTATTGATGGGGCGGTCATGCGCGACGGCTGTTGTTGCTACCATGGATGCATATCTGGGACGTCCAAGACATATTCGCACAGCTTGCACTTGCACACTTGCTTGACGGAGGTTGCGTGGTCTTACCGGTCCCACCCAGTATAGGTAAGCTTTAGTGTAAGAGACCCAGGAACAGTGCATTATAGAGTTGTAGCATAGCCCTCAAAGACGCACCCCATGACTTTCCCGCAAGAGATATGAGGACATGGATTATCTTGGCCAGTTTCTTTTTTAGATATAGGATACATAAGGACTCCAGGAGAGGTTTCAATCTCGTGAACAGATTGCATAAGGGAATGAACCAGGTCGATGAACACTAGGGTAAATACAGTGAGGCTCAAGTCGCCACCTTGCGTTGCGGCATGGTAGGTGTGATTACACACCTTCCTTTGTTTGCGCAAAGAATGTCCTGTCCTTCAAGTAGCTTAATATCCATCGAAAAAACGCCACCCTGGCTGACATCGGCCAACTCGTCCAGGATGGCTCGATGAGTTATATTGTCATAAGTGCCTTTAACGTGCAGGAACATCGCCACTGACAGTCTGCTTACGATTTTTTTATTTATTCATTTATTTATTTGTTTATTTGGTACCCACAGCGCCCATTCAGGCATTACAGTGGGGGGGTACAGATGAAAAACAAGCATAAAAATTGCAGGTTTGCATAAATTTGTGTAAGTCAACAACACATTATTATAGGCCGACAAAAAAAGAAACAAAGAAAGAAAAGCACACAGCTAAGTTGCACACAGCCATATCGGAAAGAGGCGCGTTGCAGATGCCACATGTCACATTTGAAAAAAAAAAGTACATAAAGCACAATGATTACAGAGACTCATAATGAAAAAGCAAAAAAAGAAACAAATCGAATAATAAGTTGGAAAAAAAAAACAATGCAGTGATTAAGATACAGTGCGACAAGGTGGAAAAAAAGAGAAAAAAAAGAGAAAAAGAGAAAAGAGGCACTAAAAGAAAATGTCATTTGCAGCTGGGATTGTTTATAGGTCATGATTGCTAGGCGTACGCGGGATATTTACCAAGCCTTAGGGATCAAAAGATTCTATTGCTTTTAATGCAGAAAAGAATTTGTTAGGACAAGAAATTCCTACAATTGAGGAAGGAAGTCGGTTCCACTGACTGATGGTCCTTGGGAAAAGCGAGCTGCTAAGGGCCGATGTATTACATTTGTATTCTCTTATCTTTTGCTCATGATCTTTGCGTGCTGATGTGTAGTGAGGCTGGCTTATGTACACGTCACGCGGAATTCGAGTATGTGAGTGATATATGCTGTGCAAAAGCTTCAGTCGAAACAACGCTCTTCGGTGCTGAAGAGATTGCCAGTTTAGCATTGCCTTAGATTTAGTTGCACTAAACTGCCTGTCGTACATTGCTATATCTAGTACATATCTTGCCGCCATGGACTGAACTTTTTCTAGTTTTTCTTTGTTGGTTACTGATGAAGGATCCCACACAGGGCATGCGTATTCGAGCGCAGATCTTACATATGATTTATACAGTAGCTCCCGAGTTTGTTGTGGAAACGCACGTGTATTTCGTTGTAAAAATCCCAAGCTCCGACAAGCTTTGCCTACGGTATAATCCACATGCCGAACAGACGAGACAGGATCTATTTCACATTGTCTATAGAAGAGCGTCCGCGTCGGAAGCCTGCCATAGCGTAAGGGTATATCTCGTAATGTTCTAGATACCACTCTAGACGTCTCAGCACCATCTTCTCCATCACCTTTCCTAGACAAATGGCCAGAGCAATGAGATGATAAGACGCCACGTCTAGGGGTGATTTGTCTAGTTTGAGCAGGGGTACAAGGCGACTGTATTTCCATGCAGCAGGAACCACTCTTCTATGCTGTTGTACATGTCCACAAGAGCATGCCTGGATGTTTGACCGCGGTTGCCAAGAGCTGAGTATGTCACCCCATCAGGCCCAGGCGATAAAGAATGTCTGCATGCTGCCAACGCTGCTTCCAACTCCGCGATGGAAAACAGATTGTCCGTACGAGAACCCCGCTACATCGGAACGTCATGAGGAGCATGTGCAGGGAACTCGGACGGTTGACCAGCAACCTTCATACAGAAGTACTCCGCTACGTCGATCTTTCGGTTACCTTGGCACGAAGCCAGACACTCGAAGGGTTGGCGTTGTTGCGGCGATATTGGAAGGCCGCGCACCGTTCTCCATATACGTGATGGGGTTTATGTGGATCAAGGGAATGGCAGAATGTGTTCTATCTTAGAATTGCAGCAAGTTGATCTAACACTGGATCTTCCCCTATATGCCTCTCGCCTCGCCTAGTCATGGACGGACTCGGTGTGCCTTTACTGTCGTTCCGTGCGACCGCGTATAGCTCAGAGCCGCTCGAATTCTTCTTCTGATTCAGAAAATTTAGGAATTGACCTAAAAACTATTGTGGCTTTTTGAACAGTGTCAGTAATTAGCTCCTCGATGTTTCCACGTAAACAATGCTGATTTGTTTGACAGTTTTTCTCCGTGAACAACGTGTATATCGGGCAGTCGACGCGTTGAAGAACTGTTGTAGAGTGTGACTTTCCTATGCCTTCGAATTTAAAGGGACACTAAAGCGAAACAATAACTCAGATTAGACTAATGAAGCATTGTTTGAGAACCCTGCACACAGTCATTTAAAAAAATAAGTTTATTAGATGAGAAAATGAAGCTCCAAGTATCAGTATTTGAATTTAGCGCCAAAACCCCAGCGCCGGTACGTCAGCGTGACGTCAGGGATTCCAAAGTATGTTTTCGCATTTGTGCCGCGTTGGCTGAATAAAGGTTCCCGAAACTTGCCATGTGTAATATTTCGTTCCTTTAGAACACAATGTAGTCGATCTGTACCGCTATATATAATTAGTAGGCCCTAGAAGATCCCATCAAAATCCAAGACGTCACAGCCCCCAGGTGCGGGAATTTAAGTAGGCGTCGCCACCCGTATTTGGTGTTTGCGCTTTTTCTGGCTTACCAAACGTCTTATCGTTGTAAGAGTGGTGTTTTTGGTGTTGTAGAGCGGTAATTTACTGATGCAGGAGAAATCATTTAACATATGTTAGAACGTGGCCACTACCATGCACTTCGTTTTCCGAAAACCATTTCGCACTGGCACTGAGGTATCTGGAAACAAAAGTTATGCCCGGGCAGGTGCTGTGAGTCAAGCCCCATATAAAAGTGGGACTGCCATCATTTAGGGAGCAGAGTTTATGGTCCGACGCGAACAATAGTATACGTCTTTCTGAGCAATCCATCTCTAGGCTTCCCCATAATGGATGATGCGCATTGAAATCACCGGTAATAATCCATGGTACTGGTGTCACTGTAAAAACTGCACTTAGTCTGGCGTTGTTAAATCGGCTCGAAGGTAATATGTAGGCACGCACGAGTGTGGGCGCGACGTTCTTGCATTTTATAGTCACAGATACGTAGTGATTGTGGTCATCAGGCGCAGCGTCTGCAGAAGTACGTGGACAGTCAGTGGACGCGGTGTGTCCTTAGCAATAGCAGTGCATTTGCTAGGAAATCTGCTATGTGACCACCGACACCGCGCCTTAGCTGTAGCCTCCCAGTGTGATGAACCATCCCTGACCATGTGGGTGAAGACTTTCATCTCATTTTTCACATGTGGACAATTCTTTGAAGATGTATCGTGAGAGCCTTGGCCATTGGCGCGCTTTTGGCTTTCTGCGCAATAGGCGTCGGAGCTGTGCGCCCCAGAGAATCGTGAGCACACGGCAGCATTTGAGCAAGCCCCACTAACGTACCCTCTCCTTTGACATTTCCGGCCCTGAAGCGCCTTTGGCACAAAACACTTGCAAATGGAGACTCGCCTGAATGATACTGGTGTAGAGCCGGGGTTGCAGTGTGGACGATCCAATTCGTTAGCGGACACTTGGAGCAGGTCATATATGCGCAATAGTTGCCAGCATTTGAGCAAACATGTCCCGCCTTAGACAGCCTGTGAATTCACTGTCTCGATTAGTTATTATTTGGACAATCTCACCACACATTGATTCCTTCAAAACGATGCGGGGTGCTCTAGTATTGGCCTCAGCCACTTTAACGAGCACTATACACTCAACTACATACGTATGGTGTGTGTTGTTCCTTTTTTTCATTGATATTGTCATCGTGCACCAGATTGCCGAACTTTTCATTTAACAGTATTTGATGATGGAGAATATTCTATATGCAATTTGATATTTGAAAGGCGCTTTTCCCCGAATACTGATATTCTGTTCGATTCTACAATTTCGCTATTGGAACGCCCATATCTGGAAGCAATTAGTACCACTGCTTTGATTCACACAAAATGTTGTCAGCCATTAAATACCTCTTACACTCGGTTGCGGCCATACAGTCGCGCGTGCTTGCAAACGGCATCGCAAGATGTCGCTTAAGTACCGTTGGTTAGTGGCAGTGAGGTTAGAAGCGAAATGGTTTTCGAACGCAATACGCAAATTTAAGCCGGTCGTTACAATTAATTTTCCTAAGAAGGAGCTTGATCGCATTAGTTGTTGCAGCCGCAGTTACACGCATAAACAGTTCGTATGGTTGCCACACTTTTGCAGATGTTCTTTCTCACCACTGGAGCCTGCGAAGGGGCACGGAATCTATCGGAACTAAAGCAAACTCCTCTCGGGGACCACGAGACCAACTTGAACATTAGCGCAGGCACGGTGTTGGCGATACTGTTCTCCAGTGGCTCTACGGGTCTGCCGAAAGGTGTGGTTCTGACTCACGGGAACCTCATAAGCCATGTAGTAGCTCACTGGTAAGGAAGATAACAATTCTTACGTTTTATTCCCTCTCGGAGACCTTGTGTGCTGTGATTAAACGATCATTCTCTCATGTACAGCTGCGTTCGGTTACACGCGCAGCATGTATCCGAATAATGCGGTGCATGGCGCACGCGCAAAGCGAGATATGTGCGCGAGATGCTGCGCTGTGTACACATTCCGCTTTCCATCGCTGAATACGTGCACGGCGCAGCATGTCCTGTACATGGTGTTGAGGAGGTTCCGGGCCCCAATGAATTAATCCGGTGAACGACCAAACACACCAAAATGGTGAGACTGGCCGACGAACACGAGGACATGTGTGTTTATTCTTCTGCTCATCATCCACCTAACACATATCGCGGCGAGGAAACCTTCAATGGAAAGGCTGACATGGCTCGATGGTGCGGCGAAAAGATGTTTTTTTTGCGCGCAGTGGACCCTGAACCAAAATTCAGAGGTTTGGTTAACTTATAACGAGACACGGAAAGTTCCTTTCCTCGACTTCTGCTAGGTATGGCCTTCACCACCGACTGCCTGCATAAAACGGCGCTCTGAATTATCTTCTGCTTCTATTGCAGTAGATGAGGACATCTCAGATGTGCTGTTAACTTGCCCGCTTTATGCGCAGCAGAGGCGGAAACTCTGCACCAAACTTAAAGTGAAGGTGAATCACGCACTCTCTTTAGGGTTTTTCCGTGGCACTTCCCGAACATTGCCAAGAGGGCTTCATGTGCTTCCCAGATGTTTGTGGGTTTCGTGCGACCCTAGAGCCTGAATATCCTGGCAATGCGCTTGTGTTTGAAATTTCGTGCTTAAGTGTGACTTGGCGTCTTGCATTGTTTGTTTCGTTTTAAGATTTATCCTTTCATCCCCACCAGCGCTTCTTTTTCCAGCTATTTTTATCAATCATATTGCGCGTTAGCCCTTATAGAAGTGAAATGGAGAATTAGGAGGCACGTGCTTCCAAGCGGTCTACCGGATCCCACCAGCTAAATATATGTTCTTTAAACCTCAAATGCGACGTATGCTTTAAGCTGCCTCATTTACTCAAAGCTGTACTTCACCTTTTCTAAATTTTTTTACGTGGCACCTGCCTCATGGAAGTGGCGGCAATTTTATTCCGTTGGCCTATACCTCTTTTATTGAAACGTTTCTTTTTCGTTATTCTGCTTATTGTTCCTTCTTTCACAAAAGCGTGTTTATGTAGTTGTTTGTATTTTACATTTAATTTTTATTTTCTTATCATGTGTGCGCACGTTTGTATCTGCCTTTTTTCTATTATTATTTTTCCTTTCACGCTAAGCACAGGTAGTAGAACGCTAAACATCTGGCTATGGCTAAAAAATGCCGTTTGTCTCTCCCAATTCCACGTTCTACATAGAGCCCTTGCGTTATACGCCGTAGCCGAGTATGGCCGCACTGTTTGACTGGCAGTTGGATCTCCGTTCACATTATTACTTCTGACACTCTTTACTTTAATGAAAACGGGGACACAGCTTAGCCCAGCAGCGGCTCGTGAAGTGCAGCCGTGCCTAAAGCACAGGTCTGACCCAGGCACAGGTCGTGTTCCTTGGCGTATCGTACAAAAGCGTTACCGGTTGGGCGCAGTACTTCCACGTGGCAGACCATTACGTATCTCGCAGTGTCTAAGGCGTCGAAAATGTCTGCACAGCCTAGTAATAAATGACGAAGCCTGAGCTCCCGCTTGAATTTGCTCTTTGCAGGTACATGAACGACCCTCCTGTGCTTGAGAAAGGCGACGTTTACCTCGCCGTACCACCGATCATGCATGTCGGTGGATTCTGGTCAGCTTTTTGCTACCTGGGACTTGGCTGCGAAGTGGTTCTCGTTCACACATGGGACTTCGATGTCATCTTGCCTGCCATTGAAAAATACAGGGTAGATGTCGCATGAAATCTTCTCAGCATCTATCGATCGTTTCTGACCATTTTCTACAAAAGAAAAGGAGCTCTGAAAACCCCACAGCTCAACGAAATATTACCCCATTCGTGGGCAGGAGGCGAAAGCTTTGCATTGCGAAGAAATTGTATGTGTAGATCAGCTGCTGCTCTAGGGTGAGTTAGGGTTGGCATCGGGGAGGCAAGTTCTCGCTAGTCAACTGTTACGAGATGTTATTAATCGAGCAGGATCGTGCATAAGATATGATATGGTTGGCCTGATGTTTATTTTGTTTTTTTTTACCTACTCACTCTCGCAGCAGTATGTTGCTGCGCAGCGTGGCATCTGACATTCACTGTGTGAGACGACACTGAATATTTTTGATCGCCGAGCACCGTAAACATATTTGGCCTGGAATTAAAAAGAAATCTCAGTACCCTTCCCCTCTGTGAAGAAGGAGGACCAGCGAAGCTGTGTATGTGAGCCCCTTAGTGGCGAACTGCACCTCCGCTGTGGGTCGACCCGGCATTGCACAATCTTCGGGATCGGCCCACATATCGGGAGTTTTTTGCTTACCGCAACGACACAAAAATTTCCTTGGACGGTAGACGTATACAGCTTCGCTGTAACAAAATGAAACATGGAGATAACGCAAATTCGATAGTTGAAGATAACTGGGGGTATTTGGTACGTTAGGTTTGTATATCGTCAAAATAAACTGAAAGATGAGCGTATGAAAACTAGTCAGAACGCTTCTTCCAGGGGGCCACGCAACGCGCCCGAGAAAGCAATTCTTGGGTTGTAGAAATAGCAATGCTACGATATTCGGTGTTTTCGGGCATATACGACGGCTCTCTAGGGACCCTATATTGGAAAACTATTCTAATATGTTTCTATTCCAATCTCCTGACGTCAAATTTGCGTAACCACCGACGCAAGCACCGGGCGGTCACCCACAGGGTTGTCTGTACAGACCAATCAAACACTCTCCTCGTTCATAGGAGGTCATTTTTGTTTGCTTGAAAAACGAATAACATTGCCTACACTGAGCGCCTTGTCGTATCTAATTGGCTGACAAGGGGCGAGGAGAACTCTCAAGTGGAGAGGGATCCGCTGGGGCAGAGCCAGTGCACTGAAAGTCGATAACCGGATGAAGAGGGTGGTGCCGGCGTCTGCGATTGGTCGGCTTTCCCTTGCTTAGCTTGTGGTGGCTGGTCGAAAATCGTGGCGGCATGCAATGGAAGCTTAAGAATGACGCTAAAACTGACCCTCAGCAAAGAAGAGTTGGTAGAATGAGGTGGTAAACGTGCCGAAAGGGCTCGAAAACGTTACACGGCCACGCAAGAAGTTTTATTATACGCAAATACACCTAGGTGCAAGTAGCCAGCGTCTCAGCGATCGGCGGCAGCCATCTTTTATTCCTTTCGGAACGGGGCAGCCTGCGGCTATTCCGAAGAAAATTCAGTGTTGTTCGGCATATTAATGCATCTAAATCGCGTACACGTCACTTTGACGTGGTGAGTTTGTGCGGGTTTGTGACGTCAAGTGACAGGCAGGTGAAGTGGGTGCAGCCCGAAAACTTTTTACCAAGAGCCGAGGGCTAATGGCGAAAAGGGGTCGAATCAGAAATAACTGTTTTTCTTTTTTCTGTCCAATCATGCATAATCAGTGTGTACACATCATATCAGATGGGGAGCTACCGCGGTTTTCGCGAAGTCGCGTGACAGACAGGTGAAGTGGGGGTGGTCGAAAAAAGTTTTTGACCAATCGTGGAGGGCTGATAGGAGAATTGTAATAGAAAAGTTTTGAATAGTTTTACGTTATAGCGCCCTAGGCAACTATTGAAGTTATATGTTAGTTTAATGCGCTACATGTGTTCGTGCGGCATCGTATCCACGGTGCACAATATAATGAAGTTAAATTTTAAAGCCATTTCAATTGCGAAAGTGGTGCCATGAACAGTCCAGTCTTTTTCCATAACGTCCAGTCTTTCCTACATAACACTGATGCTGTGCTGCAACTGGCCACCACAATATTGTTTATGTGCAAGAAAGAATCGCGGATCCAGATATCAGAACGTGTATTAAGTATCAGAAATGACAGGGACAGAACGGAAGCACCTATTACTAGCGCCCACTACATCTTACAATGCCGTACCAACAAGACCGAACGTTAAGCCTTGTGGATCTAGAGTCACGATAATTAAAGTTGAGGCAAACTCTCATTTTGCTTCTGTATTGAAGTGTCTGCGTCCGGTAACTTACACTAGTGCGCATTTATTATCGCGATTTATTTTGCCCTTTATTCAGCGCTATGAAAAGGTCTAGACCAAAAATAAAGTGCTGCAGGGTCCGTTCAAAGAGACACTAAAGAGAAGCTTGAAACAATTACACTCGCGAAGCGTTCACTCAAAACAATAGTTTTACTTGTTTTGTGGGTAATTTCCGGTTATTAATTGAGAAAATAATATCCAAAATTTACCTTTTCGAATTTTCCACCCGATACGTAGCACGATAAGTTAGCGTAAGGTCATGGAATATAGTATTTTCGCATGTCTTGGTCATTTATACTCAGAAAAATTGTCCCCATATTTCGCAAGGTTTAATCTGGTTCCTCTGAAATTCAATGAGAGTTTTGCTTGTCAATAACACAGGGATAGATAATATAGTTGGCACGGAGGTTAGCCAGTACATATGCAGTTTGCTACCCTGCACTGGGGAAGGGATAAGGGGAGACAGAAAGATAACGAAAAAATGCACGCACATAGAAGGAGAAAGATAAAAAGAAGAACAGCAGCATCAACACACACAAATAAACACGGAAGTGTCACGGTCCTTCAAATAGGTTGCTTGACCCAACCTTCTTAGACATACTTCAGTTTCACAGCTCCCTATGCGAGCCCACTAGCCGACATGGCCGCAGCGGCTGTCACTGGAACTACCAGCGCTGCAGTCGCGTCTTTCGTCACGCGCCACGCGTCCTCTGCTTCTGCTGCGATACGTCGTTTGCCCCATACTGGTCTGTACCGCTTGTCCGTCGGTAAATGTAGTTTAGACAGGCACTCTGCCTTTCGCGACACTTAAGCGCTGCAGGTGTAACAGCGACTTTACTGCGTCTGTGTATCTGCGTCAATGTGTCTTGCAGCTGCGTCCCTCTTCACGCACGGTGCTTCGTCTATTATGATTGCTGCGATGCGTCGTAAACCCCCCCCCCCCCCCTAGCCTGTATCGCTTACTCATTAGTGAATGTGGTTTAGCTGCCCGCTCAAATTTTTATGCCAATGCCAGGGTAAATGGAAAAAAAAGGACATTGACCTGTGCTGACCTCGAAATTCACGTGTGGCTGGCGCATCGAGGCTGTAGCTGTAGGACGCAAATAAGCAACCAGGTGCAACGATGCGGTTTTCCAACCAACTTGTCCTAGTCAGAAGTGCCACACTGGTCTGCTCAGTGCTTTTTTCTGGGTGCGTATTCATGCCATGTGTAATAAAGACGAGCGCCTGTATATAATCTGCAGCGGTATTAAGAACGTGTTGCGGGCAGCTGGAGATTGTAAGGTGCACCAAATGCTAATCCTGATTACGATAAGCTAACCGCCTCTCAATATTTTAATGCGTAAGCATTCTTTGGCGAATACCCAAGCAAAACCTGTCTGCCAAGCGAAAAGTGTAATGCCTTATCTGCACAAAAATGCGTAATTTGCGAAGATGTACATGTAATTGTTAAAGTAGTTTAACTGTAGATGATTGGTATCTTTATAAGCTATAAAATATAAACAAACAGAATCCTATTTCAAAACTAAATGCGCTCGGTGAATTTCACCACCCGCCATCTGTTCCGTGTCTAATAAACCTAATGTGTGCCTGCCTCTTTACATGTCCCTCACGCATAAAAAATATGTACGTTCAATTTCATCGGCAGGAAGTGGCAAGGACTGATTCGACGACTGAACATTCATGGGTCAAAAGATTATTTTATTTTTTACAAACACAACTGACAACGAACATTGCGAAGTCTTTCATCTCCTTGAGCGACTTTTTTCAAAGTAATCTTGCATTTTTTATAGGCGGGTCACATGCACGTGCTCTGTAAACGGTCGTTTTATATCGTTCTTTTTTTTTCTTTTTTGTCAAGTGAATGCGCATGATCACATAAACTTGATTAGTCCCCCCCCCCCCCCCTCATGTCGACGATTACAAATCTTCGCATCCGAATGCAGGCACTCGCTGATGGTTTCTCCAGCACGACTGGGGTGTTTCAGAATAAATTGCCGGAAGCAGGGTTCACTACGGTGTGATGAATTATTGTTTAATTCTGTACGCGACCAATAACGGCGAATATGCCAGGACTCTTTTGAACGACCTCATATCTCTGCGAATGAAGAGCCTTGTGCGGGTACAAAATCAAGTACGTTTGAAGCTGCAGGCATTTTTCTTCGTGTTATTGCCCATACTTACGTTTCTGTAGTCTCTTGAGGGTTGTGCTCGGAAGCTTGCTCAAACGAAGTTACCTCTACAGCAATACATAAGGTTCACAAGTGTTTGCAAATACTGCACCGCACGTTTTAGGGTGCACATATGATGTTTTATGTCGCTGTTTTACTTTGGCTTGATGTTATGCACACCTGGCTGTGCTTATTGTCATGCCGTCTGCTTCTCTGAGGATGATTTCAATTATGCTTTTAAAGGTAGTGTAGCCTCTAAATAGCATTTTGTGGATGTTGTTGTACCTTTTCATGCCGCAAATTAGGTGCGATACACTTCACACACAACAATTTTCATAACTAAAAATATTCCGCCTACGAGCTGCTTCATGTAAAACGATTCACATATCGCTGCTGCATGGCGTCATCTTCAATAAATTAAACTTTCAGAGTACAGAAGGCAAAATCACTGTCGTGAGCTTGTTGATTATAGTCAGTAGCGCATATTTCGAAGGCAAGCACAACAACATTCCAAGTACAATTGGTTTGCCATCTGCATGAAGTGCATCCCTGCAAGCTTCCGCCGAAGTACCTGCCAACACTCGAGCTTGCTATGTCGGCGAAGTTCACTTGTGCACAACATTTATTGGCTTCACGATGTGTTCGTGAAATCCCGGAATAACTAAGTTGTGGAATCACGCCGTGAACAAGCGTCCATGTTTCCAGCGATGGAATCAATATGTATTTGTTCTCAAGGATTAAAATATACACCGTCGTCCTCAACATGTCGTTCACACACGTCGGACTTATCTGTGGGGCATTCTTTCTTTCGGTACAGCATGTGTTTCCATATAAAAAAACTCTCTGCCATCGTAGAGGTGCGAAAAAAAATAGTGACCACCAGCATCACATTGCATCTGGCCGCTGGAGCAGCCGCGGGCAAAGCAAAACTGCATAGGGAACTTCTTCCTATTTGAGACGCCGAAGCGCTGCATTGTGAAACTTTTCACCAGAGGAAACCGCCGCACATCACACCACGCCAACGACATAACCACAGTAGCGACAGACAAAGCAGCATCACCGAAATGAAAACAGCAATGAAAGCTGCAGCGAAAGCAGAAGTGGTAGAAGTGATGAAAGACGCGATCGCAGCGCCACTAATTCGCGTGACCACCACTTCGGCCACATGCCGAGCGGAGCTGTGAAACTGGAGTACATCTAAGAACGTTGGCTTCACCGGCGGAACTTTAGTAGTGCCTTCGTCGCTTTCTGGTGTGAAGACCGCATCAACCAGCACTTCAAGAACGTCTGCTCAGAAAGCGGCCTGTCGCCGAGGTGTGCCAACGCCGTTCACGAGTGACTGTATCTGGGAGGTTTACCGAGGACAATAACAGAGGATAAGTTTCATTGTTTTCTCGCGCCCACAACTATCAAAGACTGCATTGTTAACCATTCCGATGTGGCACGCAAATGCATTCGTAAATGATACTCCAAGCCACAGTCGGCAGAGAACAGTTGTCTCGATTTGGGATGGTCCAGATGGAATGCGTAGTCGAAGGGATGGGTCCAGGCGGTGCAGACAAGTGTGCAGGAAACCTCACATGTTCCACATGGATCGTGTGGTATCGCGCCAAGCTTTGCTGCTGCATCGGTTCTTGATAGCGGGATGGGTTCCTTCCCGGCATCTTTGTGAGCCCTCCTAGCGGCTTCATCGCCATGTTCATTGCACATGATACCACAGCGGCCTAGGAGCCACTGAAAAGAGATGTCACGTGTGTTCTCTGCTAGTTGTTGATATAGCTGCCTTATTCCCTGCACAATGTAGTCCACGACGTAGAGTGGATAGCAAACATGGCAGGGCTGCATTGGAATCGGTAAATATGCTCCATCGTCGTGGTAAAGCTTCATGAATTATGCGTAGTGTGCGCGAAGTGCAGGAAGCTCCGCAGCAGTTGACGTTGTTGTTGTCCCGGGATAGAAAATTCTGACTTTATTCCCGAGGGGGCGCCAATCAAAAACCGTGACGTCACGAGGAGCTGATGCGCGGCACCTTCAAAGTAGTTTGTTCGTGAACATCCGTCTTTCGTTCTTTGCTTCATCTCCGGCTCACCAAAACTCCGCTTATTGAAAGGGAGATTTTCCTCACGTTCGAAAAATATAATTTAGCAACAAGGCTTTTCTTGAATATTCTTGTTCAGTGTCCCTTTAATATTCAGCACTGACAAGTCCGTGTGGTATTTGTTGTTAACATCTCACCTTGAAGTTCCCAGCCATGTGCGATTCTTTTTAGATCGGTAGCTTTTTTTACGAACCTTCCAGCTGCATTCCATTAATCGTATGTCCAGCGTCAGAATTATCGGTAATAATTTTACGAACAATTCAAGCGTAAGGAATTTTGGGGAATACGTTCCGAAAAACTGTGAATTCAGCCCCTAGTGATTGCTTCCACTACGCAACTCAGATCGGTGGAACAATCACATTTGCTTGTTGGTTTGTTTCTTTGAAATGCTTTTGAATTGCCGTAGTACCAGCGGGGTGTCAATTTAATGGTATCTATTAACTTGCGGAATTACGTTCCAGCAAACATCTGCAGAGGCAAGCCATCCGAAATATCGCTTGTTTGCTAAACTTCCAACATACATATGACTCATATATCTCATTTCCATACACATGCGCAAAATGAAGCATCTTCTTGCGTTCTAGTTAGGAATGTCAAAGGATAAAAAAGTGTGCGTGTGTGAAGTGTGGGAAGCCGGCCACGTGGTTTAGATATATCTAGTGCAACAGACGGTGAGCTAGGACGTCTGTTCGTTTACCGGTGGATAACTTGGCTTAAATCATAGATCCGGGTCCTCGAAGAGGTACGGCGTTTTAAGCCTTGTGCTTGGCGCGTCAAGTTCTATTAAGCCTACGGAAAGCATTTTTTTTCCAGGAAATACTTTCCTTTTTTTGGGGGGGGACACGAAGTGTTTTTAAGACAAATGTCATGAGAAGGTCGTTTGCTCTAACCGCAAGTAACGAAAACACGTAGCTCTATATTCTCCTTATATTTGCAACTGCAGCACCACCTCGCCTAACTGTAGTATGATTGCGTATAGACAAAATGGGTCATTAATCGGTCATACAAATATCGCGTGCGCAGGCAACGCCGCTGTCACGCCACGCATGGCGCAATCGGAGCTAAATTTAGCCTCGTGCACGGCGTTCAGCGAGGCGTAGCTCGGCGGTACGTTTGTCCATCAGATCAGGAATGACCGCTCTTGAGAGAGAGCTCACTGTGTCATAGTAGGCGTAATTTGTCAAGCGCAAACTGGTGTTCATAAGGAGTTATAAGGCCTTACAAGTGCGCAATTCGTTGGAAATATTTCACGCTTGCTCGGCTGCGCGCCCCCGCATTCGACACGCACCGCTGAGAAACGGCGCGAAGGGACTCGGGACCCACTTTGACCACGGTGGAACATGTGCTTCTCCATAGAGAGCGCAAGGGCAGGAACCCCAACAATTCAAGTGTGCGGGGGGTTCCAGCACCGCAGCTCGAGCACGGGCGCCACGAGTGTAGGGGGTTCTTTTTTTTTTAGCCTACTGCTCAAACATCCCTCGCAAAAAAAAAGTGGGCCCTCTAAAGTAGGAAGCGAGCACGATTGCAAAATTATACCGCAATATTCTTCCTGTACCATAGGTCAGGTGGGCCGTCATTCTAATTGTGGAATAAATGTAATGTGTGCACTGATTTACGTCATTTTTGTACCTTTGCGCAATCACGTTGTCTGCAGCACGCGCAAGACGCTTCACGCGCCCCACTGCGGCTGTGTCCCTGATGCAAACTACGCCATTTTTATTGCCACATCTGCACCTACCAAGCTATCTAGTCGTCACCTGACCAGGCTTTCCGATGGAGAGTAGAACGCTGTTCAAGGAACTCGCACAGGCAGTGGCGTGATGTCCTAAAATACGCGAGGCCTACGAATAGACATCTTACTGGAAAGCAGTCTGCGTTTCTTCACTTCACTTCACCTTGTTACCTTAAAAACCTCATTAGAGGGGTAGTACATAAGGGTTGGTTAATAAAATAATCATGAGAAACAGGCCGAAATGCTTTCCTTGCCAAAATGCAGGATTTGCTCAACTGCCGCCACATATATTACAGCAAAAATTGTGATCGTGTTTCGCGTTCTGTATGAGAAATTGAAAGCTACGCTGATGGCCAACGGCATGGCACACATTATAAGCATAACTATGCGGACCGCGATTCTGTAGCGATGACTGTTCCGATGCTATTCCTTTTCGCGCGTTTTGCGCTTCGTGAGTGGTGAGAGCGACACCCGCCCCCTCGTTATCGATACGATCAACTGGTCGTGAACGTTGGAAGATAAAATGGGCATCGATAGAAAATTTGTAGACCCTGATCGGTCTCTCAGTATCAAGTCCCCACAAGGAAGTCCAGCCGACCTACACACACAAACACACCCACACACCAATATATATATATATATATATATATATATATATATATATATATATATATATATATATATATTTATAGTCATATAATGAGAAGCCAACAAACACTGACACCAAGTACAACATTGGGCATGTGCTTAGTAAATGAATTAAAACCCACAACCTTCGCATTTCGCAGGTGGGTTCGGTTCCCACCTGCGGCAAGTTGTTTTTTCATCCACTTTAATTTCCATTATTTATCACTACTTTATTTCATTTATTAAGCACATGCCCTATGTTGTACTTGGTGTCAGTGTTTGTTGGCTTCTCATTATATGACTAATAAATATCGGGTCCCTCGGTTAACCCCCTTTCTTCTCGTTTATTACATTACGAGGGTCTCGAATCCGGCAACATTGATGCCTTCAGGTAGCATATGTGGGTTTATTGACCAGTTGCCTTCACCCGAAAATATCACGTTCTCGTGACGCCTGCGGCAAAAAAGACGTTCCACGTCCGCCGCCAAGGTCTGTGAGTGGGGGCGCTGGCTAACACTCCCAGGGTTCTACTAGTACACATGAATACCCAAGAAAGTGGATGGGGAAACGCCGCCGCGGTAGCTCAATTGGTAGAGCATCGCACGCGACATGCGAAGGTTGTGGGTTCGGTTCCCACCTGCGGCAAGTTGTTTTTTCATCCACTTTAATTTCCATTATTTATCACTACTTTATTTCATTTATTAAGCACATTCCCTATGTTGTACTTGGTGTCAGTGTTTGTTGGCTTCTCATTATATGACTAATAAATATCGGGTCCCTCGGTTAACCCCCTTTCTTCTCGTTTATATATATATATATATATATATATATATATATATATATATATATATATATATATATATATGAGAAAACTGGAATGGGCTAACCGGATTGATTCTATTACAGTTCACTAGCTGCGACGATACGAGCAATGCAAATGTGTGGTAATCAATTACGCATGTATCTCATCATGTTGCCTTTATTTCCTTCCATTACTCAACAGCCTACAATGTTGGGGCTACTTCCCACATTCATCCGGAAGTTGGATCAGCACCCACTACTGGAGCAGGTGGACACCAGCAGCGTCAAAAAAGTGATGATTGGAGGGAGCCCACTGAGTTCATCTCGGCTGCAAAGCGTCGCCAGGAAGCTCGGTTTGAGAGGAATCATACAAAGTACGCTGCTGATTTTTCTACGTAGTAAGAACATTAATCATGTACAGTGGGCGCTCAGACCAGCGAATAAATAGGGCAATAGATAATTAACTGAATTCATGGGGCTCGTGGGACGCAACGTTCATTGAAACTCGATGTCTAGATGCGCTGAGTGCTTAAAAGATATATATACAGACACACGTCACTAAAGAACTTCGTGCTGCTAATAACAAATGTCTTTATAACCGCCAGACTTATTCCAGCCACGCTTTGGGGATATGTGCTGCAAATTAAATACGATATTTGCCAAAGTACTGAGCCCATTAGAAAGATAATGAAAGAGAACGTGAAAATTTCGGGGACTGAACTAGCAAACGCATTTATTGATTCACTTGTTTCCTAAAATATAATTAATGTCTGGATGCGACATCCTGTCCTACATGCAGCAACGCTGGTAACATACAATGTTTCCGCGGCCAGTACCGGAATCGCAAGGTATTGCAACCTACACTAGCTTAAATAACAACACAGTCACAGATATGATAGCTCTTCAGAAAAATCTGGTGAAATTTGTTATTGACTTGATCGCGCATTGCTTAAAGCATATAATTATTCATTGCCTTTCATTTGCGATATTTGCCGCAAAATGCAATGCGCAAAACTTACAGCAGTTTACGAGGATGGTGATAAGAATGGTCTTGCGTACTGCCGTTCAATCTACATTCTAAAAGTCTTTTCAAAAGACTCTGAACAAATAATTTGAACGCATTTAATTGAATTTCCTGATCGCTACGCTATGTTAATTGCTCGCCAGCACGGCTTCAGAAAAAAAAAAAGAAATCTACGAAGCTTGCCCTGCTCACGCAATAAGAAATAATACTTGAAATGTCTAAAGTCAGAGCTTGCTCTTTGGCATCTTTCTGGATCACAAAAAAGCATTCCAGCGTATTAATTATAACAAAGTTCTTAAAAAATTGCAGCACAATGGCATTCGAAGGAAAACTCCGTCACTTATTTTGTCGTAACTATATATACAGCGTCGGTGGCAGACTGTCATGATTAATGGTCACTCTTCATCAATAAAGCCCGCTCATTTAGGTGTTTTACATAGAAGTAGGTTTGATTTCTTTTCTTTTCGTTCTCTATACATCAACGATATTATTAACATTCATCATACAGCGAAAAAAAAATACACGCTAATGATACTCGCCTATTTCTTAGCGGTTCGGATGTTGCGTGCCTATCTAGTGGCACAAATGAAACACTTCATCGAATTCGCTTGTGGCTAACAAATAACGGATTAAAGTTAAACTTTAGTAATACTAAGGCCGTTATTTTTCCACCCATGAATCCGATTCTGCCAACTCCCACGACTGGTGCGAAGTGATTTCGAAATAGCTGCGGAAAAGTTTAAGTCACTCGACATAATTTCCTCCAATAATTTTCGCCGATAACGAAGTAATTGGTCTCATGCGTTCAGATTGCTTTATGTTTCCTGTTTCGGTTATTAATAGTTTGTACAGTGCTCCAGTTTCATCGATACTAAATTTTGGTGCGCTAGTTTGGGGAAGAACAACAACATAAAAACTAAAGAAACTTCTTTCACTTCAGAAGCGCGTAAAACGCCTAGTTACTAAGGGGCCCTGGACCACTCTTTAACGGAATTGAGAAAACCATTCGAAGCTAAAATACGCTATTTTAAATATTCTATGCCGCAAAAAGTACTTCAACGCGTTCAGCAGAAGTGGAGTTATTGGCAATACCCGCAGTGGTTGCTCAGTGGCTATCGTGTTGGGCTGCTGAACACGAAGTCGCGGGATCGAATCACGGTCACCACGGCCGCATTTCGATGGAGGCGAAATCCGAAAACACCCGTGTACTTAGATTTAGGTGCGCGTTAAATAACTCTAGGTGAGCAAAATTTCCGGCATCCTCCACTACGGCATGCCTCATAATCAGAAAGTGGTTTTGGAATGTAAAACCCCATAATTTTTTTTTACTTATTGGCAATCAAACTGAAACAAAAAAGAATTGACTTCGCGATCCTTCCGCTCCTTCAGTGGAAGGCTCCTTCAATGCCTTCCACTGCCAAGGCTAGGGCGTAGCAGGGCGTGCCCACAACGCTCCGCCTACCGAACGCCACCGTGGAGTGCCGTTCAAATTTGATTTTGACTGTCAACATAGACACAAGTACCGATTTTGACGCGTATACGACGCGCCAAACTTAAGCTAAACACTGCTGTCCTCCGCGACCTGCAGTGCGCTTAGCCAGTGGACTCGTCGCGGTGCCCCGCGGCGGCCGTGGCATCTACGCTACGCAGCAGGCCACAGCTACATGCAACGGTAGAGCGCATGCGTAGAGTTTGCGTTGTGCACGACAGAGCTTGAGTGCGTGCTCGCGCTCATACGCTCCAGTCTGACCGTGCAACGAGGTGCGGACCGGCTTTGTCCTTCACCAGCTAGACCGACGGATATTAGCCGCATCTAACTTGCGCACTTTTGAAGCGGTAGGAATAGTTCAATGCGAAAGGAAGTCTACCAAGGCGTCTAACCAGGAGCGGCCCGGACCGATCCCGCGTTGGGAAGCGTGCGCGCAGCCTTACCTCCTCAAGTTTCGTGTGGTCCGAGGCTAGTTGAGCGTTCAAAACTGGTCGAAATAAGCGAGGCCCGACGGCTCGGACACCGATAAGCGGGGTGGCAAAAGTTTAATCATTGCGCGGGTGACCACGGCCGAGCGTTTGCACACCATAGGTGGCGTCTTCCGCAAGTACGTAATTATTAACGATATTCGAAAACACATTCTTGCTTACTTCAGCCTCTTTATTAAACTTCATCAGCAAATATACACAGTGACAGCAGGAACTGTGTATATTTGATCAGCAGCGCACTGATCTCATCACCCTTCTTGATTGGTGTAGCTATTGGCCAATAGCAGACGCGTGTGGGAATCTACTATATTACGAAATGAAGCGCCCAGAAAAGAGTGAGGAGCAGGATTCTGTTGAAAAGAGAGCACTTGAGAGAAAGGAGATGTCGCGCTCTGCTTGCAGCTCCACACGCCGCCGCGCACGATGGCAAAACTTGACTGAGGCGTTCATATCAGCGTGTAATATCCATGGGTATATGTTTTTTCGGAAAACCCGAAGATTGATTCGGAACCCCCTTAAAGCAACCTACTTCAGTCACACGCAGGACATGTTCAATGAAGGTCTTTAACGTACAATTTTTTGTTTTACAAATTCAGACTACTGTGCGACTAAAAGTTGGAAGCAAATAAGAAAAATTACCTGCTAAAACCACTGGCTAGGTTGAAAAAAGAAACATCCCCTTACATACCACACACGTAATACCGAAACAAGGGAAGTTGACCAGTGCCGTACGACCTGTACGGTAACCGAATATAAAGGTACCCATTCCCGACCTTGCTAAATGGGTTGCCCGGAAATGGCACAGATGTAGAATTCGTCTCCTTGAATGATCTACGAAGCATATACGTATAATTCTCCACTGCTTTACCTTTAGTTGAAATACTTACTGTGTTTCTGTATTTGATTGGTTTCTCACCCAGTGAATTTTTCGCAATATTTTTGTATATTTGATGGATTTCCTTTATGCATATATTTTCATTGTTTTGTAATTTTCTGCAATTTTCTTGGATTTACTGCATATGGATTTTCTCCTGTACATGTATGGAATTTATATCACTATGCCATGCTATGGTGCATGGACCCGGCCAAACCTTCTCGAGCTATGTCCGTGCTCCAAATATCTGACACGGGTTGAATAAACCCGAACTGAACTGAAAATTCAATGTCAGCGCTAATATATCAATTAAAAAATTCCGGCAGACCCCTTCTCACGATAACTATTGATGTTAACGTAGCATTCACGCAATGTATTGATTGCTGAAGACAGATTTATTTAATATCGGTAGTCCTCATCCTGAGATTTCCATTGCTTCGGATTCATTACCAATTGATTGCACATATAAGGATCCATTTTTCTATATCCGCAGCCGATGTAGACCTTTAAAGTGACATGTCTTAATTTCAAGGAAAGCGTGGTAACCGGTTTTATATTATAGCGCGTAAACTGTTTCAATAGAACTAACTTATTTGAAGATATGACTTACCCGTTGTGATTATGCTTCCTTGGCTACTCACTCTTTGACAAATATTCTTCACTTGATTAACATTTTATTTACTAGTTTTTAATGCGAGCATTGCAATGACGAGTCTGCGACCGTAGCCTCTATGGCTCTGGATGCTATACGTGATGTAACGAACCAGCTGTCGATAATTAACAATAGATGTGATGATTTTTTAAGTATGATGCGTTGGTCCAACCTCCTGTTTTTTGATAAAGAACACATCCCTAATGAGGATTGGGCAACATCAGAAAAATAAATTATGAAGTTATCTTCTGATAACCTCGACATTTCCTTCACAAGCACGCAATTAGAGCATGTTCACAGGCTGGACAAGTTCAATAAGGAAACACGAAGGCGCAACATCGCTAACTTTACATTTTCAAGGATAAACAACAAGGGCGCAATTAATTAGGCTGCGCGGTTCGTACGCAATTTCTTAGCCCAAACGTTCTTACGCTGAGGTAAGGGTGCAACCGAAGTGGAAGCGCATTTAGTTTACGGCATCGTATGTTAGCGAGGAGTAAGTACAGCTCGGAGAAAACGACAAGTAATGTAAGAAGTGTGGTCAACTGATAGCATGAGCGTACATCATGCCTATGTAGTTGAAACTATATTTGTGCCGCGACTTGTGCAACAGCAACAAGTTTTGATAATTAGACACGTCTAGGCGTTTTTTTTTTCATTGTTTCATCTGGCATGGAGAATTAGAACCTCCAAAGCGCTGGAAAAAAATTGTCATCCGCAGCCCTATGAGCAATAGCAAAGCTCAAATTAGAAAAGAAATACAATGGAAGTGGTCAGAACACATGAATGACAAACTTGACGTTTTTCCGAGACGGACATGACACTTCTATTTGCTAACATCCAATAGAGTGTCATGCCGAGTCTGGAATTTCCGATTACTGCGCGCATACGCAAACACAACTTATCAGACATTAGGCAGGAGTTCGCCGCACAGCTTAAAAGTTACTGCCCTCCACAGCAGCGCACGCTCATTATAATTGAAAATTGAAAAAAAAAATAGCAGCTCAATGTACTTTGAGATGACAAATCAGAGCGCGCTACAAAGATTGGCACGCGCCATTCTCGGCTATCAGTTGTGGCCTCTGGCGAATCAGCTGCAACAGCGCTTTCCAACGCATACCTGCGTTAGCTCGAGCGCCGCAGATAGACAAAATTATGTTCGTAACACTGCTACACCCCTATCGTAGAAACGTCTTAAGACGTCATCCGAGACGGCTGTTTACGTTTTGTGAATCGACTTACGCTTACTATTGTGGAAGTACTGGAGTTCTCAGCTGTGCTACCCTTACATGCAAGCATTCTTTTTTTTTTTCAATTACAGCGCTCGTCATTGCAGCGACGTGCATCGCAAGCTTGCTGATCTTACGAACAGCTTCAGCTTTGTGTATACGCTTTTTTCGTCAGATTTTTCTTGTGCCAAAAATTGTTCGCAAGCTCGCTTAGTGACTTCCGCCCCACATTTTGCCAAATTCACGCAAGCTCAAGGGTTCTTCTTTTTACATACGCGATGATTTTCCTTGAACAACGTCACAAGCCCTGAAAAGCTTCCAGAACGATAAAAACGCAGAATAAACCATTCGGGCTTTCCGTGGATAGGCTTCGCATTGATGCTAAAGTCTACGATTTTCACAGTTCAAGCAACATAGTTGTGCAGTCTGCAGAGACTGACACACGCACGCGTAAACTGCGTGACGTAAAATCACCATCCTTATCGGTACCTTATACTAAATTCCAAGTCTAGTGCCCAAGAGGAATGAGTTGTGTTCTTAAATACCGGGACGCCAACAAATACTCACGTATACTCATTTCGACTTTACAAAACATTTTCCAAATAAAGGTAACTATTGCCCTTTAGCGCCTTATCCATGGGCTTCGAACCATTACGAACCGCAATCGATCGTACTCCGGCGGCGGCTGCATCTGGCGCGGCCGTGAAGGCCGTATCATGAAAGCGATATGCGATGGCGACAGATAGCGCCGACTGCTGACAGCCTCGTGTGCTCTGTGGTCTCGCCGCATAGCTCGCGTTGAAGCGGGAGGCAGCGCGGTGGTGAATTCGCCCGCGGCTACGGGCACTACCTTCAAAGAAATCCCCTGATTGGACGGACGGAGGGTATTTCTCGTTGGGTAAGCATAGAAATGCTAACGCATTTAAAATTACCAGCGTCAATAGTATGCATTTCTTGGAACGGTTCTGATCTCCTCGGTTGGCGTGCTTCAAGTCATCCAGCGTCAGTGGCACGCACAAATGATTAAAAAGCTAGTTAGTGTAATTTACTTTAATACTAATCACATTTCTACCTGAAGACACTCGTTAATATACGCCTCTGAGATAAAAACAAAATCGAATAAAACACGTACCTATCACATTTTACCACTTTTCTAAGGAATATCGCATTTCGGAAAACATCAGGTATAGTACACTAGACTGCTCCCCTTGTGCTACGAGCGTTTCTAACGCTCTCTTACTTATTTTATCGTTTTGCATGTCGCCGTAGCAATGGTTATGCGGGCCTGTACTACCGATCCAACCTTACGAAAGATAACTTAGCATTAAGTATAGTTTAAATGGATCTTTTTACGTTTCAGTAGCTCGAGCAATGGATTCAGGTGGCTGTGCAGTATACTAAAGAGGTGTTAAAGAAACATGAAATAGTTTCCGCTTGTTGTGCCTGTTCTCAGCAGCTTTCTTCAGTAAACGCAATTCTTACTGCATTCTTTTTTTTTTCACGATGCTATTCTCGGCAGTGTTTGGAATGACAGAGTTGGCGGGCTGCATGACAATGTCGTCGCCACTAGGGCATGACTTCAAGAGCCTCGGCAAGCCCGTGCCATTCATGGAAGTTAAAGTAAGTATGGCAGTTAAGTAAATGAGTGCTTCGTATTTAGAAGGGAATAAACGGGAAGGGCTGAAAAAAAAAAAAACGTTGTGATAAGAATCAACTGCGAGCAGAAATACGACGCCACCCACCGCGGTGGCCTAGCAGCAATGATGTTGCGCTACTAAGCACGACGCAGTGGCATTAAATCCCCACCGCGGCGGCCGCATATCGATGGTGGCGAAATGCAAAATACGCCCGTGCCCCGTGCATTGGTGGGTCGTTAAAGAATACCAGGTGCTCGTAATTATTCAGGAGTCCCTCAATACTGTGTGCCTCGTAATGACGTCATCGTTTTGGCACGTGAATCTCAAAAAAGAAAAAAAAATGGACATCAAAAATTTCCATCATGAGAGCGCATAGATCGAAACTGGCGTTAACAGCTGCACGCGATTGTTTTTGAAGCTAGCGGTCAACAGAGAGAGAGAACAAAAAAAAGTCAGGTGTGGTTCAGCATGGTCTCAGAACACCGACGCTGATGTTCACAAAGAAAAGGATGCCCTAATCTTTCTCCACTCACCACTTCAATCTAAAGCGAAGCTTTCTTGCCGAGTTCGAGGCACTTTTTTGTATGTATCTGGGGCGGAATTGATTAAGCTGCGCTGTCCATCCGCTACTTCTAAGCGAAAATGTTCTTACGCTAAGATTAGGGTGCAGTCGAAGTGGCAGCGCATTTAACTGACTGCGTCGTATGAGAGCGAGGAGGAAGCAAATCTCGAATTAAACGACAGGAAATGAAAGAATCAAGGTCAATTATAGCATGATCGTACGTCATGCATCTCTATCTTGAGGCTATATTCTTACAGCAAATCACTACGCACCCTTATTCGACAGCTTCATTTACCGGGCGTCTGCTACAGCGACTAGAAGCGCAACCACTCTCGCGCGTTCATCGCACCACCGTCAAAAGAATCGCAGTGGGAGTGTCCCGCATTCTTCTCGCATTTCTGCGAGACAAAGGACTGATGTACATATGGTGACATGTCTGGTGCAGAAAATGACGCTCATGCGGAGCAATTGGCGGCCATGTTTTCTGATGCCAACCCCGTTTGTAGCAACATCACCACAACCCGCTCCACCATATTACAAAGCGATCGAATGTGCTTATTCCCATACTAGCCACGGAAAGAAAGAAAGCTCCATAATAAACCGTTTATATGCCCTCAAGACAAGGCGACCAGCACCCGTATGTTTATCCGATTGGTATGTGATCATGCTGTACACGGTCGCAGGTGCGCTTCTAATGCCGCGAATAGGCTCAATATCAGCTCTCTCGGCAGCCGGTACCGTCTGAAGTATTGGTCCACGATGTCTTCGAGCACCAACCGACGACAAAACGCGCGCTACCTTCGCATAGGATACCTGTCGAGTGCAAAGAGAGCTATTCGAGCAGCCCTAAAAGAGAAACGCAGAAAGAAACCGTGGCTATATATCGACACTTCCAAATTAGGACAGAAAACTTCCCTTCGTAACCTTTGCACGTGCAAGTTTCGCTGCCTATCACTTTGGCGTCGTATCAGCATTGACCGCTTGTCAGTTTCTCCTCGGCTGATAAAGAAACGATGATATACCTCGTACCAACTCAAGGCGGCGGCACTCCGACAGAGGCAAAACGTACAAAGGCACGCGTACACCTAAATTTTGGAGACCGGTAATAAATTAGAGGTTGGTGACGTCAGAGAATGGAGCACCTCACTACAATGTCTGTCAAGGCCCAACTGGCACTTCATAGAACTCAAGGCTAATCAGTAAACATCACCACAATACGCAGCGCCAACGTTTCCATAAATTTAACAGCCTCATAAAGAAAAGTAACAGTTTTGCCCGGAAGACGAAGCCTGGATTGCGAAAGCAAATTAGGAGACAGCTATACGAAGTAAAAACAGCAGTTTTATGAGCAGTGTAAAATTGTAAACAGTCGTTTAGTAACTCAATTAACAGGCATGATGTCACGCGCACACAAGCAAACATGAACACATCTCACTCGATGACCGCGTAAACTCGCTGTCAAAGCGCTAGAGTGAAGAAGCGCGGCAGCAGCAGCGAGCGAATTGACCTTCGTGCTGCCTCTCGCTTCATCGTGAACTAAGCGGTGAAAACACAGCGCACACGAAGCAATGAGCCCTCAGCGCACCTAGACTCTGTGCTCATCGGAGAGTGCTTTCAAGATAGGGCCCATGCAGCCGCGTTTTGCCACGCCATGCTCAGCAGCCGTCGTAGTAGTATGCCCCCCTCTCTCCCTTGCCTCCCCCCGGTGCCTTGCGCGCGTCGGAAGACACCATGATTCCTCCCCGCTTTCTTCCCTTGCGCGCGCGAGATTGAGTCGCCATCGTCGGCTCACCCTCGCACACTCTCACTGGCACATGCAGTATACGGCTCGCGCCAACGATGTTATCACCCTTGGACTTTATACCAAACATTACGGCTATGCAGACGCTGACAGCGGTGACAGAAATGCGCTTGGGATGTCCATATAAGTGCTATCGCTATAAAAGACACGTTCAAGTTCACGTCAGAATTATGCACAGTACCGTACACGAAGCACATAACGGTTCAACATTATAGCTGGTTTCGGATCCAATCGGTCAAAGTCGATCTTGCGACACTGGCGCGCTTTGTTCGGAGCAGTCACTGCACATATAGTATAAGGACAAAATGGGGGTGGTCTGTTGACCGACGCCCTTCTGTTAACATGCGAATGTGGTCTCGAAGTACGAAGCGAACTTTGGCTCAAGAGGAACATTGAGTTGCAAAGGGTAATCACCATACATTTATGTTCACTCCACAGGGAATGCCTCTCCCAGCGATCTCTAATTACTCGTGACCTGCGCTGATTCAAAGTTCTGCCTGCAAATTTCTTTATTTCATTACCCCACTTAATTTTCTGCCGTTCTCGACAGCGTTTCCTTTACACTAGCGATCGCTCGGTATTTCTAATGGACCACCGAGTATCTACGCTAACAATTACGTGGCCTGCCCAGCTCCAATTTTTACTCTAAGTTTCAACTACCACAGTCCCTTTTTGCTCTCAACACCGCTCTCTTCCTGTCGCTTAACGTTAGGCCTAATATTTTTCGTTCCATTGTTCGTTTGAGTGATCCTTAACTTTTTCTTAAGCTTCATTGTTAACCTCGGAATCTGTCCGGTATTTTAATACTGGAAGTATGGAATGGTTCTACACTTTCTATTCAATGACAGCTGTGAGCCCCTGGTCATTATTTGGTAATGCTGGTCGTACGCACTCTGACCCATTTTATTTTTCTGCAGATTTAGTTCTCATGATCAGGGTTCCCTGTCATTACTTGACCAAGATAAACTTACTCCTGCACATACCCTAGAGGCTGACTGCATATCATGAATTCTTCTTCGCGTGACAGGCTACTCAACATTACCTTTATCAGTCTACTCTTACACTTTCTCTGCTAAGGTCTTGAATCAATGGTTGCAATGTGTCCACAGCTTTGCAGAATAGGACAACGTCATCGGCGAGCGGAAGGTTGTTGAGATATTTGCCTTTGATCGTCGTTCCTAATCTTTCGCAGTCTAACGGCTTGAAAATTTCTTTTAAGCATGCAGCGAATATCACTGTAAAGATTGTGTCTCCTTGCCTGACCACTTTCTCGATAAATATTTCAACACTTCTTTTCTGTATATAAAACATGTCACGCCGGAACTATGACTGAGGTAGAGTCGAAGCCTGAGGAGTTTGCGGATACGTGCGCTGTGCCTGTACATAAAATGGAAGTTAGACATAAATGAAAGAACTTACGATTTTTCAACATAATGCTGCAAGTACCACGGCCATGATGTGAAGTTCGTTCAGTCCTTCAGTACAATCAATGCGATATGCACTTGGACTGCTAATTACACAAATGTCGTAGCCCAACTGTGCGCCGTCAGGTGAGCGCAGGATACGGCATAATTTCAGCTACGCACATGCTGATCTCGCTGATACGATGCGTTTAAGTGAGCACGCTAAGCGTCGTGCACGCTTCACATTGTTCACTTCGCTATACCATTCCACTGTGCCCGGCTTTTAGAGCGCAGCTTTTAGGCTCCCCTTTCTGCGTTAAGCGTTGGCGTGTCTTGTCGTCATACCTCGTCATAGCCGAGTGAGCGAGCGTAGCGAAATTTGAAAGCGAAGGTGGAGCACAGTGATAGAAGAAAGAAGATTTCTTTCCTAAATAAGCCCTTACGGCCAGGCAACCAGACCCTTCTAATAATGTTTGTGAGCAGGCACTAGAAAATTACACCTACGTAAAAGGGGGGAACTGCTATATTTGATGTGAGCGATATAAGGATAAATAATTCGTTATTGTGACAACTGTAGAAATCGAATAATTGTCTATTCGTGGGGCTAAAATCAGCGCTAAAAAGTCAAGCAGAAAAAAGGATATAAAGTCCGGAATCCTAATTAAGGATTCTAATTGACCACATGACGGGGCGCTTTGAATCATTCGAACCACTTTGTAACAAATTAGGTGGCGTTATCATAGCGACGTCGTTGTTGGCATTGACATTGTCGATGCATTACACGGTCTTTGCGCCGACC
This sequence comes from Dermacentor albipictus, assembly GCF_038994185.2. NCBI lineage: Eukaryota > Metazoa > Arthropoda > Arachnida > Ixodida > Ixodidae > Dermacentor > Dermacentor albipictus. The sequence continues at coordinate 11,636,568 of NW_027225568.1, forward strand.
GCTTGGTCATTGCGGGTATGTGCTATGTTTGAGGCTGATCATCATTATTGTCATGTACACCTCTTTTGTGCCGTCATGCTGTTGTCACGACCATGGCAACGAAGAGTTGCACGTCAACACACCACCATCTTGTCAAGCATTCCTATGCGATGCACATAATGTTATCCTTGTCCGCCACAAGATTCCTAGTTCTGGCCTCCGGTACGCATGCACAGACGACACCGTTTTCACAGTCTATGCGGAGCACAATACCTAGCTGAAATTGCCCGGTGCTGCTGCCACGCGATAGTGCAGTGGTTAGAGGTCGGCTTCCAAATGCACATTGCTGCAGTGACACAGGTTCTATTCTGAGTGGTGACAATTGTGGACGAAGGTTTTACTTCCCCCCTGTGTTGATGGTGATGCGTGGGGTGACGAGACCACCGGAAGACGAGAGAACAATGTCGATGTCTTTAGGCCAGAATACATGGAGCGAACTTTCACGACGATGTTCGGGCGGCGGAAAATCAGCCGCGGCGCGACACCGTATGTTCGTCGGGCTGCGCTACATGGAGCGAAGACACGGCGGCCGCCGCCGGTGAGCCGCTGCGTTGTTATCAGTGTGGCTAGATGAGGCAAAAGCGCTGTAGTGAAACACATGACAAAAAAAAAACTTTAACGACAACTATTCTTGCTTTTGAATTGCGGAACACTCTAAAAACGCGTAAAATTTTGTTTAGAAATTTGTTTAGAAATGTTTAGCGTCCCACAGGATGGCACGCTTCTGAACAGCCGAAATTAATTTGTCGTTAAATTCCAGCCGCGCCTCTTTGGATACCACGAACACGAAAAGCGGGAGACCAGCGTGAACGATATAGCGGGATCGGGATACACGGACAAGCGGGGAAGCCAGGGGCGCTATTCTGGACATTCCGCCATTTTCTTCGATGCGTGACGTAGGCGCGACGCAAACAAAATGGCGCTGGTGGCCCGGTTTTGCTTACGTAACGTGACGCCAACTTGACGTTTCGCCTAAGAAACTGAAATGAAGGCACTGAATGTAGCGTTATCGGTAAAGCAAAACAGTTTTCCTCCGCAGTAAAAATAAAGCAGCTATCTCAAAGCGTATGATTATTCTGTCGAAAACGCTTCTCGCTTCCGTCGTCTGCTGCGTACAAGCCGTCGTCTGCTTCAGTACCTCGGATGCGTGTCCCTGGAAAATGGAATGAGTCATCGCATGTTGGCGCCAACGCGCTTGTTTTCTTTCTTGAGACAACATACGCGACCTACCAGTGGTGATGCGCGCACGTTCTAGGCCACGTTATCGCTATTTCGTGAAACGCAAGTGACTCAGCCCGACTCGGCTGGCTTAGAAACGGCCGAATATCACCGATAGCGTTGCGGGCGCCAGAGACAACCACTAGCGCGACGCAAGCGCCGGCGCTGCCATCTCTTGTTCATTTCGCTGGTTTCTCGCACCGCGGGAGGAAACTTCAAGGCGCCGCCTTGTGTACATTTCTTTTTATAAATTAGAAAGAGGCCGTTGTCATAACGTCTGATTGTGCGAAAAGGCATTAATCTCGATTACAATACAAATGCAGCAGTGAAAAGTGGACAACATTGCTGAAAGTTTGCTATATTCAACCAATATTATTTCGTATAAACGCGTTCTTTTAAAAAACGATGGCCCAAAACACAAATGCCAACACCACCCGGGAGCGATGCAAATACTATGAGCACGCGTTATGAACAAAAGATTTTCGTGGCGCCAAACGACGGGGAAAATGTGGCGATACGCATTCCTCTCGGCTGCCATTGCATATGGCTTCCCATTAGCATAATTCGCGCGGCTCGTCGCAGCAAAAATTATGGCGGAAAATCTCAGCAATGGCGGCCCTGCGAAACGTCACGCGTCGTCAAAATGACGTTTACGAAACAGCCCTTCCTGTGACGCTCCTCATGAGATATTCCTTCAGCCAATCAGCAAGCTGGCATGGCGCATATCTTGAATCGCCACCACATATTCGCGCAATTGCAGATGCATTGCACTGGCTTCTGCACGCTACCGCTCACATTCTTTTTGAAGCGCTAACATCACAATATATCTGCCAAGGACCAAAAAAATGTATTAGTCCATAACATTTGCAGCTCCACGTCACGTTTCGTCATCTTGATGAAAACGCAAAATTACATTTTGCAATACTTCCGCTTCCCGGCACAAATTTCAAAACACGTGACCTCTCGACAGCCAATCAGAGAGTAAACATGGCGGATAATGGCGGCCGTGCAGCCGCCATGCATGTCCAGAATAGAGCCCCAGGTCGGAAGTCGGGGCGGATAGTGAGACCTGATTGGCTCGCTATGGGGCGCCGCTTGTTTGCCGCTTCCGGTATCGCCGACGCCCGACGAACTTTTCTGCGCCAGCTCGATCGGCGGCGAACGACGATTTCTCCGCCGCCGCGCGTCGCGCGTACGCCGCCGGGCGTCGAACGCCGACTATTCGTCGCATATTCGCTCCATGTATTCTGGCCTTTTAGCGTATAACATTGGCGGACCGCCAGCCAGGCGAAAAAAGCAAAACAAATTTCGAGCACTAAATTATCGTAGAAAAAAAAAACAAGAGCAAATGTTTTAAGGAAAAAGAGCGATAGAAAAATGACCAAGCACCTCAGGGATAGCCTGCTCTATCATATTCACAATATGAGCACGATGTAACGGTAACAGGTTACCGTCCAGTGACAAGGAAGGACGTCCAGGACAAGGAAGCTGTCGAAGAGGTGTGCGCAGTGATTTGCCATGAGACCGTAGCCTCGACTCCAGACGTATAATGTGTCATCTTGATATCAGGAGACCGCAACTCTTTCTTGTCGTTTATGGCGAGCTTTCCCTTCTTCTCGTTCTCATACGACGCCGTGACTTGAGCGCTCTGCCAATTCGGTTGCTCCTTTAGCGTAAGAACATTTCGACTAAGCCATTGCGTACGAAGGGCGTAGTTTAGTGAATTTCGCCCCAGGTTATCTACTTTTACTGCGCTAGCTCGGCCCCACCGAAACCCTCCCACTTCTGCGTGCTGCTCGCCTCTATTCAACAAATTAGATAGGAAAAATTACACGCAGAAACTCTTCTGGGAGTTGTCTAAGTATTTTTATGCATTGGGCCACTTGCTCATCTCCACGCTGCTCGGTGTCATTGTCAACGTAACGAAAATTGATCCGACCAGTATAAACGACGGCGCTGCAGTGACACAAACTGCTGTGGACGGCGAGGCCCAATCCGCTGATGACGATGCGATAAATATAAGCCGTTGCCGCTCTTTAGCGCCTTATCCATCCGCGTTGAACCATTGTGAACCGTGATCAAGTGTACTCCAGTATCGGCTGCGTAAGGCGCCGGAGCGCGTGCCCTATCTCGAAGGCGATCTCGTACGGAGACACAGTGCTCAGAGTGCTGATAGCCTCGTGTGCGCTGTATTCTCGCCGTTTAGTTACTGGTAAAGCGATACGCGCGGGCCCTATCTTGAAAGCGATCTGTGATGGGGACACTGCGCTGAGTGCTGATAGCTTCGTGTGCGTCGTGTTCTCGCCGCTTAGTTCGCGCTGAAGCGAGAGGCAGCACGAAGGCGAATTCGCACGCGGCTGCGGGCCCTATCTTGAAAGCGATCGCCTTACTTGGTGGGCGGACGGACGGGTTTCCTCTTTGGGTAGGCAAAAAAAAATGCTTGCGCATTTCAAACTGTCATCATCGTCGATTCTATTCGCTTTGAAAGCAAAAAAATAATAATAAAGTATGCGCATCCCACACGCTGCGGGAAGCGATGTAAACGAAGCTTTCTGTGCTGGTTTCTTTGATTAACGATAATTAGCGGTCATGTTGACCGCGAAAGCTTCATTTCGTCAACGTTTAGTCTAACACGAGAGTGGCGAGTTCATATTAAACATTACCTTGCGTGCAACACTGCTGTTTTTCTGCGTAGTACACAGAACAGACAAGGAGAGGTGTTTACGTTGTGCGCCATATTTCATAACGTCGAGAGGTTTAAGCATTACATTGCCTCACGTGGCACATCGCATCCTGGCAAAAGTATGAAACTTGCATTATGGGGTTGTACTTGCCAAAACCACAATCGGATTATGAGGCACGCCGTAATAGCGGACTCCGGATTAATTTCGACAACGTGATGTTCTTTACGTGTCCCGCAGTATATGTGCACGTGCGTTTTCTATTTCGCCCTGTCGAAATGTGGCTGTCGCATTCGGAATCAAATCCGCGATCTCTAGCATTGCCATAGCCGCAAAGCTACCGTGGCGGGCACAGAAGTGTTGATTTGACGGTTGACCGCTTCCACAGTGTTTACGTTGTGTAAACGTAGCGTAAACCTGGGCCCTGCGATGCGCTTCAATTAATGCGGCTCTACTTCCGCACACCCTGCATAATTTGTCTACTTGGCATATTTACATGGTGTTTACTTTTCAGAAATGGCAGGAACGTACGTTACCGTACCTTGAACTTAAGCTCATCCTACTTCCCCGCAACCTCTGTCGTATAGTAGTAGAGCTTCTTTGCCGTTTCACGTCACCTCCCCTCCACCCTTGTATGGAAATCACCTCTTCTCCCTCCACTGTATAGCTCTATCTATGTGCCCTCTGAACTCACACGTTAGTAGAAAGGGAAGCACTGCAGTGTCTGCAATGCTTTTGAGGGGGGTGACGGATAATTACAGCTGTCAAGAGGCCTACGTGGAGACGGCTAGGGAGCTCCAGACGGCATTGTGCACCTCCGACACGGTGGGCTCCAAACATGTTTATCGCGTTACCTTTCCTCTGCTTCACTCCTCCCATGTAAGGTCTATTTCATTCAACCAACTTTCTCTGCACCTTCTGCGCCTATTCACGGTGTACTGCACCTAGGCCTTCGATTTCCCGAGGTGCAGCGGTGGGCCCTGCAACCCGTGCTTGACTCAACGGGGTGCAAGGCCAGATGTCGCCGCGGTGCAGTGCACCCTTGAACCTTGCAGCGAGTGGGTGCAGCGGGCCACACCATAACTGGCACCCCCTGCACGTTTTCTTTTGTGGTGCTGTGCACCTTTTTCTGAATCGAATAAACCTGCATACACACCTTTGAATCACCCCCCCCCCCCCCCCTCCGACGTGGTGTGCCAGACAGCAGCGGCAGACAGGCGGCAGAGGCAAAGAAAGCTTCGCTTTAAAAAGTGACCTCCTGTAAATGAGGAGCGTGTTTCATTGGGCGGTTCAAGCAACGCTGCGGGTCACCGCCCGATCTTTGCATCGACGGTTACGTATTATATGTCAGGAGTGTGGAATAGTATGAAGTTATAAGGTTCTAAAGTGTTTACCCTTAAGAGGGAACAGTTTCTTGGGGTCGATGCAACTCATTGGCTCAGGACCCGCCACCGTGCGACGCGCAAACGCAAGGCTGCCTTCGCATTACGACCCTTCTAGAGCAACAGTGCTGCGAGCGAAGTTCGATTTACCGCATGCAACTCTGATGTGGCGGAACACTGTAGCAGAGAAATCAAAGCCACGCCTCCGGGTTACCGCACATGCGCGGGTTTTCTTAGGTGCGCGGCCGCTCTGGCTGCACCCGCATTCCGCGGAGCGTAGCACGTGGCCGTGCACTCGCGTGCTCACCCTCTGCTTGCCGCTGTACGTGCGCGCTTGTCCGCTGGATGCTGGCCCCTTCCAGGATGATGCGCGATGCAGCACCAGACGGGGAGAAACACGGGCGTGGTTGTGTGCACAATGCGATTTTTGCGAAACACTGCAAATGCGCTAACCTGTATTGGGGAAGTGGTAGTTATGGTATTAATTGGATCTTTATTTATTTAGATAGATAAATAAAGGAAACAGAAGGAAGTGACAACTGCGGCTGGCCGCAGTAACTGTCTAGCGCAGTCTCCTGAAACCTGAACCGCGGTGACCAGTCAATGAGGGTGGGAGGAGGAGATGATGGAAAGGGCAAATATGGGAATCCTCCGTGATCCGTATACGCGGTATGCGAGTTCATGAGGCGGTCGCATTTTTCAGAACGATTACAGTACAGTATTCACAATTGGCAATTGTGCATTGTTTCTCATTAGCCACTCATTAAGCACTTATTTGGAGTACTTATTTGGAGGGTTCTCATACGCCTTGCAAACTTCAGTACTCATAGCATGTGACCAGCGGCAAAACCAAGACCATTTGTCATTCTGTTAAATATGTTGTTCTGGTACCAAGGACACCTAAGCACTTTTGAACCATGTGAGAAACGCCAGGTCTGAAGTAGGAGCTACTCATCTTTTGCGTCTTTTACATGCGCAGCGTTGAAATAGCAAAACAAAATTCCACTGATGAAGTTGACTTATTTGTTTATTTATTTATTTTCCTGGTGGACGGGACAGTTCTGGCCAAAAAGCAAAAAAAGTTACACAGCTTCTGCTCCTTGGACATACTGAGAATTACGGCTGCTGTGTACAAAGCCTTTTCAAATGCGTTTCACAAAGCATCACGGCAGTGGTGCTCACACAGACTAACACGTGTGGTGGTCGTTTCCATATACATACATATGTCAGAGTAATAAATGGCGCACACCAGGATTAACATGCTCCGATGGCTTGGGACGAAATTAACAGTAAACGTTTTTCACATTTCTAAGCACCGTGTCGTATGGGTTGCAGTAAATTGACATATACCTCAAGCTCTATGTTGCAGAAGATCTTGTTGCTGACGTGGTAAACGCAGTTAGCGTTTGTGATCGCGTCTTTGTCTGCATTCGTCTTCGACGGCCTAACTGAGAAGTGCAGTGGACGCTCGCCTTTTTTTATGTTCCCGCCGTGAAATGGTATTATGGCCAGAACACATGGAGCGAACTTACACGACGAAGTTCGGGCGGCAGAAAATCTGCCGTGGCGTGACGCCGTATGTTCGTCAGGCTGCGCTACATGGAGCGAAGGCACGGCGGCCGCCGCCGGCGAGTCGCTGCGTTGTTATCAGTGTGGCTAGACGAGGCAATTGCGCTGCAGTGAAACACATGACATAAAAAAATACTTTAACGACAGCTATTATCGTTTTTGAATTGCAGTACACTCTAAAAACGCGTAACATTTTGTTTAAAAATGATTTATAGTGTTTTTTATGTGTTTGAGACATTCGTGCGCCGATGTAGTTTAAAGAAAGCGGCGGTGCTATGCGTTGTGGCAACAGTGGGCGGAAAGCCTAGTCGGAAGTCGGGGCAGATAGTGAGACCTGATTGGCTCGCTTTGGGGCGCCGCTCGTTTGCCGCTTCCGGTATCGTCGACGCCCGACGAACTTTTCTGCGCCAGATAGATCGGCGGCGAACGACGTTCTCTCCGCCGCCGCGCGTCGTGCGTACGCCGTTGGCGTCGAACGCCGGCTATTCGTCGCATATTCGCTCCATGTATTCTGGCCTTTACGCGTCCAACAGTTAGTTCAAACGACACTGCGGTTTACACGTTGCCGCTCACCAACCAGTCCCCGCGCTGCCTTTCAAAATACAGCGCAAGCGCCGCGAGCAACGACAGAAAAGTACGTATTGTACACAAAGGGAGAGCTCTTAACAAGGCGCAGTAGCGCCCCATGGCGGAGGTTGTCCAGTCTGTGAAGTATTTTTGAAACAACTTGGGCATTTTTCCGAAATGACAGAATAGACCACGAAGGCTTCTGAAGAATGGAAAGTGAGGGGTCGGGGCGAACTCCCTTAAACAGGTTCACTTTATTTAAGGTACGAGTTGAGAGTTGCTCGGAGTGGCATACATATGCTTTACATACATACACATACATGTACATTTACATATATACATATACATATGTTTCTTTTTCAGCTGTATTATTTTTTTTCGCTTAACGTCACGCTACTCCGTGCGAAGCGAAGCGCCGTTTGGCCAGTAAGAAGTTTTCATAAAATTGTTAATCAAGGGGTAGTTTATTATGACGCTCGCTGCTTATACAAGGTACGTTAAGCTGATTTTGTTGCCTTTTTTATAGGTTGTTGATATGCTCACCAGAAAGCCTCTGGGACCTGAGGAGAGAGGAGAAATTTGCATCAAAGGCCCCTGTACTTTTCTGGGCTACCTGAACAAACCGAAAGAAACGGCTGACGCCTACGAAGATGGCTTCCTTCGTACCGGTGCGCCGTCTTTTGTGCTTCTATTTCTTATCGTGCCAGTCAATTTCTTTTATAACTTTCATAACCACAGTTTTACAAGTTGTTTGAATTAATAATTGCCCAGAACAGCCAGATCACTTCCGCGCTGTTAAATCCCAATCAAGATCATTCTTGTTCTCTATGTTTATTTTTTTATCTTGCTAAAGTTACCTCGTGGACAGTGAAATAAATATTGAGAAGTTGTGCAGTAGAGTCATATTTTATGTTTCTATCATTCTGTACGACAGCTCCCAAGCAACCTACCCAACGTATCGGCAGCGTGGCATTTGCGAAAGCTTTTATACTGTGTACTTATATCTCTGTAGAAGTTCAGTGTTTATGTAAGTCAATGTTTAAGTTACAGGAGATGAAGGCAGTTGTCGTGTTTAAAGCTTCTTGCTTTTCGGGGTCGATGAGCCGTTTTGAAGTCCGGGTTGGGATTAATTAACTGTGAAGCCAAAACTTCTGCAACTGATTTCGCAAGAATATTGACGCAGTTCCACGTATACGGTTTCTGCGATTTTTTTTTGTTGCGTTGTTAATTTGCAATGGTGCGTATATGGGGCATTGGCAGCTTGAGAATATCTGTGCTACTACGTAAAAGCTATGTGCCGTTTTGTTGTAACGCCATTGTTAGCATTAATTAATTAATTAATTAGTATTTATGGCGCGAGGGCTACAACGGCCAAAGAGCGCCAGCAACGATGTTTAGTGGTGCAGTAGAATGTTATAAACCTGTCAGCGGGTATAGCGTGTTGCAATGCCTGTGATGTACTGCGGTGGCTGTAAAGGCCTAGGAATTAAAAACATGAGGCTTGCATTTCTTGGGAGAATTTTGGATGATCATGTAGGATTTCAGGCAGCGTAGAGAAGATGAGTTTCAAAGCGGTAAGATATATTCTTCAAAAAGTTCACATCATTAAGATAACTTAACAGCTGGTTGAGGGGGAACACCTGCTCAGCCGATAGGAAAAATGCAGGATGCATAGGTAAATTGGTGCGGCAAAGTTCAGGAAAGTATTTTTTTCGCGTAGCTTCCATGCCAGGGCATTGTATAACAACGTGGATGACTGTGAGTTGATTTCCACATCTAATGCAGACCGGTGGATCATTACCGGTTAGCAAGTATGAGTGAGTTGCATGTGTGTGTCCTATACTCAGTCTCGACATCATTACTTCCTCCTGTCTATGCCGGTATACAGGTGTTTGGGTAATGTAGGGTTGGATGATGTGATGTTTGTTATTGTTTTCTGTGTCCCAAGCTTCTTGCCATGCGTGGCGCAGTATTCCTCGAATGACAGGTTTCATATCTGTATATGGTACATAACTTAAATCTATTTGGGGCCTTAGACCTGCTAAGGCCGCATTTGCGTGTGCTGCTTCGTTACCAGGTATACTAGTATGGCCAGGTACCCAGCAGATTATAATATGTAGCCCTCTCTTATAGGCTAAGGTTAAGCTGCTGATGAGAGTGTTTATCACCGGATTCTTTCTTTGTTTTTCAATGTGTATTGGCCGGACCACACTTAAGCCATCTGTGTATATTATCGATTGATTGATCTGTTTTGTTGTTATTTCTTTAACTGCGAGGAGTATAGCGTGAGCTTCAGCAGTGAAGATACTTGTGTATTTGTTTAATCTTAAATGGGCTACAAAATCTGGACCAATTGAAGCACATGATGTTGTTTCAGCAGTTTTTGAAGCATCAGTGTAAAATTCTGGACACTTGTACTTACTCTGTAGTGATAAGAAGTGTTGTTTTACAGCTTCTTGGGGTGTATGCTTTTTGTTTATTTCGGTGAACGAGAAGTCACATTGTATGGTGACTGATTCCCATGGTGCTACTAACTCATTAGGGTTATGCAGGTGAACGTCCGACAGCAATATGTTGTTTTCTTGACATAGCGACAGTGCTTTCAGTGGAAATGGCTTTGCTAATGATGGCCGCTTTGCAGAGAGGGTTTGCGTTTCTGTGCTCTTCAACATTTTGTAACACGGGTGTTCTCGGTTGGAACTAATCTTAAGTGCGTACATAAAACTACAGTAGTTACGTTGTCGGTCTAGGTTCCACTGATTAGCTTCTACGTGCAAACTTGGAACAGGGCTAGTACGGAATGCACCTAGGGCTAGCCGCATGCCAAGGTTATGTACAGGATCCAGAATTTTTAAAACAGAACATTAAGCTGATTGGTAAACAATGTTCCCGTAATCGATACCTGTGATGAGCTGGTAGTCGAACTTACTGACTATCTCAACAAGCACTGGGCGGAGGAAACAGTACCCGAGGAGTGGAAGCCTTCGGAGGTAGTGATGATTCCAAAACCTGGCAAAAAACTGCAAGTAGAAAATCTTAGACCAATCTCTCTCACGTCATGCTTAGGCAAGCTGTACGAGCGGGTGGTTGCAATGAGGCTACAAAATTATATGGAGGACAACGAGCTGTACCCCCCCCCCCAGCATGTTTGGATTCCGCGCTAAATTATCGACGCAAGACGTGCTCCTCCAGCTCAAGGAGGAGGTGCTCAGCAACGTCCCACGAAACAGCGAACACGTCATCATGGCACTGGACATTAAAGGAGCCTTCGACAATGTCAGCCACGAAGCCATACTCACAGGAATGGATAGCCTGAACTGTGGCAGAAGGATTCATGGATACGTCAAGGCCTTCCTCTCTATCCGGATAGCAACAATCGGCCTGGGAGCAGTCAGATCAGAGAAGTTTCGCACCCCAAACAAGGGAACTCCTCAAGGGTCGGTCATCTCCCCCATCCTCTTCAACGTCGCAATGATCGGGCTAGCAAGACAACTCGAACAACTTGAAGGCATACGGCACGCCATTTACGCTGACGACATCACGGTATGGGTGAGCCGGGGATCGCTCAGCGAAAAAGAAGAGTGCCTGCAAAAAGCGGCCACCTGCGTAGAAACCTACGTTAGGGCCAGGGGCCTCACCTGCTCGACGGAGAAGTCCGAGCTCCTAAGGGTGTGGCGAGGCAAACAAAATCGAACGGTCCCTACAAGCGATGAGCTCAGCCTCAACGTATACCTCGCGGGACAACGCATTCCGGAGAAGACCACCATTCGGATCCTGGGGATGTGGCTTCAATCCAATCAACGGTGCAGTCATACTCTGACACTGCTGAAGACTGCCACCATGCAGGTGGCCCGTATGATCAACAGAGTATCTAGCAAGAGACACGGTATCAAGGAGAGCGACACACTTAGGCTAGTCACGAGCCTCGTGGTTAGCAGAGTGCTGTATAGCCTTCCCTACCACAAATGCATCAAGCAAGAAGAAGAACAAGCGGACGCCATACTGCGAAAGGCGTACAAAACTGCGCTTCACCTGCCGCAGCGCACATCAACCGAGAAACTGCTGGCATTGGGACTGCACAATACCTTCAGTGAACTAAGAGAAGCACTACTATGTTCTCAGGCACGTAGGTTGATGCAGACCCCCACGGGAAGGGTGTTCCTGCGAAGATGTGGCGGCGGCAACATGATCCAAGAGATCGAACGTACCGAGGCCATTCCGGACAAGTATCGCAGTACACTGCGAGTCGCACCGATACCCAAGAATATGGACCGGAACCTGCACAAGGCGCGTAGAGAGGCAAGAGCGGAATACGTGCAGAGAACCTTGGCGAACAAGGACAACACAAGGTATACGGACGCGGCAACGTTCGTCAAAGACGGAAGACACAACAGCAGAGCAGTGGCGTCGGTGGTTAACTCGGACCTCAAGGAGATCACCAGCGCATCACTACAGGACTGCACGGTAGTCGAGGCCGAAGAGGCAGCTGTGGCTCTGGCAGTACTGGAGGGCTATCGATCTGGCAGGTCCCTAACAATAATGACAGACTCTCAAGCAGCATGCCGTAATTATACAAACGGCAGAATTGGGCGCAAAGCACGCCATATACTCTGCTCATGCGACCCGGGAAACAAAGTTCACCATACCATAATCTGGGTACCAGGGCACACTGGCATAACAGGGAACCAAGAGGCGGATAGGATAGCTCGAGGGCATACCAACCGGGCGTCCGACACATCCAGCCTTGAGGAACCCCAGTCAGTACCCATGGGCTACTCAGATATACTAAATTATTATAAAGGGGTCAGACTGAAGTACCCACCCCCGGATAAGGATCTAAGCAGACAGGATGCTGTTGCATGGCGACAACTGCAGACGGGTACTTTCCCGAATCTAAACCTTCTGAATAACATTTTCCCTACACAATATGAGGCTAAGTGCCCATGGTGCGGAGAGAAACCAGATCTGTACCACATATCATGGGCCTGTCAAAATATTGAGTCCCCAACTATCTATAAAATTAAAAACCCGAGTGCGGAACAGTGGGAGAGTATGCTTTCCAGCGTAAGCTTGAACGGCCAAAAGCGCCTAGTAGAGCGAGCTCGCGGGTTGGCCATACTCAGTGGAGCCTTGGACTAGGGCACCAACCCTGTGATTGCAGACAGAAGAATCCATCAGAAGATGGAAGACGCCGTCTGAAGCCGCGAAGATCTCTTTTCTAGAGCCCAATAAATGTTTTCCGATCCGATCCGATCCAGCGAGAGCAAGCATTTCTTGTCAGTTCCCCACGACTGGTGCTAAAGAATTTTGAGGATATTCATAGTTTTTAAGCATTTCATTTTTATGTTTTTTGTATGTTGCACAAACGAGAGCTTATCATCCAATATAACGCCGAGAAATTTCTGCTCCTTTTTTACACTAAGCACATACCCGTTCATCGTAATGGGTTCAGGATGTATGCCTCTTTTCCGAGAAAATAACACGCATGTCGTCTTTTCTTCACTAAAGCGAAAGCCATTCTTGTCCACCCATTTTGAAAGCCTCTTCACTCCCAGCTGAATCTGCCTCTCGCATATGGACAGATTGCATGATTTAAAACCTATCTGTATATCATCTACATAGAGTGAGTAGGATATAAATGGTGGGAGTGTTTTTTTGTAGTGTGTTCATTTTAACTAAGAATAGTGTGCGGCTGAGCACTCCTCCTTGTCGCACACCGTTTTCTTCCACGAAGACTCTCGACACTGCAGTTCCCACCCTTACTCTGTACTTTCGTTCGGACAGGTAGCTTTTTATTATATTAAACATGTTGCCTGACACGCCATACGACGCGAGGTCTTGCAATATGCCATACCTCCAGGTAGTGTCATAAGCTTTTTCGAGATCAAAAAATACTGATAGACAGTATTGCTTATGAACAAATGCGTCTCGTGTATAACTCTCAAGTAGAACTAGGCTATCTGTTGTACACCTTCCTGGTCTAAAACCGGCTTGGTGGGGATCCAGAATTCCATTGTATTCCAAAAAGAACATTAATCGGCGGTTTGTCATTTTTTCAAACACCATACATACACAGCTCGTTAGAGCGATAGGTCTGTAGCTCTGTACATAGGAGGGGTCTTTCCCATGCTTTAATATTGGCACTACTATAAATTCCTTCCAGCAGGACGGCAGTCGACCACTCCAGAAAATTTTATTGAACAGGTATAAGAGGCATTCATGTGTTTCCTCGGGTAGGTGCTTGACCATCTCATAATTAATACTGTCTAATCCTGGCACAGAGTTTTTGCAGTTGTGCAAAGCTATTTTTAATTCTTGCATCGTGAATGGGCAATTGTACCCATCGCTATGGGATTTTCGGAAGGAGAAGGGTATTGACTCAGCTAATTTTTTATAGGTTAGGAATGCTTTTGTGTAGTTCGCGCAACTCGATGTGTGCTCAAAGTGTTCGCCCAAAGCATCTGCTTGCCCTTCTAATGTAATAGCAGTGTCATTTACCACGGGCAAGGGTAGTGTGGTATTCCCCTTCAGCCTTCGAACCCTACTGTACACTTTCTGGCTATCTTTGTATGAGTTTATTGAGCCGATATAATTTCTCCAACTATCTCTCTTGGCTTCCCAACAAATACGTCTTCCGTTTGCTTTTGCACGTTTGAAATTTATAAGGTTTTCTTCTGTTGGATATTTGGAAAACGTACGCCAGGCTTTGTTTTGTTCTTTTCGTGCTTGCTTGCACTCTTCATTCCACCAGGGCTTAGGATTCACTATTTTACCAGAGGTTTGTGGTATCGATTGTTTCGCGGCATGAATAATGTGTTGAGTTATATAGGCAGTCATTTCTTCAATGTCAAGCTGCCTTATGGATTCAAGGGATATACATGCGAGCTCTTTGAATTCTGCCCAGTTTGCAGCATTTAGTTTCCATTGTTTTGGATTCACAGGTGGGTCATATGTATTGCCTCTAAAAGAACTGGAAAATGGTCACTTCCAAAGGAGTCTGTGAGAGCTCTCCGTTCATATAATGGCATAAGTGTTGCAGAGCCAACCGCCAGATCTATTGAGGAGTAGGTGTTATGCGTAATGCTATAATAAGTGGGGAACTTTTTGTTAAACAGGGATGCTGCAGAGGATAGAAGGAATTTTTCAATTACGCGGCCTCTTGTATCACAGCGTGAGTCCCCCCAGAGTCCACTATGGGCATTAAAATCACCAACCACAATATACGGCTCAGGAAGCTGGTCTATTAGTTTTTCAAACTCAGTAATGTCGAGCCTCTTGTCTGGTGGGATGTACAAAGAGCATACAGTAAGAAGCCTATTAAGCAAAATAGCTCGTGCGGCTACTGCTTCATAAGGCGTGTTAAGTTGGAGATTTTGGCATGCAACAGTCTTTGATATTATTATTGCCACGCCACCTGATGCAGCATGTCCATCATCACGGTCTTTACGAAAAATTCCAAACTGAGTTAGAAAGTTCGAGTCACTTGATTTTAAGTGCGTCTCCTGAACACAGAACACTCTAGGCTTATATGTAGATAACAATTCTTTGACGTCATCTAGGTTATGCAAAAGCCCCTGGCATTCCATTGCAATATCTGAACATCCATTATGACAAAGGTGTTTTTGGGAGTGTTCTGTGTAGAGTGATAATATTATTTAGGTTTTGGTGGAATTATTCGAGGGTTTTTTTCTTTTTTACGTCCCTCAAGCAAGCTGCGCTTGTCTTTTGGTGCCACTGGCACCGATGTACTTGCGTCAACCTCCATCTCCTTCTGAGAGGCGGTGGAGGCGGGGTCACGAGGCTCTGAGAGTCGTGCCTCGGGCCTCGATTTTCGCACAGTAATGCAGCCCTGCGAGAGCAAGGTCTGCGTGTTGTTGGATTTGGCAGCACTGGGTGCTGCCTGTGTGGGGGCAGAAGAAGTCCCCCGTGGTTCACTGCGTGTGACCAGGGCGGGCTCTTTAGGCCGTTGTGAGAGGGCCCCCTGCCTCGTCACAGCGGCAAAACTTTCGTTGCGAGGAAATGTAAGTCGCTTTCGTGCTTCAGAGAATGTGATGTTTTCATTTATCTTAAGCGCAATGATTTCTTTCTCCTTTTTCCAGATTGGGCATGATCGTGAGAATGCAGGATGATCCCCTTCACAGTTCGTGCAGTGTGATTTAGCATTACAATTATCTGATGGATGATCGTTAGAACTGCATTTGGCACACGTTAATTTTCCTCTGCATGTCTGAGAGCTGTGCCCAAACCTCTGGCATTTGAAACAACGTCTAGGATTGGGGATATAGGGCCTCACACGGATTTTCACATAGCCTGCTTCGACTGAGTCTGGTAGTGTGGTGGAGCCGAATGTAAGGATTACATGTTTTGTAGGGATTTCGGTGTCATTCCGACGGATCATGATTCTTTGAACTTTCGTCACATTTTGTTCTGCGAAACCTTCAAGCAATTCTTCCTCACTAAGATCAAGCATGTCTTCATCAGAGATTACCCCACGAACACTGTTCATCGAACGGTGCGCCGTGACAGTTACTGCTAAGTCACCAATGAATTTGAGGTCTGTAAGCTTTTTAAGTTGTTCTTTGTCGTTCAGTTCGAGAAGGATGTCGCCACTAGCCATCATTGTAGCTTTGAATCCTGGGCCTAATGTGTCTCTTAGGTACTTCGAAACTTTGAAGGGAGATAGTTTTCTGGCTGTTATACTGCCGTCACTGTGGATTACATGGTACTTTGCAAAGTTGTCGTAGCTCTTGAAGTAAAATCGAGTGGTTGCTTCGTTGCGCCCCCTTTTTAGAGGACGATCAGTTAGAGAAATGGATGGAGTAGCCATAAAAAGTATTTGTCTTCGGCAGCAGCGCCAGCCACCCACCACCGAGCCCAACATGGGGACGCCACAAGGCTTGTATCTCAAGACTTGCGAACGCCAGCTGTACGCCACTGCTATAAACGTACATGGTGTAACCAAGGCTGGTTAGCCACACAAGATTAACCCTCGCCGCCAGGAAATTAGAGTAGAAAAAAAAAGATAAGGAAAAGAGTGGAGAGAAGGAAAGGTGCAGAAGAAAGATTATAGATGGAGAGGGGGACAGGAAAAGGCGACTGCCGATTTCCCCCGGGTGGGTCAGTCCGGGGGTGCCGTCTACGTGAAGCAGAGGCCAAAGAGGTGTGTTGCCGCCGCCGAGGGGCCGTAAAGGTCCAAACACCCGGCATTGGCTCAACCCCCAGGATCCCCTTTTCCCCGGACACGGCTAAGCCGCGCACGGCTACACGCGGGAGGGTCCAACCCCCGTGTGCTCGGGTACGTGGTGTCGCAACACACCAAACGGCTGCTTACGCAGACGCCCCTGCGGGGCATTGTTAGCATTGGTGCCGTCAATGCTTTCGACGTTGTCTTCCACCAGCCGCCTGATTCGTGGCGCATTCTTCATCGTCAGATGGGTGTTGTTTTGGGTGATCCTCATCAACGTCATGCACCCTTCTATTGTACCGCCATAGTGTTTTTATGTGCATGACATTGAGGAATTGCACGTCAAGACAACGCTATCTTCAAGTGTGTAATACAGATAATTCCATCCTCGTCCGCTACAGTATTGCTTGTTATGGCCTTGGAAGTGTATGCAGAGAGGCCACCGTCCTCAGAGTTTGTGTCGACAGCAAGAAGCACACAGCGTATATGTTACCAGGAATGATTGAAGTGAGTGTGTTCATAAAAAAATATATATTATCATGCTCACGCATTAGCCCTCGCAATAGTCAATTATCGGAGGCAACGCGTTCACCTCTCCCTAACTAATCTGACACGCACTTTATTTGCCTTTTGCTTACTAAAGTTTGCAAAAGCATTTCACAGTATTCGTTCCCAAGTGAATCGCTTGTGTAATCACTGTCCATAATAGTTCGTCTCAGTGTGCTTAACATGTTTTCACATTAACAACCACACATGGACAGGAACTAAACCTTTTACTTTCTTAATAACCATACCAAGACCCCTAGTTATGGCAGACTGTGGAAATGTAACACTGGCATTCAAGCATTCCTATATTTAAATGATGTAAATTTAATCGAATACTTGCATATTGCTTATGAGCCCAGCTTATGCATGTGCAGACGACGTTTTATATATGCTCATGTTACATTAAACGGAAATCAATTTTGGACATGAGACCCACAAGTAAAATTTGATTTCGGGTTGTACCATTTGTTTTTCTTTGCAAATATTGTGAACTGTTCTGAAGATATAAATGCACTTTTGAAAGTATAGGCTATGATATCCGTCTGGCTTGCTGTCAAGACACTTAGCCTTTCTATATTTTGCGGGCACTCTCCCGGCACGTCGAAGAAATCGTGAAGGAAGAGTGGGAAGATTGTATCCCACATCTAGCCTGACATATGTCGATTGTGCAAGAATAATTTCGTATTTCTCCTTAAATTAGCGTCACCCGACGGAGCAGGCATTTGTAGAAACCTAGCAGGTCCTACTGAGTGCATGTCGGAACACGACAGTGCAGGGTACAATACCTCTCATCGGGCTGTACCGCCGCAGGTGACATGGGCTACTACTCGGCCGACGGCCGCATCTTCGTGTGCAGCCGCTACAAGGAGCTGATCAAGTGCATGGACCAGCAGGTGCCGCCGGCCGAGATCGAAGAGCTACTGGCCGCCGATTCTCAAGTGCAGCACGTGGTTGTGGCAGGAGTACCGCATGCGCAGTACGGAGAAGCCGCCAGGGCATTCGTTGTTCCGCGGCGCCGCCCGGAGGGACCCGTCGAAGAGCAGCGGGAGGCGGACAGGCTCAAGCAACTTGTCGCGGGTATGCCTGTGACAAAAAGTCTATACGGCTTGGTCCCATGTTTGGTAACACGCTAGAAACACAGAAGAAGCGCCTCCCGCAAGTCCTCCATGCGCTTGCTCTCCATCCCGCCGCGATTAAAAAGAACGTCCATCACCCTAAAAGATACATTCTTTTGCAAACAGCGCAAGTAACGGCACACAGAAAGAGGCACACGACACAGGCGCTGTGTCGTGTGCCTCTTCCTGTGTCCCGTTATTCGCGCTGTTTAAAAAAAATGTGTTCCTCCCAACAAGCCCGGCTAGCCACTATATTGAAAGCTAAGAAGAGAAACGCCGCTGCCGCAGCGGTGCAATGTAAAATAAAGCAGCATTATTGATTGCGCACAGCCATAAATCTCCGTACGTAAAAGACAACGCTGACACTTAAAAAAAAGTAAGTGCCCACATGGTCTCCCCCATGTGTTTACCACGCACAATGCAGCTTAACTTCGGGTATTTGACGACCGCCGGTGTATTCAATAGAAGATGGCCGAGAGTCAGTGACGAAACGCACCGCGCAAAGTGCGGACACTAAACTTGGTCTCGAGCTACCATAGCTAAGGGTAAGGGAGCCCGCAAATGGACGCGCGCCACTGAGGTAGCTGTCGTCCGAACGATGGGCACTGTGCCATTAACAGCTCAGGTGCACATCATCTAGGGCGCTTCACATCAAGCGCTCGCCGGTGGCTGGCTCCGTGTCAGCAGCGTGTAACAAGTTTTCATCTTACATCCAGACGATCGCCTTTTGGTGTGCGTTTGCTGCATGCCTTGTAAATCAGTCCATAATTCTGGGAAGTGCACTACGCCACAACACTGTTCAGTTCTCTGGCCCTATATACGTATTTCCTTGTTGTAGTAAAAATGACTTGGAATGGACTGGCATCGCGAGAGTATTTTCCGCGTAGTGTGTGTGGTAGTTGAAAAAACATTTAAATTTAATTATGGGGTTTTACGTGCCAAAACCACTTTCTGATTATGAGGCACGCCGTCGGGGAGGGCTCCGAAAATGTCGACCACCTGGGGTTTTTTGACTGTGGTGCTTGAAAGCTTCAAATTTTAATTACAAGCGTCGATGATGCAAAAGGCAGTTCGCGCAAGATTATCTGACAAGAAAAACTGCGAGGTCTGGCTGTGAGACATCAAAACATATTGGTGCACTTCAGGCGGCTTGTGGGCCGTATAGACCTTTAAGACCTGTCTAGGTTTTAAAGAAGTTATTGATGAAACAAGAAACCTAGAAAATAACAACTTAACTAAAGATCACGGTTTGTCAAATCGTGGGTTGCAATTCCAAGAAGTTCACGAAATAAAGGAGCTACTTAGAAGAAATGGCCACTATTCTTCCTTGAAACGTCGCTCACCTTCATAGTGTGCATCGTGACAAAGCAATGTGGTAGCAGAACGCGCGTTTCCTATTCCAGCCCGGCAATAGGTGCGCATGACGCGGCTTAGCGCATATTCGGCCAGCAGGGCCTACCTTGGAGGTATCTGTGGCGTGAACAAAGCTGGGGTGAGCCAGGCTGGCTGATGTCTTCATGTTTGCTGTCTACCCGTGCGCTTAGTGTCGGGGGTTGTGTACTCTGAGTTTCGAACATGCGTTGAAGCGGCAGGTAGACCGAAGCGTTTGGTCCCCGCTGCCTGCTCTATTAGTCACGCCAGGGTTGGGATAACATGTTTGCGGTCATCGAGTGAGATCAGTTCATGTATTTCGTCGCGCGCGCAACACCGTGCTCGCTAATTTAATTAGTAACAAAATATTCACTGTAATCTGTAATTCATACGGTGGATATAACTGCAAAGCTTACTTCGCGTATTTGTCTAATACTTTTGTGTCGCTATCAACGCTGCACTTTTCGGGCGAAACAGGGCCTTTTTCTTAGCTGTTGTTTCAGGAATTCGTGAGCTAGTGTAAAAGACGTACACGAGGTCTTTCGCCCACGTACCACAGTGCTGAATTTTTCATGTGTACAAGGTATACTGATGCAAAGTTCGTTTTGACACGTTGACGTCGATGAAGACAGCATCCAGGTCAAGTAGCATTGAGAGCTGTAATGCAGAAAATGCGCCCGTCGCGGATACGACGCGATTATTTCACCTTTTGTGGGCCATAGTGTGGAAGAGTATATGCGAGAAGCACTGGCGAAGGTGACTTCTTTACGCGAACACGCTTGCCATCACGCCAGGATTTTAAGGCATGGTTTCATTAGTATCCCCAAAACAACTTGGTATGGCAGGTGGAGAAATACATCAAGTGCGCTTAGCACGTAGCCATTTGTAAAGAATTACCCTTTCCGGTTCCATACGCCGAGCGGAGCCTACAAAAGGAAATACTATGTTAGCTATTTTTTTTGTTAGCGCGCATGAGTACTATATTAGAAAGTGGTTTGTGACTTATGTTCATTGTTAGACCACGCCACAAACCAACGAGTTGTTCAAATATGCGAGGAACAAACATGCGCTGCTTACGAGTGCCGTGTTAGCAGTGCGTTTCGCGAGAAAGATGCAAGCATAAAAGTGAAATAAGAAAAGAAAGATATTCGATGTCGCCATAGGCGGCGGGCACGTAGTTGTGTTGTTTCCCGAAGGCACATATTACGTAGGAGGGAAATGATATAGTTTCACCATTTCTTTCACATTGAACCATGTAATTTTGCATTTTACCGCAAGGAACAGAAGTTATTACAATGGTACATATAGATTTAACCACACAAAGCTGCACATATGACTATGAGACCTCATAATGAGGGACTACGGAATGATTTTGATCGTCGGGCTTGTTTAACCTGCACCCGAATGTAAGTACACCTGCGTATTTTCCGTTCTGGCTGCATCGCAATATGGCGAGCACGTGTGCAGCAGAACTCTATAGCTACTGTACCACCACGAAGGGTACGCAAAGTTTCCTCTCGCTTACCATTTGAGGAAGAACAAATTCACAGGCATAGCCTGACTGATCACGAAGGGGGCGCAAGATCAACTCTAGCTGCCCCCTTTTTAGGGGCACAATTGGTCACAGAGAGAAGTCCGAACAAGTCAATCATCACGACTATATCCCACACCGCATCGTGATTTTCTCTTTTATTTTCCAGAGCATAGATAAAGTATTCTCCCATATTTGTTTACGTGCTCATATAGTGAGCAAACAAACATCAGTGCCTGCACGTGGATGCGCCATACATGATGGCCACATTAGCGGCATTGCCTACAATAATAACATCAACGGCATTGCTGCGGCAAAACGAGATCTATCAGTGGCCGCGTGGCATGTATAGGCCCCCCTGACACGGCAATTATACGAAGACCGCGTCGTTAAGGAGTTGATAATATACGCAAAGCTTCGCCCACGACTCCACTGCCTATCGAAAACACGCCACGGCGGCAGTCTGAAATCGGGATCGCGACGCGCTAGTCGTGTATAGAGTTTTCTATTAAAATTATTATGTAGTGGAGAGTCCGGTGCTATTGGCCGCGCGACGGGCTGTAGGTGGTAGCACCGTCGCTGCGTTAGTGTGCGTGGCCGTTCGGTGGCGCGCACTGAAATGTACCGCTCGCCGCTTCGCTGTGAGCGATGTGGGCCAGCTGTTTGTAATAAAACCCGCTGAGTGCAGTCAACTGATCATATATTTCTCTCTACTCTCCAATTCTTGCACGAAACGACCGGAAAATTAAATACACGCTAGGAGCGCAAAATGCAGTTACTGTTCCGGTACATCCATGGTGCTTTTTCTTGGTGTTCTGCTTGCGTTCGGCCTATTGTGTTCGCGCTGCTTTTGTGGAACTCAACTTTCATCTGTTCTTGCGCGGGTCATAAAGTTGCCTGTATTCCTATACATTGAAGTTAATGTACCTAGCTATTGTGATTCTACTTCACCGCTTGTACGCATACATAACTACCTTTCACTTCTTTTTCGATTCTCCGTCAAACACAAGATAGTTACTAAGTTTAGTTAAACAAGGCTCGGCACTGTCACTGACAGCGCAGTGGCAGCATCGCCTCGTGGCTTCACAGTTCTTTTTTTTTCGCGGTAACAATAAAAATGTAGAATTTTAGCAGTGTTCTACATGATTGCGTGCATGATAATAGTGCGAATAACCTTTAAAATATTTTTAAGAGCCAACCTTATTTCGTTGTTTTCTTTACTTCCGAAGATATTTACCGCTACCAACCCTCTGTCAAGCTAACAACACCACGCTAAAAAGCGCATTATATTAACCACCAGTGACGATATACGGCGTCCTGCAATCTTAAAAAAAAGGTCGTAGTAGTTACTAGTGTGACACCGTTTGCTACCTTAGTATAACTGCAGTTGGTCATGACAAAGTTAGTAACATAACTGACTAAACAAGGAGGAGGAGGAGGCAAAGGAGAGGAAAGACAGGGAGGTTAGCCAGTGTAAGTACCGGCTGGCTACCCTGTGCTGGAGAAAGGGGTAAAGGGAATAAAAGGAGAAAGAAGAAGAAAAGGAAAAAAAATAAAAAGAAAAAAAACTAGACACTGGTACTAATGGGCCTCAACTGCCAATTACAAACGCAGCACCGGATGCAGTAGTTTCTTTTCTATAACGTATATATCGGACCCACTGTGAACTACGCCACAGCTGGTCTAATGCATGAGGAGAACTTTGTATTAGGTGGTCCTAACTGCGCTTGTAATTCGTACCTGAGACTCATTAGTAACAGTGGATACCTCGTTTAGCCAGTTATGTTGCTACCTATATCGTTACCAACTGCCATTATACAAAGATAGAAAATCGTGTGGCACCAGGTTGTAATTACTACAGCCTTTATTTTTTAAGAGTGTGTGTCCAGCGACTGCAATGCTACACATTATCATCTCGTAATACCGTATTTCCACTTTATAGCCGATACGAAAAATACCAGAGCGGAAAAAATTTACTTGCGAGGCCAGGTTATATTTCTACGTAGTGGGATATCCACATAACAGAAGGACGCGCCAGAAACAGCTAAGAATGGTCGCATAACCACTAGCCACAGTCTCAACCACAAATATGCAAATATAAGCCTAAGATCAATTGTATCCTGCCACACCTTATGAGCGCTTGAGACTTTCTTTTCATTGCTGACTGATCTCCCACCACGTCGTTGATGTTTCCCGGTATCACAAAGATTGAGGTATGATCGCCACAAAGAATCGGGAGGTTAAAGCGCTGCGTCCGGGTATTGCAGCGAGCACTTCATTTGTTTAAAGCGTTGCCGAAATATTTTTTTGGGGAAGTGCGTAAATAACGATGCAACCTTAAATTTCTATGATTCCTACACACTGAGGGCGCCATAATCACACATCGCCATCTCGACACGTGCAGTCACTGATTTCATTGCATTGTATAGGCCACAACACAAAGCCAAATGAGTCTCTATATCGTCAAAATATGCAGACCACCATTTACGACTGAGCAGGAACCACAGAATAAACAGACTTCAGAGGATATGGGAGCCGTACGAGGACATGCAAACAAGGTGCGGCCAGCAGACGACGCAACGCGCCATTCAGACTATATCGTGGCTACACCCGTGTCCGCCAGGCGGCGTCTCCGCTCGATCTCACGGTCAATAACATCTACGCATGCTGCCGGTACAGCGATTCATCCAGCATGGGAATCTCCAGGCAGTACATCTCCAATATTTACAGTTCATCAAGGCATGACATTGATTTCTCTAAACGGTTGACTCTTTGTTTTCGAACAACTCCGTTGTTGCGGCTTAGGGTGCCGTTTAGGGCAAGAAATCCACCAAGCCCATCGACTGATGCGTCAGCTTGTAGGAATGAAGGAAAAGGGGCTTTTCGGCATAGTTACACGGATCCAGTTACGGAAGTCCACTTCATGCAGGAGCAAGTCAAACGACCGAGTTCATACCAGGACCCTCTGTCCCACTGCTCAAAATGTCGCCGCTTTTGTTACCGTCATCTTCCCTAGGCGAGTCGAATAGAGAATCTGAAGACTGTCCAGCAGCAAGTCACAATCATTGGATCCGTTCTGATACCACAACCATGCTCGCAACGCTCCACATTAACCCCGCCTCCGAAGCCCAATAGTTTGGAATATGTTGCAAGAAAGGAACCTGCGAATGCAAGGTCACCATCCTTGTTTGCCTTGGATGGGGCCCCCCTTTCATTCTTAGTTCAGGCTGTGAGGTAATGGTGGAGTTTGTGGCCTTTTGTGGAATGTTCAATCGCACATCGCGGTGGCCTCAATTCCCAAAAACCAGCACCCCAAGTACCATCCTGGACGACGCAGAGCAAGGGCAAAGACCCTTCACAAACGTTTAGGCATGGGACCGGGGGTGTATTATACGGATGCCAGTCGAGCCAGCTCAGACACTTTCACCATAGTCTCTACATGCAACAACAACATAACAACGGCATCCTTCAAAACCGCCTCGGCATGCGTGGCAGAGGCTGCAGCCTTCGCCTTGGCCATTCAGGACGCCGAGCGCCAAACCAATTCGGCTGTCATATTAACCGACTCACAAGCTGCTTGCCGCCTGTTTTTACAAGAAACGGCACCCAAATCAATAATCAAAATTTTAGGCACTCAACTAGAGGGGCACCACACTATCGTCTGGTGTCCGGCACACGAGCGACTGGCAGGAAACGCTAGGGCAGACTGTATTGCTCGAGGTTTGAACGTCCGAGCAACGGCATGGCCTAGCGACGACCTTCCACCGAATTCTCGTGACATCCTCCTACAGCAAAGGCAGGAGCGGAGACGTTTTGGACATCCTCACTCCAATTTAAACAGCCAACAGGAGAGGGACTGGCGTCGTATTCAGACGAATACATACCCCAACCTGCACCACCTACACAGAATACACCCCACGAGGTTCACTGACGAGTGCCCGTGGTGCAGAGACACACCCACACTAAAACACATCACATGGGAGTGCCCCAGGAGGCCTCCGCACATAGACAGTCCCATATTACACGAACATCCACTAATCAGGAATAGGGAGTGGGAGGCATGGCTTGCGGACGAGGGTCGGGAGAGCCAGTTGGCTCTTCTGGACCAAGCCCAGCGAGCCGCTCGTGCCAGTGGGGCCCTGGAATAGGGGCTCCAACCATCGTGCCTTATTTTATTTACATTAAATAAAGTTTTACTCGCTCTCTCTTGTGGACTCGTCAAGAGTCTGTGTCCACGTTGCGATGAACTCTGCATAGGCACTGATGGATGGGTGGTGGTTTGCCTCGTGGCAAACGTCTAATTAACTGCGCCTCCCAGGTCGCCGTCGTTGTCTCCCCCTTTCATTATTATCTCAGACTACTAGATAATGGTGGCGTGGTAGCCATTCTTGGGACCCGTCTAGAGTCGGTGTCTATGCTGCGTTGACGTCTGGATAGGTGATAATATATGGGCGGGTGGTTGCTTTGGGGCGAAAGTCCACTTAGCGCTTTTTGGTGTTGGGGCGTAACAAACACGTCCACCGCCAAGAGATTCGACCTGAGGGTGAGCAGATGTCCGGTTTCCCGAAGCGTCGATGTTCGGTCACGGCCTCGGGGAGCGTTCTAGTAATGATGGCTGATGTCAAGGGCTTCTCGAGGGCCCAGCCCTCGCTTCGTTCTGTCCACCTCTTTTGGGAATGCACAGGCACACACACGCACTCGTCGGCGTGCCCGAGCGACACGCCTACCGGACGGTATGATCGCCGTATCGCATTACATTATTTCGCCCCTCTCTCGGTCTTGATCATTTCTAGTCGTGTTCAGCTCTCGACAAGACAGAAATAGGTTGCCTAACTCAATAACATCACTAGCTATACGCACAAAACAAGCTCATAAAAAAATTACTTTGAGTTGGTTGCTTAAAATCCCCGGCTCAGACCATCTCCATTCTTATTCTTGCTCCTTTTCTAAGAATTGACCTCGAAGTTGTATTCCTGCAAGACGAGACTCCATCTCAGTAGTCACCCGTTTTTTCTTGACATTGGATTCAGTCATGCAAGAGAGCAATGGTCGCTCTCGACCGTGAATTTAGGGCCTTGAATATAGCATCCTAGCTTTTGAATGGCCCACACTATGCACAAACACACTTTCTTCGAGGTGCCAAACGTCTCTTCTCGTGGTGTCAGTTTTCGACTGAGGTACAACTAGGATGCTCTTCTGCGCGTTCGTCTTGTCGGGCAAGGACGACACCTAGGCGAAGGTTGCTGGCGTGACATTGGAGAAAGAATTCTCTGCAAAAGTCTGGAAAGACAAGTGCAGGCCATGAAGACAAAGCTTTCTTCTTATTCTGGAAAGCCTGTTCCCTATCGGCGCTCCAAGTGACCCCTTCTAATCCACGCTTCTGGAGGCTGTCAGGTAGCGGACTGGCAAGCTCCGAATAATTTAGAATATAGTACTGGCAATACGCAGTTATTTCCTAGAAATGACCGCACATCCTTTTTTTTTGTTACGGGCCGCAGAAAGTGAACTATGGCCGCCACTGTGGCTTTCAAAGGTTCCGGCTTCCCGTGGCCTATTTCATGCCCCAAATACGTGACACGAGCCTGGCCGAACTGATACTTCTCGGCTTTCATTGTCAAGCTCGCTCCTAGGATTCTTTCAAGCACCATTCGGGTATGTTGCAAGTGAGACTCCCAGTTAATAGAAAACACGACCACATCATCCATATAGGGCAGCGCAAATTCTTGTAGTCCTTCAAGTACCTGATCCATAAGCCTTGAAAAACAGATTGGCATTTCTTCAAGCCAAAGCTCATGGTAACTGGCTCGTAAACCCCTAAAGGGGTCACGAAGGATGCGTAGCGACTGGCTCGTTCTGTTAAGGGACCTGCCAATATCCTCTCACTAGGGCATAGGGTTGAAATTAATGCAGCCCTCTTTATGAGTTCTACTCTCTTCTCTATATTTGGGAAGGGGTAGATAAGTATTTCGTGATGGTATTTATCTTTCGATAATCCACGCATGGCCGTGGATTTTTCCCTGGTACCTCAACTAGCATTAGAGGGGAGCAATGTTCACCATGTGCTTCCTTAATCACCCGTAGACGAAGCAACCTTTTTAATTCGTATGTAACAAAGAAGAGTAGCCTGCCTGCGCCACAGCACCATCGCTACCGGTATGAGCTCGTGGTCGGTGTCCTTTGCCGAACGCTTGTGACTGCTACCTATTTGCCTGCGCGCGTTGCTAATAAATCTCTTAGCAAGTGGTGGACGTGCTTGGTTTTGACCGCCCTGGAACTTCAGAGTCGCACTCTACCCCCCTCCCCCCCCCATCATGCCCGATGACGCATGCACTCCTCCAACTCCTCCAACGGCGTCGGCCACCTTGATCTGTGCCGGTGCCTTGCGTCAGCGAGATCCCCCTATCTTATCCGGCACAGTTGACAAAGACGTTGAAGATTGGATCTCCTCTTATGAGCGAGTGAGTGCCCATAACCAGTGGGGCGATGTTACCAAGTTGAGAAACGTCGCATTATACCTTACGGCTAACCTCACTTCGTGTTTGGTCTTCAAGACCAGCTTTACCCAAGTTTTCGGTCGGCCAGCAGTACGAAAGCTTCGTGTGGAACAACGTTTGCGCACATGATCCCAAGAGACCAGAGAGAACTTCATGAGCTACATTGAGGACATTGTCGACCTTTGCAAACGGGTGAACGCGTGGATGTCAGAGGAGGAGAAGATCAAACATATAATGAAGAGTATTGAGGAAGACGCGTTTCAAATGTTATTATCGAAGAGTCCTTACACTGTCGCGGAAGTGCTAAAATTGTGTCAGAGTTACGACGAGTTGCGCAGGCAAAGGCTTCACACCCGACGTCCCACTCCGCCAGCCGACTCTCTGTCAAGCCTTGGAGTCGACGTCAACCATGCTGTTCTGTTTATAAAAATTCAGGAATTCGTTCGCGCAGAGGTCGCCCGCCAGCTATTTTTGATATCTTCGGTCCTGGAACCACCAGCCACTTTGCCTCCTATGATCCCCGACTTCAATCAAGAGCAAGTGTCTCAAGCCGTTCCTCCAGCCGCTGAGCAGACACCAGTCACTGCACCTCTCACTTACGCTGAAGCAGTTTCCCGACCTCATTCACAAACGCTCTTGCCGCCCTCGGTGCATCAACCGCCGACATTTTTGCCGCCATCTATGCCGCTTCACGACCGACAGCATTTTTATCCTATGCCGCTGCCCGACCGAGAGCATTATCCGACTGCTCAACCACGACTCGGACTTTGCCCCCACCAGTGGCGCACCTTCGACGACCGCCCAATATGTTTTGCTTCTGGTGGTGCTGGTCACGTGGCGCGCCATTGCCATCGTTGCATGCTTCCTCTTCGGGAAATCCGGCGAGCGCCACCTTTCCCCGCTCCGTTTTCCTCTTCGCCTTCGAGTCTTCCTGCCTCTTCCTTTTCCCATGACCGCCCAACGGCGTCTATCCGCCGCTCAGCATCTCACCGTCGTCGCTCGCTTTCTACGATGCGGCTTCGTTCCGTGTCCACCGAGCAGGAAAACTGTTAGCCGCAGTTGCCGAGGCATGAACTGCGTCCACGTCGCAATGCCCAATTCCTCGTACCTCTCCAGCTAACGTAATTGAAGTGCCTGTCGAAGGAATCACCGTCCTTGCACATGTAGATACAGGAGCCGCCGTGTCCCTAATTTCCGCCGAACTCTGCTGCACACTACCAAAGGTTTCGACGCCTCTCCGACTTATCTCTTCGAACCGCGAACGCTCAAAATATTACGCCTCTCGCTACCTGTACTGTTTGCGGCTTCATTCAAGGACTACTGTATACCGTCGAATTCGTCGTGCTGCCCTCGTGTTCCCATGACATTATATTAGGCTGGGACTTTCTTGCAAATAATAACACCGTTATCGACTGTTGTCACGCCGAACTCGAACTTACTGCACTTCCTGACCTTGAGACTATCGAAAACGGCCCTTCTAGTGCGAAACTTTGTGTGTCCGAAGACAATTCCGTCCCTCCAAGCTCTTCCCTGCTTGTGCCTGTGTCGTTCCCGCTATTTCTGGTGGCACTGTTCTCTTTACGCCCTCTGAGGTGTTTATTCGCCGCTGATGTTCTTCACAGCCCTTTGCTCTCTTTACTCTTCGCAGTGGCGTCACGAAAATGGTTGTCGACAATCCCACGGCCTGCCCTTTACCTTTATTTCATGGTGAATGCCTAGGCCTTGTTCAACCGGTCGACACTTTTTGCATCTTTCACGCTTCTGCCGTTTCTACTTCTGCGGACCTTGGTGCACTTACTTGTGACCCTGCATTTGATCAGTCACTCCTCGACGCTTTCCACTGCTCCATCGACAATGGAACGTCATCTCCAGAACAAAGCCAGCTTATCGCTCTTCTGCAGAAGTTCTGCGCTTCTTTCGACAGCCACGCTTCCGGTTTGGGTCGCACATCGACTGTTTTCCACCAGATTGATACCGGCAGTCATGCACCTTTACGGCAACGCCCTTACCGAGTATCCGCCTCTGAGCGCCATGTCATTGACCACCAGGTTGCTGACATGCTCAAACGTGGCGTTGTGCAGCCTTCCAACAGTCTCTAGCCACCACCGGTTGTTCTCGTTAAGAAAAATGATGACACTATTCGATTCTGCGTCGGCTGCCGACGTCTGAACAAGATAACGCGCAAAAACGTTTACCCGCTACCGCGCATCGACGACGCTCTGGACTCTTTGCAGGGAGCGGAGTTCTTTTCTTCGCTGGATTTACGTTCCGGGTACTGGGAAGTACCTTTGGCACCATCTGATCGACTTAAAACAGTATTTAAAACACCTGACGGATTGTACGAATTCATTGTAATGCCTTTCGGCCTGTGTAACGCTCCAGCCACTTTTTAGAGATTGATGGATAATATTTTCCGCGACCTCACATGGAATACATATCAATGCTACCTGGATGACGTAGTTGTCTTTTCCGCTGATTTACGAACACATCTGAGCCGTCTCGAGTACGTTCTGAAATGCCTTACTGACGCGGGACTTCAACTAAACTTTAAAAAATGTCGTTTCGGCGCCCGAAAGCTCACTATTCTTGGCCATGTTGTATTGCGAGATGGCGTCCTTCCAGATCCAGCCAAGCTCCGCGCTGTCACCGACTTTAGACAACCAAAAAAGTTAAAGGAGCTTCAAAGTTTCCTTGGTTTATGCTCCTATTTCCGACGTTTCATTCGGAATGTCGCTTCCATAAGTGCACCCCTGACAGCCCTTCTAAGGGGCGACAAAGAACTTTCCGCTTGGTCGCCCGCCTGTGATGACGACTTCACGGAATTATGCCACCTGCTAACCTCGCCATCTATCCTCCGCCACTTCGATCCTGCTGCCCCCACAGAGGTCCATACCGATGCTAGCGGTGTCGGACTCGGCGACGTGCTCGCGCAACGAAAAGCAGGGTTTGATGAATATGTCGTTGCCTACGCGAGCCTAACTTTAACAAAGGCCCAGGCTAATTACTATGTTACAGAGAAAGAGTGTTTAGCCATGATTTGGGCCCTTGGAAAATTCCGTTTTAGAGCGCAGCTCTTTGGCGTCCGTTCCTGGGTTTCGCGTCGTCGTCGGCGTTGTCGTCGGCCTCGTAACCAGCTCCGCCCCCCTTTCATCCCCCCAGCGCTAGCAGCGACCGACTGATACCGCTGGATGCCGCTGACGCCGCTAGAGAGTCAAGATAACGTGACTGCATAGAACACCGTCGCCGCCATGCAGAAAGAGGAGGAAAGGGTCCCCCCCCCCCTGTTCTTGTGTGGCGGATAGGGTGCTCTTCAGTTGCCGACGCGCCGGTTATTTCACGTAGGCCCCGGCACGTCGACGAATACGTGACCACCTTCCCACGGCTAGACCTGGTTCTTAGCGCTGCGGAAGCGAGGGTATCATATTGTTTGTGTCGGCATCGGCGGCGTTGTCCCTGAAACCAACTCCGCAGCTGGGGTTGACTCACTATCGGCGTCAGCGGCATCAGTCAGTCGCTGCTATCTCTTCCCTCCTCCCTTTATCGTGTTGTCCGCTTGCTGCGCGCGCTTCTGCCCCCATCGTTTGCCGCTGGGTGTACACGCCGCCCCCCTCCCCCCTCTTCCTGCGAGTCTCCGGTTGTCAAAGCGCCGGCTCGAACTTAATTCCTTTCTTCGCTCCTCCTCCAGTGCAACCCCTGTGCGGTGGCAATCAGAGAGCCAGATCGGTGGCGGCGGATCTGTATATGTGCACCGCCCGAGCCGAAATCGCCGCTGCCGTTCGCCACTGCGAAATTATCTGCCAGTTCTTTCTGAGCCATGAGCGAGACGACCGATGGAAGTCCTCCGTCTGCTGCTGCTGCTGCTGCTAAACGAGCTGCCAGAGCAGAGGCCCAGCGCCGTCGCCGTCAGAATCCAGAGGTGCGTGCCGCCGAAGCAGAAGCTTACCGTCGCCGCCGTCGAGATGATCCAGGAGTGCGCGTCGCCGAAGCAGAGGCTAAGCGCTATCTAGGCTAAGGCTAAAAAAAAATTCTGTGATAGCGCATACATGTGTTGCTCGATTTCTTTGCCTCAATCTATCGAAAAGGTGAAACAGCTTATTTGCTGCGCTCAAATTTCGCATTAGGAAGTGACGTAATCGTCGGTAATTTTTTATTTGTATGGTCACCCTTTCGATGTCGTCACTGACCATCACCCCTATTGTTGGCTGTCTACCATCCGCGTTCTCTACCGTTCCGGCCGAAAACACACTGACGCTGACGCCCTTTCTCGCTCACCGGTCTCCGCTAACTGCGCTTGCCTATCCGCCCTAGAGCGCACACTTACATCTCATGCACTGCGCAACATGCCGTCGGAGCAGCGCAAGGATTTCTGCATCAGTGCTCTCATCAACATCCTTTCTCATCCATCCACCTCTTCACCATCTCGCGCTCTTCACCGCCAGGCTACCCACTTCTGCATTTGCGACGGCCTTCTTTATCTTCATAATTACCTCTCTGACGGTCACAAGTGGCTACTTGTGATACCCCGCCATTTCCGTGACCTTATCTGCGATGCTTTCCACGCAGACCCTCAGTGCGCGCATGCCGGCCTCTTCAAGACCTATGCTCGACTACGCATCTGATTTTATTGGCGCGGCATGCATAACTACATACGAAAGTTCATTCGCTCCTGTGCTCAGTGCCAACGCCGAAAATTGCCTCCCGGACAAGTCTACCCGTCACAACCTCTCTCGTGCCCTAGACGGCCTTTTGATCGTGTTGTTATAGACATATACGGAACGCTACCCTCCACTGCAGCAGGCAACCGCTGGATAATTGTTGCGGTGGATCACTTGACCCGCTACGCTGAAACTGCCGCTCTACTGACTGCCACCGCCCGCGACATTGCATCGTTTCTGTTACGACATTTCGTTCTTCGCCACGGTGCCCCTCGCGAACTTCTGAGCGATAGAGGCCGCGCCTTTCTTTCCGATGCTTTGTAGGCACTACTCGACGAATGCCGAATCGTACACCACAGCAGTACAGCGTACCATCCGCAAACTAACATGACCGAGTGCTTCAACCGTACTCTTCGCGATATGCCCTCGATGTATATACGTCGCCTCTGATCATTCAAACTGGGGCCAAGTTCTCCCTTTCGTGACGTATGTGTACAATACTGCCCAAGCAACTACTGGATTTTCCCCTTACTTTCTCATATATGGTCGAGAACCTTCTACTACGCTCGAAACCATTCTTTCATATACACCTGACGCGTCCGAAAGTACTCCATCTGAAGCTGCTCGTCATGCCGAGGAATGCCACCAGCTTGCCCGTTCTTTTTTCACCGAGGACCAGTGGCAGCAGCAATCCCGTCAACCCCGCTGACAGTTCTGCACCAACTTTTTCTCCTGGCTCTCTCGTATGGCTTCGGGTACCCGCTACCCCACCCGGCCTCTCCGCAAAACTTGTCGCAAAATACCTAGGACCGTAGCGCGTCCTGGAGCAAACGTCCTCCATCAGATACGTCGTAGATCGACGGACCTACGCCATCGCGGCCGCGAACTTGTCCACGGTTCTCGCATTAGGCCGTACTACGACCCAATTGTAGTCGCTTTGCCTTAAGCCGCCAGGATGGCGCCTTTTTCTGCGGAGGGCGATTGCAACGAAGAAGAGTAGAACAATCAGTACCGGTATGAGCTCGTGGTTGCTGTCCTTGGCCGAACGCTTGTGACTGCCGCATATTCGCCTACGCCCGTTGCTATAAATCCCTTAGCACTACCTTCATTATGTTTAGGTGCCGCAGGGATAGGCGTTACGCTTTGGACTTAAAAGGAACCTCCGTTGTTAGTTCGATGTCATGTTGTATCAAATGAGTCCTTCCTAGCTTCTCTCCAAAACAATCCACACATTCCCAACGAAGGCTCCACAAATCTTCCACTTTCTCAGTTCCTAGCGCCTCCTTTTAACAGCCTGCGTTATTACTTCTTTCATACTAGGGTCCGTTTTCCCGCGAAAACTGGGCAACTCTAGAGGAACGTCCTCTGAAACATTCATAGCTATGCTAACAATAGTTGTTCGCTCTAAGAAGGGTTTCATAAAGTTTACACGTGAAACCCATACCTCACGCCTATGTCCCGGTAACCTCACGGTGTATTTCACCTTAGAAATGCGTTCAATTATCTCGGCGGGTCCATCCCAGTGGACTTCCAGTTTATTTTGACGATTTGGCGCAAGATCACTTTGTCGCCAGTCTCATATGATCGCTTCCTCAGATTTCTGTAGTAATATCGCTTTGAAGCGTTTTCCGCTGCCTCTAGGTTACACTTCACGATCTCATGAGACTCATGTAACCATTGCGTCAGGTCCAGATCATACTCCAACACGCTTGTGGTCACCCAATCATTCAGCCATAGCTCGTGAACTAGCCTGAGGGGACCTCGAAGATTTCGGCCACATACCAGCTCTACCGGGGCAAACCATGTTCCCTCGTGTGGCACCGTGCGCAACGCAAAGAGTCTGCCCGGTAGGCAACAGTCCCAGTCACACTTCCTCTCATGACAAACCGTTCTCAATACTTCTTTGAGGAGAGAGTGCCACCTTTCTACGCTGTTGCTTTGAATATGATAGACCAAGCTCTGCAAAATTCTAATACCCCATTTCCGGAGAAACGTTGCCGTGAGTGCGCTCGTGAAAGCTGTTTCCTGGCCTGATTGTATTTAAGCCGGGAAACCGGGGCGTGAAAATACGGGAAGCAGAGCATCCAATACCTCGACCGATGTTGCCTCATTTAAGGAAAGCGCCTCAGGAAAGTTTGTGGCAGGGCGCAATAAGCTGAACACGAATCTGATTCCCGCGTTCGATTTTGGCAACGGTCCCACCCAATTCAGAACTCTGTGGAAGGGCATGCAAATACGGGCACCTTTACCATGGGTGCTTTCCATTTCTCGTTAGACTTGCCTGCTCTCTTGCAAGTCTCATAAGTTTGGACGAAATCCTGCGCTTTTTTGAAACAACCCGTCCAATAAAATTCCAGCAGCAGTCTTTTTTTCGTGCTATTTATACCTGGGTGTCCTGCCCAGGAGTGGTCATGACAAAGGCTCAGCAACTCCATGTAATACGGAGCCAGCACCACCAGTTGATCGTAAGACTGCCCTTGCCTATCTTGGTACTTACGTTATAGGACACCCTTTCTCACTTCGAAAGAAATGTTTTTCGACGACACACCTTCACTTTTTCCTCTGTTTAGAACCGCTACCGTCCATTCATTTTGCTGTGCCACCCGTAGCGTTTCCCTGTCAACACCTAGCATCCGTTGATAGATATGCGTGATAGATGCCAACACTGACCCGTGGAAACTGATTTCTTTTCCTTTCGTGTGCCCTTTCATTTTTTTCCAATGGCGGCTTCTCGGCGTGACCCTTCTCCTGATATTGTTGCGGGAAAATCGGAAAGATTTGCTCCTCCGACTTTCCTACGTCTCCGGAGCTAGCCGTTTCCTGCTCCATTTTTGTACTTTGTTCCTCGTCGTCACGCAGCTGCTGAGCCAGTTTCCGTGCTTTGGACCTCGTCCAAGCCATGACCTGGGCTTCAGCAAATGTACACCCCCTTTTTTAATAGCGACTCTCAGCTGTTTCAGAAAAGGTAATGGTAACATGCCGGTATCCCATTAGAAACTGCTGCCACTGTCCAGATATCTGCGAAAGCTCCCTCAATTTGTACCTTTGCCATAGGTAGGTGCTCTGAGTCTTCGCTCATGGCCTGCCTTATCTATGCGCATTCGGACGCGTAATCTTCACTTTTCACATAGTTTGGATGGACGACGTCCATGGTGACCGCGGAGTCCCTGAGTACCCTACACACTTGCCCCATTTACCATTAGATTGGTCATGTGTGGCTTTAGAAGATCGCTGTAACCCTGATGATTGTTTATGCAAGCGAATACTGGCCTTTTGTTTGGGCAGGTTCGGGAGAAGTGACCCGTTTCCCTACAATAATAACATGCCAACTGAACTCTGGATTCGAACTCTTCCGAATTATTTGTAGGTTGCTTTCTACTCCTTTCAGATGCTTTCGCTATGTCTTCCGTGCACGCCAAGTGCGACTAGTGTCGTCCTGTTTCTTTTGGGTGGTTTGCTGCCCTCGAGGGTAAGATTGTGGCCGTGGAGAAGGCTTTTGATAATACTGTCTGGCACTGCTCTGTGACCTGAAGCCACAGCTTACCACATACTTATGGGCCAGATGTGCTGCGCTCTTTGCAGAAACACGTTCCTGCCTGTCTTTAACCCAACGGCGGTCGTTATCCGGCAGGGTCTCGTAAAACTGCTCTAAGCAGACGAAATCTGACAGTTTACTGACGTTATCTACCCCTGCTCCTTTCACCAGCTCTGCAAAATTATCCTTCAGGCTACATCCAAATTCCACGAAGCTTTCATTAGGCTTCTTTCTTTTCTGCCTAAATATCTTCCGAAATTCCTCGGTGGAAAGCTCGTATTTTGCATTTAAACTCGACTTCACGGAATTGTACGTGCCAGACTCGGCTACGCTCAGTCGCGCAACGACTTGCGAGGCTGCTCCCGACAACAACGCCAGCAACCGTTCCGGCCATGTGTCTTGGTGAAATTATTGCTCACAAATCCGTTCAAAATTACGAAAGTAGAGACCCATGTCATCGCCTGTTTTGTACGGCTGACGCAAACTCGTATTTTTCAGGCTTTCCGTTTGTGGAGGCGCCACATTGCGAGCTCAATTTCATGCTGCGTTTCCTCCGTTCCCTCTCAAGCTCTATTTCTTTCTCCCTTCCTTTCCTCTCGCGCTTCTTTTCTTCCTTTGCGCGACATATATTTTCCGAGGCCTCTGTGAGCTCGTCCTCATCGAAACCCATTTCGTTAATCACCGTAATTTCTGGCTTCTTCAACCTATGGTTATTCTTCATACCGAGCTCTGTAATATGCTTTTCAAGAGCTGACTACAACTTCCCCTGTATTGCCCGCACACCGGGTGGCGATCAATCCGAGCTAATTGCCCGATAGAACCCTGTTCTTATCGTCGGGCAAAAGGTAGTCGCTCCAGCACTCACCTTACGTAAAGCTTGCGAAGGTCGTGTCTCCAGGAGCCACGTTCCCAGGTCCGCCGATCCCAAATCGTGAGGACTGCCTTCTTGATCTCACCGCTGTGAACCAGTTTGTTGCGGCTTAAGGTGCCGTTGAGGGCAAAAAATCCACGAAGCTCATCGACTGCTACGTCAGGTCGTAGGGATGAAGGAAAAAGGATTTATTGGCTTAGTTACACTGCTCCAGTTACGGACGCCCACTCCATGCAAGAGCAAGTGAAACTCCGAGTTTATGTCAGGACCCTCTGTTGTCCCACTGCTCGAAAAGTCTCCGCTTTTAATACCGTCGTCTTCCCTAGGCGAGTCGACTAGGGACTCTGAAGACTCTCTAGCAGCAACTCACAGGCGTCGGATCTGTTGCGATGGCACGCTCACGCTCGCAACACTCCGCAGTAATCCCGCCTCCGATGCTCGATGATTTGAAATATGTGGCATGAAAGCAACCTGCGAATGCAAGGTCGCCGTGGTTGTTCGGTAGCATTTGGATGGGGCCCCCTTCATCCTTCGTTCAGGCTGTCAGGTAATGGTGGTGTTAGTGGCCTTTAGTCGACCCGTCAAGAGTCGGTGTCCATGCTGCGCTTACCTCTGGATAGGCACTGATGGATATGTGGTGGTTTACCTCGTGGCAAACGTCTAATGAACTGCATCTCCCAGGTTGCTGTCGTTGTTTCCCGCCTGTCACCTTTAGCTCAGGTTGCAAGGTAATCGTGGGGTCTAGGCTCAAGAATTGATTACAGCGATTCACAACGATAAGAAGTAGCTGTTTGGAAGTGTACGTACACTAAGAATTTACATGCTTTTAGACCTATCGTATAAAGAGCCACCTGAACTTACGTATACACTCGTGGGATGTTTTAAGGTGACAGGCGTCGTAATGTGAGCGAGACTTTTTCCCTCGAGGAACTTCTCTGCTCCTTTTCGAGTAGCGGCATTTTATCTCAAGAAGCTGAGTTTCTAAGCGAGGACACTCAATTACTCCATCAGGACTACAACCTAGCCATGGTTGGCTGCCCTTCACAACAAATCCTAACTCATGAAAATTAACGTTTTCATGATAAGCAAACGATGGCCGTCCTGAGGATTCCAGCTTGATGCGAATAATATGGCAGCTGTGGTAATGCGCTTTTGCTTGACCATCTTTTCAGCAAGGTCTTCGAGGGATCTCGGTGACGCAGGATTCGGTTAGCCCGTGTTGAGGTTATTCTGCAAGCTCTGAAAAAAGCATTGAAACATTGCAGGCTAGTGCATTAACTGTAGGCATGCCTATTTCTGCGCCAACGACTGCCTTCTTTCGCACATTATATCGACTTTTCACGAAACCAGACTAACAATACTGATACAGAGACAGCCTGCAGGACTCCAAATAATTGTTTCACCTACCTTGCCTTGTGCCACGCTGTGACCGCAGAAGTATGTGTGACCGCAGAAGTAACCTGTACATTGTAAAAGGCATCGACCTCACCACTAAATATGGTACTGGGCTATGCGGAACTTCCAAACATTACCTTTCTTTTTCTGACAATCCTAATGGACCCCCTGAGGTGTCTGCAACATGGAAAAAAGAATCGGGTCTAATTAATTGCCGTGTAGGTAGGGACACACGAAGAAAGTACTGGCTCGAGATCTCCTTGCTCCTCACGCTTTGTTTTTGTTTTTAATAGCTGCGCCATCGGACAGCTGGTGTCACAGTTTTCAAGCACATGAATGGAGAATAGACTATCTGGCATATCGGTTTCTAGAAAAAGTAAGAAGAGATTTATCGCATCAAAAACTCGTGTAAACAAACGCTTTAAAGATCGCGTTGCGCCACGGTGAAACAAGTAAGTGTAGTGTAGCCGCTAATACGTTCACGCGACGTGCCATCTTTCCGGAGACTGAGCCTTTTTCCTATTGGGTACACTTTTTTTCCTGGTGCTCCCCAGCTTTGGCTGCTGCTGGTACACGACTCTGTGTGCTGAGCATCCACGGCGAACACCAGCGGAGTGGCATGTTTACAATCGCCGCGACGCCAACCTCACACGTCCACTGGCCGCCGCTGACGGTGCTCGTCGCGTCAAGCTGTGTGAAGTACACGAGAACTGAAGACTAAAATAGTTGGGAAAGTATTAGGATCAGTGAAGCATCGAAAATAAAATAAAAACGGACAGGCAACGAGAACGTGCAGAAAAGAAGGAAGGAATCGGTCACGCTTATGTTACAACGTTGCAACTTGGATCTCCTTGAAGTGCGTAGAAAGA
The DNA here is from genome assembly GCF_038994185.2 of Dermacentor albipictus. NCBI lineage: Eukaryota > Metazoa > Arthropoda > Arachnida > Ixodida > Ixodidae > Dermacentor > Dermacentor albipictus. The sequence continues at coordinate 11,675,590 of NW_027225568.1, forward strand.
AATGTAGGCTGAAGATGCTTTATCAAATAATGCAGGGTCAACTTAAGATTGATAAGCTCAAATATCTACACGCTCCAGGCAAAAGAAACCCGCGAACTAACCATGACTATGTCGTAAAGCCGTACCGTACCAACACAGATACATTTCGATACTCTTTTTTCCCGGATGCAATAGAAATGTGGAACCAATTGCCAAACGCTATTGTTAGCCTAAAAGATGCCACCAACTTTGAAAATGCTGCTGAGGCGTATTTACGGGAGTTTCCAATTTAGCTTTGAAGTGCCAAGTGATATGTGCGACTTGATGTTCATTGTAAGTACTTTGATAGAGGTCAGAAGTGTGCTGAACATCATTCAAGTGAACATCTTATTCACTGTGAATTGACATGTGTTGAGCTACTTTACGTACATTTGCATTGTACACATTTGATGTATGTAATTGTATTGTCCTCTCTGTTATGACCCTCTATGAGGGTTGACAGTATTAATAAATAATAAATAAATAAATTACAATCTAGGAACAACATGAGCAATCGGCGAAGCAGTGCAAAAAAAGAAAAAGGAGTGCGGCACGTTCATTCATTTTTTTTTATTTATTTTTAGGAGACAGTGTTATCGCTTACAGTGAAAAACAAATTATAGGAGGAGTAGTAACACAGAAGTTGTTACTTACATCTACCTCCACATCGTAGCTTGTCGCGTGGAGCTTGGTTTGTGGAGTGCACTTTCAACTCAATTAGCACTCGTTTTCTTAATTATACCCCTTGATGTCATGTACTATGTGACTTGCTTCATGCAAGCGGCAACCTTCCTCGACATCAGATGCACGAGAAAGCGTTTCCAGTTGCTCAGGCCTTGAAAACCGCAATGCAAGATTACTATAAGTACCATGGGTGCACTCAGCGCCTTTGCCCCGTCATCAGCGTCACATGCCAGTGTTCTCACTGCCGGCGTTTGGAGCGCTGCTTGCCTTACGACGGCCGCCCGGTGCTTTTACAGGGAGGGCCGTTTTAAGGGGGTATAGTAGGGCAAATCGACCAAAAAACTGATTTTTTGATTTCATCAATAAAAAATAATACACACTGTGGGGAGCAAAACAGTGCAGCGGCGAGCGCGTAGGAGCGCTCTAAGCCATTTAAAAATGGGGCCAAAAGGCGCGCCGCCTGGTATTTAAACGTGACAGACGCGAGGGTTGGCTTACATGTTGTTTTCCGTCATTTTTTCAGTGTTTACGTAAATATGTTTACTTCATGTTTACGTTTACGTAAACATGAAGAAAGACTTTGGGGAACACACCAAAAAAGCCAGAAAATTTCTGTACTCTGCTGGAGCATGTTGAGCGGTTGTAGTGCAGGTGCAAACATAAAAATGCATTTTTCTCAAAATCACTTTTTTCAAGATTTTCAGAACTTGATGTACCTTTTCTGGAAAACTACTCAGCCCATTACGCTGAAATTTTCCCATAATATACTCACATCCCTTGCAAGTAATCTGAACCTAAATGTGTGAAAAAATCACTCAGTTATAACTAAAAAAAGAAACGATTATTAGAAAGACCCTCCACAGTACGAGACTTGTGACGGCAATATTTTTTTCTTGTGACGTAAACTTAGCAAAGCATTTTTTAAAGGTTCCAGCTAAACCCACTATTATACAGAATTATTGTGCGAGATTTCACGGTCATGCTGTTTTTTGTTTCTGAGAAAAGGTACATTTTATTTTCCATCATAGCTTAAAGTTTGGTTCTCAACTACACAAAAAATAAAAAAGGCCTGCAGTAAAAAATTACACCAATTAAGGCCAACGCTATTGCTCTTGAGCGTGCAGAATTTCACGCTAATATATAGAACAGTTGTTGAGATATAAAGCTGAAACCAAGATACTTCATGCACCCTACCATACCCCCTTAAAGAAAGGAAAAGCCGCGAAAGATACATGGCGATTATTGTTAGAAGACAAATCCCAAAATTTGCTAATGTTTCCTAACATGTGCGCTCCCTCAGCTTGTCATCACAGTGTCTAAAACGTTCCAAGTCGGAGCGGCTGATGCGCAATGTCATTGACGACAGAGTTTCTTTCTGAGTGGATCGACATCATCTGCATCACCCTATTTTATGTCCACTGCCTCCCAGGACGAAGGCCTCTCCCTGCAATCTCCAATTACCCCTGCCCTGGGCCAACCGATTCGAACTAGCGGCCGCGAATTTCCTAATTTCATTGCCCCACCTAGTCTTCAGCCGTCCTCAACTGCGCTTCCCTTCTCTTGGCACCCATTCAGTCACCATAATGGTCAAACGGTTATCTAATCTGAGCATTACATGACCTGCCCAACGCCAGTTTTTCTCCTAATGTCAATTAGAATATCGTCTATACCCGTTAGCTCTCTGATCGAAACCGCTCTCTTTCGGTCTGTTAAAGTTATGCCTAGCATTCTTCGTTCTATCGCTCTTTGTGCGGCCCCTAACTTGTTCTCAAGCTTCTTTGTCAGTCTCCCAGTTTTGCTCAATATGTCAGCACCAGTAAAATGCACTGATTGTATACCTTCCTTTTCAATGATAACGGTAAGCTTCCAGTCAGGAGCTCACGATGTCTGCCGCATGCGATTAGTTGACCAAGGTAAACGTACACCTTGCAGACTCTACAGGCTGACTTGCGATCCTGAACCCTTGTTCCCTTGCGCGATTATTCATCATTTTCTTTGTCTTCTGCCCATTAATCTTCAACCCCACTCTTACACTCTCCCTGTTAAGGTCCTCAGTCATTTGTTCTAACTCATATGCAGTGCTGCTGAATAGAACAAGGTCATCGGCAAACCGGAGGTTGCTGAGATATTCGCCGTCGATAATTACTTCTAAACCTTCCCGGTTTAATAGCTTGAATACTTCTTCCAAGCACGCAGTGAACAGCATTGCAGAGATTCTGTCTCCTTGTCTGACCCATTTCTTTATAGCTATCTTCCTACTTTTCTGGTGTAGAATTAAGGTGGCAGTGGAATCTCTGTAGATATTTTCCAGGGAATTGACTTAAGCGGTCTGTACTCCTTGATTGCGCAATGCATCTATGACTGCTGGTATCTCTACTGAATCAAATGCATTTTCGTAATCTATGAAAGCCGTATAGAGAGGCTTATTTTACTCTGCCGATTTCTCGATAAACTGATTAATGACATGGATGTGATCCATTGTAGAGTATCCCTTCCTGAAGCCAGCCTGTTCCCTTGGTTGACTAAAGTCCAGTGTTGCCCTCATTCTATTGGAGAATATTTTGTTAAATATTTTATATAATACTGGGAGTAAGCTAATGGCCTCTAATTTTTCAGTTCTTTAACGTATCCTTTTTTGTGTATTATTAAAATGTTTGCATTGTTGCAGTTTTCCGGGACCCTTTCAGTCAATAGACACTTCGTATAGAGAGCCGCCAGTTTTTCTAGCATTACGTCTTCACCATCTTTGATTAAATCGACTGTTATTCCGTCGTCTCCTGCCGCTTTTTCCCATTTCATGTCTTGTAGGGCCCTTGTGACCTCATCTCTAGTTATAGGAGGAGTTTCTGTATGCTGTTCACAATTGTTTTCGAATGGAGTACTCCTGAGTACTCTGGGTACTGTATACGTCAATATGGAATTTTTCCGCTGCTTTTATTATACCTTCGATACTACTGATGACATTATCCTGCTTATCCTTCAATGCATGCATAGATCTTGGTTTGTCCTATGCTAAGTTTCCTTCTAGCTGATTTCAGGCTGCTTTCATTTTTTACGGCTTCTTCAGTTTTTCTCATGCTATAATTTCGAATATATATCACTTATTTTCGCCTTGTTGATCAGTTTTGACAGTTCCGCGAATTCTATCTTATGTCTTGAGTTGGACACTTTCATTTTTTGTCGTTTCTTTATTAGGTTCTTTGTTACTTGGGGGAGCTTGCCTACTGGTTGCCTTAGTGTCTTGCCTCCCACTTCGAGTGCTGCCTCTGAAGCCAGCCTCGTTACAGTTTCATTCATTACCTCTATGTCATCATCATCATCTCTCTGTTCTAAGGCTGCATGTTTGTTTGCATGTGCCAGCCTAAATTTGTCTGCTTTTACCCTTACTGCCTCTAAGTTGACCTGTTTCTTGGTGAGCAATATCACTATTTCTCTGTTCAAATTGAGGTGAATCCTAGCCCTCACTAACCTATGATCACTGCACTTTACCCTTCCTATCATTTCTACATCCTGCACTATGCTGGGATCTGCAGAAAGTATGAAATCAATTTCATTTCAGCTAAACACGCGTATGTAGAAAAGTCACACAGAATGCCTAGGTAACTTCAATTGTGAGGTCTGCCGTCCCGAAACTGCAGAATGGGCTACGAGGAACACCGTACAGTAGAGGGAGCTACAAAGTGAGACTTGTCAATGCAGCTTTGTTGAGATGTGATGAATTTGGCGGTAGGCAGTAAGCTGCTAGCTGCTTGTGCAGGTAGGTCTGAGTGGCTGTACTGAAACGAATGGGCGAAAACGCAACTTTCTGTACAGACTTCCGGAGTTGTCCTGTCATTAACGAAAAACTTTTGAATTAAAAATAACCACACGCACCATATTGATTCATGATCCTGTTCTCCACGACAGCCAACTTTTATCTGAGAAAGTGATATCGGGCCCTTGGCGTTATGGCAGATTCCGTTTTCAGAACGTCCAGGCCTTAATAGACTTTCTAAACAGTACGGGTCCGCACTGTAGGCTTTGAGTCACCATGTCCACTGTTTTTTGCATCTTCCTTCTCTCGACGTTGTCATCAGTTATGCGGCTTTTTCTTTCCCTCTTCATCTTTCTGCACTAAAAGGTAACTCTCCAAAGGAATATACTTCTGCCCAACTTCGTCGTATTTTATTTCATTAAACTTTTCTTTCAATATATCTATTCTATTGCTTAGAGGACAAAAATGAGCTATGAACGAGTGCATAAGTGCTTGCGGCAACTACATTGCACGATTATGTCTTTGACAATCTATTTAACCTCCAAGACAGTAAATAACGAGCCTAACGATGCACTGCTTGAAAAATAGAACTTTTCTGCGCCGTTTGCACTCAGCAACGAATTCTTTCTTTTTCTTTTTTCAGGGAAGCTGTCCCACCACAAGCACCTCCATGGGGGTGTAGAGTTCCTGGAGAGCATCCCTCATACCGGGAGCGGTAAAGACCGGCGAAAAGACCTAAAGAATTCTTACTTGCGTAAATTTGGCCAAGCAGTGAAGAACGAGCTTAAATGAAAAATCCCGCTATCACTCGTATACGGCGTGTACTGCATACACGGCAGTGAAGAAGCCTTAGCAGTACAGAAGCGCACCCCCTCCCCTCCCAACAATATGCCCAAGTAAATACAACGAGCATCATTAAAAAGTGGGACTACAATATTAAAAAAAAAACATGATTGGCCTGTCTTAAGTGTGTTCAAGGTATCTAAGGAAGCCCCGTTTGTTATTTCTGTAAGGATACTTGTCCATAATAGTTGTTGATGTAAAGCACATACTCGGTTTGTTGTTTGTTTATTAACTGTAGATACACGGGAAGGTAAGCAACATTGGAGAGCCGGCAATCTCAAGACACCGTTAGGAACTGAGGCTAGCCCTTTCCCTATCTCACGCGCACTCATGTTCTCCAAACGCACAAGCATACTAAGCCTACAAAAAATATCTGAACTTAAGGAAAAAATGCAGTTAAATTGATGCTAAGCATCCGCGGTGAGTAGAAAAAGTTTATGCGAACTGTGCGTTAAGAACACTTTTACTCTCGCCCACGAAGGCCATTTTTCAAGTACTCCTAAAGTGAAGGCTCTATGTAAGCAGAAATCACGAGAATCTGCAATCAAATCACATCAGTCAGCTTGCTCTGCACAATAACACCCCATACGCTGTCAAACCATGACTATCATCCCAGATAATGGCACTATCCGAATTCTCTACCTTATGGACAAGTAACACTACTGTGACGCGATGGTTTAGCTCGCCAAGGAAGCCTTGGATTAGTGATTCTTTATTAGGGTCCAATAAAAAAAAGAGATAATCTTCGTAAGAAACTTAAAGTCCAGCCTTTCAATAATGCGTTGCGGCTGCGCTTCTACACATTCAAATGTTCTAACAGCTACTGTAAAAAAAATGCAAATCGTAACTACTACTAAAATAAAATAAGAAAAAATGGAATTGATACCAGACGAAACTGGCAAGTTAATAAAGAATTCTTAAACATTAGTACAACTAAAGATCACATATCGTGTGTGAACCACGATTCTGCTAATATTACTGACCGTCAAGACATAGCTAATGTTTTCAGTGACCATTTAATATTGCAGACGGTAGTCAGCCTGATTCAACGTTGCTTAGTTTTCCGCGCTGTCCTGATTCTCTGTACCTGTTCCCCACAACATCGCTAGAAGTATGTAATGTCATCAGTTCTCTTAAAACAACCGGTCTAGGCCTCGACTTGATACGCGCCTCAACCATTAGGCTTCTGTCTAACCTTCTGTCTCACCTGCGCTAGGACATATAGCAAGCAGAATATTTATAGATGGCATCTTTCCTAATCGCCTCAAGACAGGTAAAGTAATCCCAGTTTTTAAAGTAAGGTGACCGTAAGTGCATGAGTAATTACCGACCTATCTGCATTTTATCTTTCTTTAGAACGGTGATCGGAAAACTAATACACAATCACTTAACTAAACACTTATCAAAATTTAATCTTTTAACTTCTGATCAGTTTGGTTTTCGTGACAATTCTTCAACTTAGTTAGCGCTAAATATTTTTGCTGAGAGGATTAAATTAGCCATCGATCAAGGTCTCTTAGTCGGTGCTCTCTTTAAGGCGTGTGATACAATTAACCATCATATTCTTTTAATTAAACTTGAATCTTATGGCATTTCTGGCCTGCCTTTACAATTATTTCGCAACTACGTAATAGACCGACCATATATAGTCGAAGTTAATGGTGTCTTCTCTTCAAAAGCTATAAATACAGGCGTCCCCCAACGATCAATACTTGGGCCACATTTATTTCTCATATTCAATAATGACTTGCCAGAAATATTAACACATACGCGCTGCCTTCATTATGCTGATAGCACCACTATTTTCGCATCTGATAAAAATTTATTCACATTGCAGGATAAACTTAACACTGACCTAGCGAATGTTCATTCATGGTGTGTAAAAAACAAGCTAACCATTAACCCATTTAAGAGAACGTTTATGGTATTCCATTCTTCAAAATCTTTGCACATTGACTCCATTGTAGTGCCTCTAAATAATAATGTAATTGCAAGATCCGCGTCTACTAAATTTCTTGGTGTAGTTCTAGATGAGAACTTAAAGTTCCAGTGCCATATTCAATCAGTTATTCAAAAAATTAAAAATTAAATTATGGGGTTTTACGTGCTCAAACCACTTTCTGATTATGAGGCACGCCGTAGTAGGGGACTCCGGAAATTTCGACCACCTGGGGTTCTTTAACGTGCACGTAAATCTAAGTACACGGGTGTTTTCGCATTTCGCCCCCATTGAAATGCGGCCGCCGTGGCCGGGATTCGATCCCGCGACCTCGTGCTCAGCAGCCCAACACCATAGCCACTGAGCAAAGTAACCACGGCGGGTATTAAAAAAATCGCATTTCGTATTCGCATCATCATAAAACCTCGGCTCTTCCTTTCAGCAAACCATTCTCATGTCTTTATATTATGCGTACATACACAGTCATCTCTCATACTACCGGTCATCTTGGGGTAATACATATGCCACTCAACATCAGCTAAAAGTTTTGCAAAAGGAGGCATTAAGATTAATTGCATTCCAATTACACACATCTCCCTCTGCGCCCATATTCCGTTCCCTAAATGTTTTACCTTTACGCATGCCATTCAATCATAAGCTGTCACTACTTATCTTTCGTCTTATATATACTGAGTTTAATATTCGACGTTTTACTCGCTCTAGCCTCATCAATTAAAACAACACAATATTTTCAGCGCAACTCAATCTTCTCCTTCCAAAAAGAAGAACTAATTATGGGAAATTTACCATCGCGTTTTCAGGCATTTCTGTTTGGAATTCGATACCATCTGACATGAAGTCATCTACATTATTATCATTCAAGCGTAGAACGAAGGAGCATATCATGAACACTTTATCTGACTCATAGTATAATTTAACGAACCTAGAATTAATTAGATTTTGTCCTGCTTTACCATTATCCATTGTGCTGTTCAATTACCAAGTCACTGAATCTAGCCTATAATTGATACTTCTCGTTGTTAGTTTTACGTGCCATTTATTCTCGTTTGAATTCCTGCGAGTAATTTTTAAGATTTCTTCAATTATTTTTCTTGTTTTTAGCTGTGTGATTATACTTGTGATATTTCAATAGATTTTTTTTTCTCTCTTACCGTTTCTTCCCGATGATGACGTAGAATTTGTATAACATATGACATGACTCACTGTTTGCCACGATCCTACGATCCCCTTTTCATGTCTTCTTAGGAGGTCCCCCCGACATTTGTTACTTCGGGACCTCCGAATGTTTACTTATACCCATCTTGTGTTCGATTTCGTAAAAAATATAGATAGATTGATTGATTTCTATTCCTCAAAGGGAATTGATGAAGAAGCGCGCTGTAGAACAATGAAATATGGGGGTAAGGGGGGTGGGACAGATAATAGTAATGGTATCAATGAGAATAATGACGCTAAAATTTATTGATAATTTTACTTTTCCATGAAACATAATACCATGAATTTACCTGAGTTGGAATTTTTACATGAGTACGGCAAGTTTGGAAGATGTCCTTTTTTCTCACATGAGGCAAAAAAGTTTGGTTAGGTGACGTCGATTCGTAAACTGTGTAAATGTGTATACAAGGCAAGATAATTTTTCGGGTTTACGGCAAACTATAGGGTATGCCGTACTCGATAACGGAATGACGTCTTGGTTGGCTCGTTCAGCCACATATCTTGAGACAGCGTGCTTACGTAGCTTACGCACAAATTTTTTTTGAGCAGGGATAGATGCAGCGTGAAAGCACTGTGCGCTAGTAAGCGAGCTTACACTGGGTCATTGGAATTCGGCAGACTTTACAAACCAGTGCCTTTGTTCTCCGAATTATCATGTAAAGCTCCGCCTTCCGCAAGGCTTACCGCGACGGAAGTTAACACTCGTTTATAGTCTGTGGCTTCGAGCAGCATTCACTAATGCTTGCTCCTTCCGCATCGGCATGACAAGAAGTTCAGAATGCGACGCTTGTGAGTGAAAAGAACCGCCCTTGCATTTGGCGTTCACATAGGCTTCAAATGTTGGCCAACCAATTGCGCAAGACACCATAGGGGAGGACATACTGCTTAGAGCTTTACTGGCAACGTAAGCAGGAATATAGTCACCTCCAAATGTTTACAAATTATTAAAGCAGTATATGCTCGAAGTAAGGCATTCTGATACAAAAGTCAGACCTAGGCAGCTGCTGTACGACGACCCTTTCAAGATTGTTGGGCTGCCATCGTTCAAAAGGCAGAGGTCAGGCAGACGTCAGCCAGAAGCCAAAGATACAATAGTCCTGCCTCTCAAATTGGTTCTTGTACTTCCCGAAATTGGGTGAGGAGCATTAATATCGCCTGTGATTATCCGTGGACTGGAGGTCGGCGTCAAAACATTTTCAAACCTGCAGTCTAAACGACTTGATCTGGAAATGTAGCCTGCGACGAGCGTGAAGGAAAGCCTCTTCTTCATTATTCTAAGGCGCAGGCACGAGTTGTAGTCACGGGGAGGCAAGGCCTGGGCCACGTAGGGGAGCTCTTTGCGAGCATAAACGAGGACCGTGCCGCTTTGCTCAGACGTAGCGGAAACAAAAGTTTCGTATCGGGATAGTCTGAGGATGTTTTCCACGTTTGTTTGACAGATGACTAATATCGAGAACCGATTTACTTACACAAATTGACAAAAATAGGAAAAACGTGATTTCAGGCCTCTCGCATTCCACTGAAGAAGTGAGGCATTCTTGACTTCTTGAAAAGGTCGCTTCGGCACAAGTGAGGGAGCCATGTTTCTAAAGCAAGCTTTCAAGCACAGGAGCGAGAGCATCCAGTACTTGTGAAGCACATAGAGTAGTTGAAGTTTCTGCATTTCCCAAAAGTGTGCGAATCGCAGAAATTAGCGACTTCAGCAATATAACCATCTGCACATCCTGTTCAGGCAACTTGTCGGAAGCAAGAGGCACCTTCGATGAAGGTGCTATACGCCGCTCAAGCTAAGCAGGTGGGCGTTCATTTGGCAGTGCTGAAAAGACAACGTCATAGCACTTTTTTGGGCTGTTTTGTCATTCATAACTTTGTATCTGGACTCGTGCAAGGGCTACCCCACTTCGAAGTGATTACGCCACTGCACTAGGTTGGCTCTGTGGGGGGCCTTTCGCGTTCTTTGGCGAACATCGGCGCTGGTGGCGGGAGCGTGGTTTTTATAACAGAATCGTCTGCTTTCCAGTGCGTACGGCCTCACCTTATCATCTCCTGAAGCATACTCCATTGCTTCTTATTTCGGGGGCAATTTTTCGACATGGATTCACGCGATCCTTTACAGTTCCTGCACTTAAATACAGTTGTTTGCCAGGATTCCTTGGTGTGGGACTCAGCGCAGCTTGCACGTACTGTTGTGTTATTAGAAACACCTCTGACGTGATCCAACTGAAAGCACTTGTGGCATTGCAGAGGTTTCGGAATGACTGGATTTACGAGGTACCTAAAATGGCCCCCCTTGGTATTAGATGGTATGGTGTCGCCCTTGAAGACTATATTCGCACACCGTAAATTGCCGATCCGACATAACTGCATGATGGTAGCATCAGGAGTGGCTGTCTTGACTAGGATAGGCAAGTCTTCTTTCGATATTGCAACACCTACGTCGTAGATTACACCTGTCGCTGTATCCTTGTCGAGTGGAATGTGAGAGCGCACTCTGATCCTGTTGAAATCGGTTACTCTATGCAAGATGTCAAAAGCGGTCGAATGCACGACATTTACGGCAAGTATATTCTTGCGATTGTTCATTCTTATGTCGGTTATCTCATTTAGTACTAATCTTTCAAGGAGCGTGGAGACAGCTTACCTATTCAGATGGCACAGATTTCCCGAGGGAACCACCTGCATGAATAGTATGGCGGGGGCCCCGGGGATGGCTCGTATTCTGTACTGTGGAAGTACTTGAAGGCGAATATGTCCTGAGGCTCCTCAGCTTCACTTTACGGCTTCTAAGGGATTCGAAGCCGTCTTCGGAGTCTTCTCCACTGACCGTGTAGTGTTCCGTGCTATCACGGGCCGTATGATTCATTGCTCAGCTACGCTTCTGCGATGGGACCGCAGAATGCGAGGCCGGATCTGGAGAAAGCCGGGCAGTGTCCACTTTCTTCACTGCCAGCGGGAAACCAATGTCCCGTAGATAAACGTGGCAAAAACCGAAAATCAGTAGGAGACGGGAAAGCACCGGTCAACTAGAGGCACACTTCGTCAGGAATTGTTGCAGCGTGGGTACGTGTGCCATGAATTAGCTACGGTACTTCTTGAAACAAGCACTCCATGTTCCACGTAAACACGCTTGCTCAAAGTTAAGGAAAGACAACACATCGCTCTTGCTACAGGGTAGCTTTGCAAGCCCAGGAGACAGCATCATCACAGCCACATAGAGAGCATTTTGAGGAGAAAAGGAACATGAGTTGAGTGGAAGAATTTCACAGGGCATTGGGTTTACTACACTTGTAGTATTATCAAATTTAGATGTTAAAGAATTGCCTGTTATGCTTTGCCCATGCTTTTTGTTTATTTGGGAAAAAACCTTTCAAAGCTTCGTTTCGTAATGGGAACTTTTCCACAATCTACAGCATACGATTGAGCAGTTTGTGTATTCAAGTTAGCGCCTATTAGTCGCATTAAAGATACGAAGGAAAGCCTTTTGCACCTTTCTGTAGCCCGGACTGCCCCGGCTCTACATGTAGCTGGCACCTGTTGATGAGGATTCCACCATTGGCCCTTCGGTAGTACTTGTAGAGTGAGACGATGATAAATAAGTAATGAAAACACCATATTATCTGCATGCATATTAATACGGATGCGATTATTCATTCTGGCAGCAACTGAAACTGCTGTCTTTATTATTCAATTGTGAAAACATGTTATAAGGAAATAATCTTTTTAACAAAGGAACAAGCAGTTTCGCTCTTCAAATAAGTTCTAATTTGTGGGAATGACGTTATGAGCGAAAGCTGTGCGCGCCTTAGAACTGTAGCCGGGATGCCCATCCTCTGGTTGGAATAGGAAGGTGCTCCGTGGCTGCTGCCTCCCAAATCGGCTCTTCGGTAGTACCTGTAAAGGACATCAATATAAATTAACTTATGCCAATGACTAATAGCTCAATGGCTCTGTCAAAATGGCACCGTGCCCGGTTTAGGGTATCAAAGCAATATGATTAAATCAACTATGCATACAATTTTCGGTTTCATATAGTGAAGACATTTCTGCTTGAAAAGTGCAGCTTTTGTCTTGATAAACGGAGCCTAGTGTAAGTATAATCACTTGCATCACTTCACGGAACGCATTTATAGCCGCTGACTCATGAGTATGTTCTTATTACATTACATACCATCACAAAGAGATGCGACAATTCAACTACTCAGTTTATGGTGGTGCTGCGCACTTTTCTCTCATACCGAAATTTACAGGTCCCCCGACATCGCTGTCTTGTGCCAAGCGGTTTTCTTCTGATCCTTTATATATTTAAATCATCATCATCATCAGCATCATCATCATCAGCCTGGTTATGCCCACTGCAGGGCAAGGGGCTCTCCCATACTTCTCCACCTACCCCAGTCACGTACTAATTGTGGCCACGTTGTCCCTGCAAACTTCCAATTCTCATCCGCCCACCTAACTTTCTGCCGCCCCCTGCTACGCTTCCTTCCCTTGGAATCCATTCCGTAACTCTTAATGACCATCGGTTATCTTCCCTCCTCATTACGTGTCCTGCCCATGCCCATTTCGTTTTCTTGATCTCAACTAAGATATCATTAACTCGCGTTTGTTCCCTCACCCAATCTGCTCTTTTCTTAACCCTGAACGTTACACCTATCATTCTTCTTTCGATAGCTCGTTGCGTCGTCCTCAATTTAAGTAAAACTCTTTTCGTAAGCCTCCAGGTTTCTGCCCCGTACGTGAGTACTGGTAAGACACAGCTGTTATAAACTTTTCTCTTGAGGGATAATGGCAACTTGCTGTTCATGATCTCAGAATGCCTGCCAAACGCACCCAGCACATTCTTATTCTTCTGATTATTTCAGTCTCATGATCCGGATCCCCAGTCACTACCTGTCCTAAGTAGGTGTATTCCCTTACCACTTCCAGTGCCTCACTACCTACCGTAAACTGCTGTTCTCTTCCGAGACTGTTAAGGATTACTTTAGTTTTCTGCAGATTAATTTTTAGACCCACCCTTCGGCTTTGCCTCTTTAGGTCAGTGAGCGTGCATTGCAGTTGGTCCCCTGAGTTACTAAGCAAGGCAATATCATCAGCGAATTGCCAGTTACTAAGGTATGCTCCATTAACTCTTATCCCCAATTCTTCCCAATCAAGGTCTCTGAATACCTCCTGTAAACACGCTGTTAATAGCATTGGAGAGATCGTATCTCCCTGCCTGACGCCTTTCTTTATTGGGATATTGTTGCTTTCTTTATGGAGGACTACGGTGGCCGTGGCGCCGCTATATATCTCTTTCAGTATTTTTAGATACGGCTCATCTACACCCTGATTCCGTAATCCATCCATGACTGATTAGGTTTCGACTGAATTAAACGCTTTCTCGTAAGCAATGAAAGCTATATATAAGGGTTGGTTGTATTCCGCACATTTCTCTATCACCTTATTGATAGTGTGAATATGGTCTATTGTTGAGTAGCCTTTACGGAATCCTGCCTGGTCCATTGTTTGACAGAAGTATGAAGTGTTCCTGATTATATTTGCGATCACCTTAGTAAATACTTTGTAGGCAACGGACAGTAAGCTGATCGGTCTATAATTTTTCAAGTCTTTCCCGTCCCCTTTCTTATGGATTAGGATTATGTTAGCGTTCTTCCAAGTTTCCGGTACGCTCGAAGTCATGAGGCATCGCGTATACAGGGTGGCCAGTTTTTCTAGAACAATCTGCCCACCATCCTACAACAAATCATTTCTGACCTGATCCTCCCCAGCTGCCTTCCCCCTTTGCATGGCTCCCAAGGCTTTCTTTACTTCTTCCGGCGTTACTTGTGGGATTTCCAATTCTTCTAGACTATTCTCTCTTCCATTATCGTCGTCAGTGCCACTGGTACGCTATAAATGTCTATAGAACTCCTCAGCCACTTGAACTATCTCATGCATACTATCAATGATATTGCCGGCTTTGTCTCTTAAAGCATACATCTGATGCTTGCCAATTCCTAGTTTCTTCTTCACTGCTTTTGGGCTTCCTCCGTTCCTGAGAGCATGTTCAATTCTATCTATATTATACTTTCTTATGTCAGCTGTCTTACGCTTGTTGATTAACTTGGAAAGCTCTGCGAGTTCTATTCTAGCTTTAGGGTTAGAGGCATTCATACATTAACGTTTTATGATCAGATCTTTCGCCTCCTGCGATAGCTTACTGGCATCCTGTCTAACGAAGTTACCGCCCACTTCTATTGCACACTCCTTAATAGTGCTCATAAGATTATCGTGCATATCTTCGACACTAAGGTCCTCTTTCTGGGTTAGAGCCGAATACCTGCTCTGTAGCTTGATCCGGAATTCTTCTATTTTCCCTCTTACCGCTAACTCATTGATCAGCCATGTGTTTAGCACTTGTTTAAGTGCATGAAGCCCTAATGGAACGGAAGCCACCAGCATGCCCGAAAATTTGTAGCGTGCACTTCGTACGCGAAGAGCACGCTTCGTACGCTTCGTACGCGAAGAGCACGCAGTCTTCGTATGTACATACAATGTTCCCACAGGCTTACCGCAAAGTGAATGCTACAGCGGAGGAAAGTCGTACAATCAATGCGTGCGCCTTGTGAGTCTATGGTGCACCGGAAAAGAAATTTTTATGCCGCTTTTAACATCTTTGGGTATAACCTTGACATGGCTTGGTTCGCTTTTGGAGCAAACAAAGAAAACACTCTCAAACGGGTAAACGTTTGGACCATGTGCAACGCAAACGATTTAGTGAGTGTGTATAATTTCTTTTCATGCACGTAATGTAATGCAAATGTTATTAATGTTCATATCTTGACAAGTAATACCATATGGAGGCATGTCACTGTCATGACACGCCATAGGTGCGTATCATTCATGACATGATAAAATGACATGTAATGTATGCTATGTCGTTCATGTATGTAATAAACGTAATCTCTGCGTTTCATGTATGCATGCACGCGATTCCTCATCTCATGACATACATCTCATTAATGTCATTACATCTCATTCATGGCACGTATCTCATTCATGACATTGCACGTAATGTCACGCGTAATACGGAAGCGGCGGAAGGCGATGTTGAGGATTTGAAGGTATCGAAAAGACGGCGTCGCGTCCATTAAGTTCGCTTCTTTACAGCGTGGCGGAACATTTGACATTTTAGACCATGTGATGACGCTCAACAAGTAGTGGCGTAAGCGGCGAAGGAAAAAGCTCGGCGCAAATTTGCTCCCTTTGGAAGCATAAAGAAAACCAGTATTGATGAGTTGTTTTTTTTTTTTGCATCAGCTCTGAAACGGAGCAGCGCCAAATAGTTACCCAGCCTACTTGAGTGTATCTGGCATTTTATACATTTCATACATTTTCATTCTACTATTTTTGCAAACATCTCCATCTGTTTGCCTTTCTTAAAACTTCGCTATCTGCCTTCTGACTGTATGACTGTATCAATCTATCCCCGGTTTTTTCCACGAATACTCTAAAGGTATCTTCCTTACCTCGACTGCTGACCTGTTCATGCTTCCTTCCACTCTAAGTCCAATTGCTTCTTGAAGGTTTCTTTTACCTACGGATCTCACTGGTGTAATACTTTCGCATTCCATTACGATGCGATGAGTGGTCTTCGGATTTTCGCTGCAGAAGACACACGCGTCATCTTGTTGCCAATATTTGCTCCGGTATGTTCTTGATTTTAGGCAACCAGCTCAAGCCTCAAGTAGCAAGGCACTGCCATTTG
Source organism: Dermacentor albipictus (assembly GCF_038994185.2). Classification (NCBI taxonomy): domain Eukaryota; kingdom Metazoa; phylum Arthropoda; class Arachnida; order Ixodida; family Ixodidae; genus Dermacentor; species Dermacentor albipictus. Next base: position 11,691,811 of record NW_027225568.1, read on the forward strand.
CGTTACTGTAAAAAATAGCTTCAATTTTTTTCTTCCCAGTTTAAATCTCCGTCTTTTTTGTTCGCAAACTTTTCGTCCAATTCGTTGTCTCTATTTCTCTCTATCATTTTCTTTTTGATGACTGCTGATTGTCTATTTATGTTTTCAATTAAGCTTTACTTGTTTGCCAACTTTCTGGACCTCTTCCTCAATATTGCGTCGAAGCTTTTCAGGAATAGGCACCTGTGCAATTTGGCCACTCATTTATTCACACCCATGTTCTTGAGTCTAACTTCAAATCTAATCTTGCTCTGCACTTCAACTTCAAAAGAGGTCCAAACCATGTCACCGTGCACAGCCTCATTACTGATTTTACCACGCGCTCCCGAAGCCAACCGGCCTACCGATCTTTCGCCAACTTCGATATCCCCGACAAGATATTCGCTTTTAAGCACAGAATGGCATTTGCGAACGTTAGCGCTGGAAGCATTATTCCTCTGCCAGATAACGTGCACCATCTCCTATTTTGTGTATCACCAAAGCGCTCCATGTTTTATTGCTGCTTCTTTCCGCTTCCCCTTTGTTTTCAGATTATGTTAGTGGTGTCTGGGTATTTCCTTCATTTATGCATAGGTCTAGCTAATTACATTGCTTCACTATGAGCATGACGCTGTTGAAGTGGCACCACGTTATGACTTGTCACGTCCTTAAAGATCATAATTGCCAATTTGTCTGTGCCAAACTTAAGGCCTAGATCTGTTACTGCGTTGCCACACATATATGCAAGTGTCTGTAAATCTCCTGTATTGCCTGCTGTCACTATGTCGTCCGAATACATCAGTCTAATGACCTTCTGTTGCACCCATTGCCAAAGGCGAATGTAAAATAAACCAAATCCTAATTCACTGTTTTCCAGTCGTCTTTCTATTACGTTAATATAAAGAGGGAAAATGAGAGACAGAGCAGACGCTGCTTTACGCCACTGGAAGATTTCCACCACTTCATTGCATTTCTGGACTTCCCATAAAAATTGCAATCTGTTGTCCCTATATAGCTCTCTCAGCAGCTCCACAATATCGCCATCCATGCATCAGCGCTTGAGAATATACCATAACAATGCCGTAGGCTACCTTAATATCTAGAAATTCTCTCGATAGTGGTCTATTCTGATCTATTGTAAGCTCTCTGCACTGAGTTCGTACAAAAATATGCACTAAGCGTCTGCCTGGTATGAGCCCATTATGTAGTTCCCGGACAATATCATTCTTCTCCATCTACTTTGACAGTTCTAATTCTATGGTTTGCATTACCATTCGATATATCGCCGACCTTACAGTAACTCGGGAACTCGACGGTATCTGTCGGAAGGCGCAGAAGCTAATTTAGATGGCACTTGGCGGTGGCATGGCATAAGGTGTCCGCGACAGAGAGACGTCCGTCCCGCCCCTTCTACGTCTACTTGTACTCTAGCAATTGCTCTAGCAATTAAGCGGACACTCCAGGCGCACAACTGCCGTCGTTGACACCGTTAGCTTCCATATAAAGTCCTAGGGCGATAAAGTCGTCCCCGCGCGCCGTGTGCTGTACTTGCAAGCGAAAGCGTGCGAGGGGCAGCTCGCAAGCGCTCCCTCTTCTGCTGCGCGGGAGGCACGAGGGTGAAGCAAGGGAGATGGGGCGTTCTTCTCCGACGGCTGCGGCCTATGGCGCGGCCATGCTGGCGCCCTATCTTTAAAGGGATCTGCGACGTGCCAAATTGCGCGCCCGCGCGGGCCTTATCTTCAAAGCGGTCTTCGAGCTTTGCGGAGTGCAGGTAGAGCCAGTAGCATCGTGTGCGCTGTGGTTTCGACATTTCATTCGCGTTGAAACGAGAGGTTCGCGAAGGCAAATTTGCTCGCTGCTGCTGCCGCGATTCCTCACTTCGGCGTTTCGACAGCGAGTTTCCGCAGCCATGGAGAGAGATGTGTTCATGTTTACCTGCGCACGCGTGACACCGTGCTTGTTTATCTAGTTAGTAAGCGAATGTTTCCAAGTTTATACGACCGGTAAGACTACAATCCTTAATTTTTATAGCTATCTACTAACTTGCTATCACAATCGATGTTTCGTTTTTCAGGTAAAACTGCGACTTTTTTGTTATTAGCGACACTCCAAGCGAAACTCTCTCCTCACTGCCGCCGTGTCGTTTCCATAAAGTCGACGTGCGACAAGATCGCGGCTGCTTGCCGCATGCTGTAGGTGCGAGGGAAAGCATGCGAGTGTGGCTTGGTGCGGTGGCATCTTCACGCAAGGGAGGAATGCTGGAAGGGTGCACGCAGAGAGTTACTCTATGCACTTGCCAATCAGGGGCTAGATGGCGCTACGGATGCTGCTGAGCAGCACGGCTCACGCGATCAAATGAACCAGTCGTCAGGTAGCGCGGTTGCGAAGACGTGTTGTGCACAGTGGCACAGGCTGGGAAACTGCCTCTCCCGCACATCTGTCCACACTAGCCCGCGTTCAGTTCAAAAGAGCCTCGAAAACAAGAAGGGCCGAAGTGCAGTGGAGCCGAAGTGCGGTTTAGGTGTAGGGATCGACGGCGAATACCTCAGCAACCTTCGGTTTGCCGATGACATTGTTCTATTCAGCAACACTGCAGACGAGTTACAAAAAATGATTGAGGACTTTAACAGAGAGAGTGTAAGAGTGGGGCTGAAGATTAATGTGCAGAAGACAAAAATAATGGTGAATAACCGGGCAAAGGAACAATAATTCAGGATCGCCAGTCAGCCTTTTGAATCTGTGAAGGAGTACGTTTACCTAGGTCAAATTATTAAAGGGACTCTGACCATCAGAAGGACATTCACCGAATAAAAATGGGTTGGATCGCATACGGCAGACATCGTGAGCTCGTTATGGGACGCTTACCGTTATCATTGAAAAGGAAGGTATACAATTAGTGCACTTTATCGCTGCCAACATATGGGGCAGAGGCTTGGAGGCTGACAAAGAAACCTGAGAGCAAGTTAAGGACTGCGCAAAGAGCTGTGGAACGAAGAATACTAGGCATAACTTTAAGAGGCAGAAATAGAGCGGTTTGGATCAGAGCAAACGGGTATAGACTACACTCCAATTGACATAAAGAGAAAAAATGGCACTGGGCAGATCATGTACCGCGTAGAGTAGATAACCGTTGTGCCATTAACGTGGCAGAATTTGTACCAAGAGAAGAGAAGCGCAGTAGAGGACGACAGAAGACTTGGTGGTGCGACGAAATTAGGAAATTTGTCGGTGCTGGTTGGAGTTGGTTGGCTCAGGACAGGGACAATTGGAGATCGCGGAGAGAGGCCATCGTCCTGCAGTGGACATAAAATAGGCTGCTGCTGATGATGATGATGGAGTGCGACAAAACACAAGCGTCACGACTGCTGCTAGCGAAGTGGCGCTTGTTTGCTTTTGCATGCAAGTGTAACGTTCTCGCATACGAAATTACCATCCGTGACATGCAGATAGTCATGTGGGCTCTCGCATGAAAGTGGGTTTGAATGTCGAACGGGACACCGGGGTTCCTAGCCTCCGCTGGGGGCTCCCGCTGGGTGTCGGCAGGAGTGGCAGCTTCGCGCTGGTGCAGCGAGTGGCTTTATGTGACACGATATCATTGCACGTTAAAAAGGAAAGCGAAGAAATAGGCTAAGGAATCGTTAAAGACTAAAAAGAACAGGCATGAAGAAACTCGCGCGCGAAGCTGCCTCCCAACTATAAAAAGAGACAGCTTTACTCTCGCTTCGCGCGACTCAACAACCGACTGTGACGTCCCTGAGGTGTTTAAACCCCCGGTAATTTGTACCCCAGTATCTAGGGCATCTTGCTGTGATGCTGAGTCTAATCTGCATTGGGTTCTTTTACATGGGCACTTATCTACTTTCTACTGAATCCGGGATCCAGTAGACAGCGATCGTAGGCTGGTTGCCAGCACCGTAATGCTGAGTGAGCTCAAACAACTCGATACAAATTGTTGGACCGCGCGGCAGCTACTATTCTTGATCGCGACCTCAAAAAATGGATCCGCATCAGGCTTGATTGCGATTTGAAGGGTCCGTGTTTTACGGCTAACAAAAGCGCCCGAGAGTCAAGGCGATTCAAACCACCGCTGCCCTACTCTCGCAACACAACACGCGCAGTCCAGATGCCACACAGTACTGTCCACATTTTTTTTAGGAATGGGTTACCTAAGCATACGCCTGTGCTAAAGCACTCGACTGCTTGCAACTCGCTACTGCAAAAATGGCACTGGTCAAACACGAGATTGAGAAAAAGAGAAAGAGAGACAAGACGAGACTGGGATTACGCTGAGTTAAAATCGAAGGTGTAATGTTTTCGGTTTGATGAGGCTGGCGAGGACGAACAACTATATAAAATCAAGCATCGAAAAATCACTTACGAAACAGATAACACAGTACTGTTGACGAGCATATGTATTACAGGTTACTCATACTAAATTTATTGTCACACAAAACAACTTATACCACTGACACACCAGCATTTGCAAAGCCATTTGAGTCAAAGACGCTCTACTTCAGGGGTTTATTCGCACTGTCACAGGAGTGCATCAAAGGAGGCATAGTCGGAATTAGCTTTGAGTCAGGGGTGTGCGCGTTCGTTCTCTGAATTTGTAAGGACATGTCGTACACCCTCTTGAGTCCAAAGGGCGTATAAGTGAAAAATTATTTACAGCATACTTATACAAGTCCAACTCTTACGTGTTGAAATCAAGTTTCCCAGTACGATACAAGCTTCTAGCCACTAAAAACTGTGGTGACAGCCGGAATCTCAATCTTGCACACGCCGGTGCATGCAGTAGCACCGGAATCAGCCTCTTGCCCGCATCATCATCGACGTCAAATGGGTGTGGTGTGCGATTTGGCGACCGGCTGCTACGCATCAAAGTGTCGAAGGTTTCTGCGAGTTAGCTTTTTAATGCGAAGCGTCCTTTGCGACCTTCAGGCGTTTTGCGTCTGTCTATTCATGTCTATTTGTCCTCAACTGTATTAATGGTATGAAAAAGATGATGCTGTCGTGGTTGTTAAACACAACATATATCAGGATATGAATGAAATGCATGCATGACCTGACATGGATGACATCACATATATATCACGATATGAACGATAGATTTCGTCACATGTGATGTGCGTCATTACATGCATGGCAAGACATACTAGCGCATGCCATGAAAGCCATGACATGACATGGCTTCTGATGGCATGTATGTCACTACAAATGGTATGATAACATAATGCTGTCGTTACTCGATATATATGGAATAATTTGGCATATATCTGCATATGAATGACACGACAGTCGTGCATGACCTAACATGAATGGCATGATATGAATGGCATCAATTGCATGACATGACATTACTGACCATGCATGCATCAGCACGTCATTCCGGGTCATTCTTATGTAATGCACGCATGTCTCACCACACATGTCCTACTATATACATTAAAGAAATAACCTCGACTTCATCCCCTCCTGTCATTTTGTGAATTTCATGACAATGATGCCATGGCATCCATGCATATCATGTTAATTCATTCATATTATAGATATCGTGATATATAACTTGCAAGAAAATGAAACCGACATGAATGACAATCATGTCATGACATGAATGTTATAATTGAGATGAGCATAATGGATAGAACCATATTTGTTACATTACTGACATTTCATGCCATGTATGTCACAAGATGATTGGCAGGAACGCCAAAGTCTATGTCAAGCCACTGCAAGATTCCAAAGAATGTCACAGCGTGACAACAATTAGATAAACTCGTGAAATGCATTCATGCATGCACCACGTCTCATTTCCATGACGAGAACTTATTATGACCAGTGGACCAAGTTGTGTACTAACTTGGACCCGATGATTGTATAGATATGATCGTGTCCGGAATACTGCTATTGCGTTGCATCGTTATTCCAGTTTCGTAATCTGATTCTTGCGTCTGATTCCCTCATGCCATGTGCGCTCGAGCTTGGTGGCACACGCTAAAAAAATTTACTTAGTAGATATGGACATGTCCTAGAAAAAATAAACCAAATAGGCACAGACAACCCTGGGAGACATTAAATGACAGATCGAACGAAGAGGATCAAAAAGACGTCATCCGCATGGCCATAGACGCCGCTGAGCTCCAAGAAGCATCAGCCAGACGAAAAGTGAGAAGCAAGCTGGAAAAACAGGAAGACTTTTGACTCCTCGGTACTCTATTTGCGGGTGCAAATAAACGTTATTTCCCTCTCTCTGTCTCTCTCTCTTTAGTACATACTGCAGACCACACTGTGGTCCTTTCATGACGGGCAGACATACCTACAAGACTAGAGATATATAAATAGAAAGATGCATATAGATACATTCATACACCTTCATATTCTAAGGATAGTAATTGGATGAACAAACTATATTTTCTCTGATACATTGCCCACAAAACGCTTTGTGAAAAAAACAAAACACAAAGTTTAATCAATCATTGTTACCGGTCGATTGTAGAAAGCGGAGGAGGGTGCGAACAGAGCGACGTAACCTAGATGAAACCACAAGATTAACGAGAATAGGACACTAATAGTTGCACACCAAAGGCAAGGGTGTTTGAGAGTCGAGCTTGGCGTGATCATTCAATAGCAAAGAGAACACATTTATGCAGAGACACTCCCCAGCGCAATGAAAAAAAAACGTACATATTAAAAAAAACAGTCACATGTTGCACATGACACCTAAGCAGCACACGTGGCGGGAGATGGTTGCATCTTTAAAAGCAGCGTCTGAAAATCAAGTTTCCCATGAGCGTTGATTTCTGAGTGGCGCACAACAACACGCCTCCTCCTCTTTCCTACCAAAGCTCGTACCGGACTTTGACAGCAGTTCTCGTCATTAGCAGGCCGCTTAATCAAACAGAGGCGCGCTCGTTCCTGGAGCTCATAGTGTCCGAGTACGACAACGCTGCAAAAACTTCCGCCGTGGCAGCGTGATCACGGCTCGGCCAAGGCTGCACCACGAAGCCTTGCACCATGCCACTCATTCAGACGGCTAAAAAGGACAGAGACTTCAGATTGAACTTCAGTATGGCCGTCAAGGCACCCATTTGTGTCCTCCAAGTGATACCACGGGCAGCCGTTAGCAAACATTTAATTTCTGCATTTTCCTACCCATCTCGCCCTCCATACCCCTCTTTCGCATTAATTCGATCGTTCCTAGAAACCATCCAATCGTTGTTACCGTCGTCCTCGACTTGCTGCCGTCGTGAAACGCGCGCACTCGGGTCAATTATATTGCTACGGAACAATATGCGCGATGATGAAAAGTCGAGCAGTGCGAAGACGACGACGACGATGAGAAGCTAGCGCGGGCTGTTGCCTCTTGGCCAAGCGCAGCGTATTTTCTTGTAAATATACTTGTACGTAGCTTTTCGTCCGCGTCTTCCTACGTAACATATCTGGTGGAGGTGGACGTTCCCTGTACCTCGTCACGCAGCACCGAAGTGGACGGTACGTCGAGCCTTCCTTCATGGCTCCCGGCGACGACAACCGGCCTCCCCCAGCTCCAACACCTGCTGCCACTTCGACGACCTACATCACTCTCCCCGCTCCCCGTGATCCTGGCGTATTCTCTGGCAAACATAGGGAAGACGTCGATGACTGCATCAGCCTGTATGAACACGTCAGCCGCAATAACCGGTGGGACCGGTTATTGCGGTCCGTAGGCCACGCGTCATACACATTCCTGAGGAGCAGGCAGCTTTCGATCAGCAACGCTGCGAGCAGAACCGGGAACGAGCTCTTTTTTCGATAAAATCTTTCATCACCCAGAATTAGACAAACTGCTGTCACTGCACTGCACATCCCGATGATTACACCATGCTAATAAGGTCGGCACACCTTTCAGAAGGAATTCCTTTTACCTTTCGTGGCTCCTATGCAGACCTTACGAGTGGAATCAGCTTCCCGAAAATCTCGCTACAATTCTGAATCATCAAATTTAAAAAGCCCATAGATGATATTTTATAGAGCCCGTTTTTGTACCTGCTATGGTTATGTTAATGTTCAATCTTGTTTTATTTAGTTTCATTGTTTATTTGGTAATAGCGAACTTGCATGTTACATCCAATTTTCGTACCTACTTTTATAATACCCGTGTTAATCATGCATTGATTTATGTTTCACATGCTGCTTTCATTCTATCTTATTCTTTGTATTGTTTCACACTCCCCTCTACTGCTTCGGCCCTGCGGGTATATCAGGCAAACATGGCTAGCCGATTCGTCCGTCCGTGTGTCACCTGCACGCCGAAAACTCCTCCAGCGCATGAGCGAAAAGAGGCGCGCGACTGGCTGCGCCATGGTGACGTCGTTGCTCTCCGTCGGAGCCGATCGCGCTCGCAGCAGTTTCCGTCCGGCTCCGAAATGGATAGGCCACGCGTCATACCCACTCCTGAGGAACAGGCAGCTTTCGATCAGGAACGCCGCCAGCAGAACCGGGAACGAGCTCGTCTACGCCGTGACGATGCAGCAGCCCGGGCACAAGAACACGCTCGTGCAGCCGAGTGGAATCTACAACTGCGCACCGAGAATCTGGTAGCCTAAGAAGCCACCGCTAAATGAACCGTTGGGATTAATGCAGAGATAAATACCGGGGCCACACGTTTCAGTTTCGCTGGTTAACCATCTGTGCGGAGTGCTCGGACGGCCATTTTTTTTAAAGCTTTCTTTCGATGCAACGTAAGCGCCAAGGATTTGTGGCGCTTTCTGCTAAGAGCTGAAGCGGAGACCATGTGGCATTCATCCATCTCCCTTGAAATAATTCCTCTGTGAAGGTTCAATGGTCGATGCGCGGTACATTGGTATGCCCGTGTTATATCGGTATTATTCGACGCTGCGCCAGCTTATATCCTGGGCTCTTAAAACTAACCTAAACATATTACCCATTCCGATGATAACGAAAACCCGTGCTTAGGTTTCACGCGTCGAAAGCACCATCTAATTATCACGTACACCATAGTGTGGAACTCTGGTAGAATTTTGACCACGTACACGAAGTACACGAGCTAAGTACACGAGCGGTCTTGCATTGCGCCTGCATCAAAAGGCCGCTGCCGCATCAAACAGAAAACCCGCGACCTCCGCAATGCAACACCCAAGTCATTAGGCTACCGCGGAGGGTGATAAGGAACAACTTGTTTGCTTAGCACATCGGCAGCAACATTTACGATACTTCTTTGCAAAGATAATGAATGAAGGAGAACTTCCTGCTGATCAAGTGCAAGTTAAGCTACACCACTTGAAGCTGAAATCCGTTTTTAATGACCCATTGTCTTTGGGAAGCAACTTTTGTCCAGGAAAAGAAAAGGAACAAAGCAGACACGTTCGCAATCACTTGCGTTTATTTCAAAGCAATTGCATAGGTGGTTACAAGCAGACGACAGATGGGAAGCAATAATCTCAAAGCATCTAAGTCGACCACAAATGCCACGCTTACTTCTCGAGTTACACATTGGTAATGTCAGTCAAACACGAGATGTCAAACTGCAGTTGTATTGTTAGAAGCACGTTCATATTGTCACACAAGAGTAGAGCACATGGGCGGTAAGGCAATTAACAAGCAGCAATTGCTGACCACGGCAGTATTCAACATATATTCTGATCAGTGGTACGGTTTCTGTTTGCGTTTACACGAGGTAGCGTATGAGCCACACTAAGAGCCCAGGAGTGGAAACATTAGCACGGCTGACTACTGGAAGGAAACCAATCGCAGCCTACCAAGATCAATTTTTGAAATATGCCATAAGAATGTACGTAGCATTCTTCAGCTCTACTTAAAAGGCTAGCACAACAGCGTTTGTCAGAGGCTTAGACATCCGGAGAGTTCGCATCACACCACAAAGGCCCGAAAGGAAGACGCATACTGAAGCCTCATCAAGTCGTAGTATTCTATGGAAGACTTGCTATATTAGCTCTAAACAACGCCAGGAGACGATGACATGCATCTTTGCCGTGCTGCACCCACGAGTAGAGCAACATGCACATCAAGAGATTATCTACCGGCTGTAGTATAGTCAAACGTTCCTGTCCGCCACATACCTACGACTGGAATTATTGCGTGCTGCACGCTACGCAAACAGGAGTGCTGCACGCTAGGTAACATTTACCGTCACCTCACGACTCTTATTACAATAAAACCCGAAGAAATTAAAAAGGCGTCGTCAACATCATGTGTAAAATCAGCTATAGGCATCGGGCAAGTAAAAACGCAGGTAAAGTCAGGTAGGTATCGGGTATAAAATTACATTTGTCTTAAAATGAGTATTAAAAACACGTAAGCATACGGATGTCAATTAAAAGCGTTCCGCCATGAGGTGGCTGCTACAACCTGCGAACCTTTTTTAGAGGCCAACACTGAAAATGACCGTCGGCGTCAGAACAGTCGGGAGAGAAACATACTAGCTTGAACAGGAAAGAGAAGTCCGGGAACTCGAGGGGGGCCAACCCGCCGGGCTTACTCGATTTGTCCGCTATTGGAGAAAGGAACAGAAGAGCATGTATTGTAACAGTGCTTGTAGATGCAACTTAGTGTGGAACCCAGTTATTCGATCAGAATGACAGCACATTCATTCCGTCCGCAAAACTGCTAGGTTAGCGTTCCCACAAAGAGCTGGCGACCCAACACAGTACACGACCGCGAACTAGAGCCGATTTATTAAAAGGAGACTAAAGACAAATACCAAGTCAAGCTAAAGTGATAGATCAGTGCTCGAGAATATCTAAGGTGCCAATATTATCGTGACGAGAGCCTTAATAATCAAGACGCTGAGGTAAATGACATCGGAGACTCCCACGGGACATTCGAGTACTTACCCGATGACGAAAGCACTCACTGAAATTTTGTGACTAGCACTCAACCACTCACTGCCGAAATATTGCTTGCATGGTGCAGGACTAAATCGCGAGCTGCCTAGTTCTATTTCATGTTTAGAACAAGAACTCATCGAAATGCCCCTTGCAAACGACGAGGATGGTCGAAAGGTTTCGTTTTTGCTCGATTCCGCAACGTCGACACTTTCGTGTTTCAGTAGTTTCGTTATCGCGTAGTGCTGCACTGGTTTTTCTGGCTGGCGAAACTCGTACAAACTGAGTGGCAGAGAATTCAATTTCCATGTGATGTAGCGGGATGCCCGAACGGTCTACGCCACATGACCCACATGCAGCTGGCGCGGGGAATCCACCGCACTGTCTTGGCTCGGTACCACCGTCTGTCGGGAGCCGATTTACTCACCCAAGGGAGCAAAGGGTGGTGATGGCGCATGCAACGTCACGACTCCCCTGTTGGGTGCCCGGAGATTTGAATTTCTAAAAAGGTATTCACACCCTTCAGATGCAATTTCTTCGTAAACTTTTCTTGGCACGAAAAAAGCGTTGCGATGTTTCTGGAACTGTATTTGAACAGTGCACGCCGACTTAGTATTTGCGTTTAGTGTCCCTTTAAGCTTTGGCTTGGAGATAAAAGCGCAGAAATTCCCTGGTTACACGATGGCTAGATTAAATTGAATAAGGTTTGCGGTATTTCAGAGATAGGTAATTTCTAGCAATGTCTATCACAGCCTTGTGTTCGGCAGGTTGTTTCTTAGAAGTACTGCTATAGCCGTTACAAAGAAATTGCAAGCAAGTTCGCAGGTCTATTGACGAGTATGAATTATGATGAGGATTACAATAAGCATGTTCGTACTTTTGCTGAGGCACGCTCCGGAGGTTAAACGCAACGTTACAATCAGTCGTTAAAACCTCCCCAGAGTATGTAAGGCTTAGGAAGCTGATCAATGAGGTTCTAGTTTGTCGAGATCATGGTTTAGTGGTATACAAATGGAATATTTAGTGACTAATTTATGAAAAAGAATGTCCCGAACTAACAGTGCCTCAAGGAGCGTCTGAAGCGTCGACGTGTCGGCAAGCTACAGACTTGTCGGCGACTATGCCTACACCACCGGAGGCGTTCCTCGTCTCGCTCTTTTCAGAAGATGCTGTAATTACGAAGAAATTTGGCGTTCGTAGGTATCAGATGTATCTCTTGAACATACACCAACATGGATTGCGTTTGGGTAGTAGTTCTATAATGCCGTCAAAGCTATGAAGAAGCCCTCCCACATTCCACTGCAGTATTTTTGCTTCCATTATGATTAAGGTATTTTGTGCTGTTTGTTTTAGAGACGCAGCTTAGCTCGCGGGCCCTTTCCAGGTAACGTGACGCGAGATCTTTCTTTTCTGGAGCGATCACGATAATCTCGCCGCTCCTTGTGAAGGCCTCGACACGCTGGACGAGACCTTTGAGACCACCAGCCCGGAGTTAGATGGCCCCTTTTGCTCAGATGGCGGAGCAGCACGAGCTGCAGCCGCTGAGGTGAGGGGGGGGGGGGGGGGGCAGGCGCAGATGGCGTCACCACCGGCTCGCTGCGTGTGGGCCGGACATTCTGTTCACTCAAGCTCCCCAGGAGGTCAGCCTCAGGCAGGTAAAGGAAATCAACGCCCGAGACGACGCCATGGGTGGTGTCCATAGTATGGTGCGGGGTAACTGTTACTTGGGTCTCCCCACAAATGATACTAGTTTCGGCAGTTTCTCATATTGCTTCTGATCGCAGAGCTCTAAGCGGAGACCACCGCTTGCCATCCTTCACGCCTTATAACCTGGACCAAAAACTTTACACAACGACTGAAACAAGGAACGGTGAACTGGATCTTACTGGTTTGCATGAATTTTCAGAGTGAATAAGGTTGAATCGAGGGAAGTTCAGAATTTGGCGTCCGAAAAACTGGAAGACATCTTCGGTGCGCCCTCATTGAGGGCGATCAGGGAGTTTAAGGAAAGCATTTGCGATAAGGATACATGGTGTGTTCAGCAGCGATGCCAACCGCCCACCATGGAGTCCAAAACCGGGACGTGACAGAAGGTCCTGCAAGGGAAGCCCTGTCAACGCCAGCCGCAAATGGCTGCTATAACCAAATACAGCATAACCAAGAATGGCTAGCCACACAAGGTTAACCCTTGCCACTGGGACAATGAAGTGAAGAGAACACAGGAAAGAGTATAAGAGAAAAACGAAGATTGAAGAGGACAGGAAACGGCCACTAACGATTTCTTCCAGCCGGATCAATCTGGAGGTACCGTCTATGTGGAACAGAGGCCGAAGAGGAGGTGAACGGATTCCAGCGAATTTCAAAAAGTGTGCGGCGAATCGGTCCCAATCTGAATATTTGAGAATACCGGACCCGAGGTTGACGTATCTGCTGATATCGGGGCGAAATTGAAGAAAAGGAAAGTATTGCTCTCATTTCCGGCGGTATTATTCCATCAAAAAGGAAATTAAATCAAATTCATTACATCATTCTAAAATTACATCAATTCCATCAAAAGGAAATTTAGGGAAACTACTTCAGAATTGCTGTTCGGTTTCGCTTTAGTAGTAGCATACACAGCGTGTTTTTTAGATTCACAAAATTGTGGAAGTTCCCTGTGTCCTCTAACACTATCCTAATCATTGATAAAAATTACTCGATGAGGTGGTATTACATCGAGAAATTGAAATGCTCAAATAAAGATGACCATAATTACGCCTAATAACGTCTTAATTATTCACGTTGCCACACATTTCAATGTACCTATTGCAGCTAGCGGTGTGCAAGACTTAGAACTAATTCTGAGGATGGCATGGATTTCCTGATATGCGCTGTAAAACTTGCGGTAAAAACTCGCTGTTCAACGCACAAAACTGTATTCTTTCGAAAGTGGAAGCTCAAAAATAAGTCTAATGTCAATGCATTTGATCAGACATTCTGAAAATTAGTGTTTCCAAATTTGCTTATCCTCAGAATTTGTCCCGAGTCGCTATGCTGTGAAGACTCATTAGCCGCAACTCGCAGATTTAAATAGGTGAAGTAAAGGAAGAAATCAAAATGATAATTAGCGTAATAGTGTTAATAATTCTGTGAGACAACAATCTTTCGTAAAGTAATAGCCGCTACATAGCGTTTTTGTTTCAGTGGTTCGAATTGTGCTATCTGCAACACACCATGTATCCTTATCGCAACTTGCCAACATTCTGCGCAGCTAAAGAATAACCTTAATGTTTTCCAATGCAACAAGTTGAACGCATGTTTTCAGCATGAGTCATTGCAAAAAAAACTTTGTGGCTTTAAAAAAATGCATCTGTGTTGCTCATTCTTGCAACGTAGGAGGGATAATCGTAACTGAAACGTAGTGATAGCCACCTTCTCCCTTTGGGTCCATCTTCACCAGAGCATCCGCACCCCGTCCTGTCCTGAAAAAAAGAACACGTCATATGTAAATATAGCTGCACGGTGATAAATGTTATTCACAGTATCAGCACATGACGCCTGCACGCAGAGGGTTCGTCGCGATATCGAATCCGTCAAGTACCGCCAGTGCTTGCGCAAACTGATCCGCAAGGAAAGCCTGCTACGTGTTATAGAGAATGCAGGAGGGCTCGCCTATCGTGCTCTGTTAACCTATGGCGCTTTCATTCAACGAGAGTAGCGCCATCAAAGACGGATCTTTTCTGCTGGTCTTCATTTATGGCTGCTGGACGCGAAGGACAACATTCGGTGCACTGGATGTAATTGGTGACATGAAGTAATAAGTGGCTTCACTGTTCAAGACATTTCTACATTGAGACTCCTGTGGCACAACGGCACGCAGGTTTACGAGCTGCACCTTGAAGACGCTTGATGTATAAAAGTATTAGAACTAGGCTTTCTCTAGTGCCGAAGCTAGCATTACGCATGTCTGGTGTACCGCAGCGCATCGTCTCCCTCCAAGATTTTACCCTCTTCATCCCTTATAGCTGTCTGCATATTGTTAGTTCGAGCTCCGCGTGGTCATACATGGCTACAGAAGTTTTGCGGGGAGCCTTTGTGCTTTTTTACAAATGTCATGCGCCCAACCTCCACTTGTGTATGTTATGCGCCCAAAGTTCCCCGGATATACTTTAGCGAAAATGTAGCAGCCCCGGTTAGACGTCGAGACGCACAAGGGTGTTTTCGCATTTCGCCCCACATCGAAATGCGGCCGCTGGAGCAGGGATTCGAACCCGTGACCTCGTCCGTAGCAGCCTAACACCATAGCTATGAAGCAATAACGGCGGGTAAGGGTTTGAGTGCATTAGAAGTGATGGGAAATATGAACGCACACAGTTGATTCTGACGGACATACTGAATCCAATGGTTCCCCAATGTTAATTCTGTGGGATGAAGGGAAAATAAGTCAGACAGGTAACGTGGCAATGCGGAAACAGGCAGTCATGTATACACTACGCCTTAGCCTCAGAAATGGCTTAAAAACTAGACCAAATGATAATAGACTAACATGGAAAAAAGCGCCCATGTAGCGATCATAGACGTTTAACTTCAAACCGTCCGAGAGGTACTAACGCAAAGCACGAACTAATAGCAAAGGAATTCCTAAAAAAATTAACAGCAAATAACAAGCACAGAAATTTCGGGCTGATCCATTTATAGTGGCGCATTAGCCACCGAAGCTGTCGATCACAGACCGAGCAAATATGGCAAAATTCCGCAGCCAGAAACATCTTGAATCTGGAGTTTGCACCGGTGAAACTCGAAGGAGGTTGCAACTCGCGCCTCTCGTACTCTGCTTGTTCGTCGGCTAGTTTCCATTTATCTTGGCGTTGCATCTGTTGCAGCCTCTGCAATGCATAATCTGGTTATCACACAGAACGGCGGCTACCGCGGCGCACACTTCCGTGTTTTCTTCGCACAACTGCCACAGCGTTGCATTGAGTGCAGATGACTGGACACGCAGGCAGTAGCAATGGCGGCCAGCCCGGGTGCACTCCCCTACTGCGCAGGCGCGGCGTGCCGTGAAATCACGTGTCCGTTCTTTTGCACCGTACTATAGTTCGTTGTCTTTTTGGTCCCTTTACTGGCGTTACCCAGGCCAGATAGTCACCCCCTCCCTGCGAAACTGCACATACGGCTTATCCTTACAGGCTCGTCAGGTAAGCAGCTTGGCTGTATGAACAGAAGAAAATGGAGGCATTTCCTACAGCAGTCAGAATATAAGTTGTAGACGTTACGCAGAAGGAGATAAGACAGACATGCATAAAAACTGCTCAATCACAAAGGTCACAAAGCTAGCTTGAAAGAAGCTTAAGCAGGCATCTAGGGATCAAGGAGAAGCGAAAAGTTGGGATTACACGCAGAAGAGTTGCTGCTTAGCTGGAACAAATAAATACCAATAAAAAGTGCGGCGAGTGACCTTGTGCAACAGAAAGAAAAATACACAAGGGTTCGCTGAATTACATTTACATCAGGGACAAAGGCGCCCAAAGAAAGATTCTTGAACAACATAACAGCACTCGTAGCTCAAACTCAAACTCGCAAACGGCTATAAGAGTTCAAGACTGTAACAACTACAAAGTTGACGATGCGCTGGGGTAAATTACAGACGTTGTGAGGGATGACTTTGGCACGAAAGAAAGGGTAGTTCAGACACACAGATCCAGCAACAACAGAGAAGCCCGGCGTAGTCCCAAATAATGCGGCAGCAGGACCCAGTTAAATTGCAATAAGGCTAATAAAAAAAACTCCGTCCTAAGAGCAAGGTACTGATGACATGCCATAGAGCAAGTGATTTCAACCAAGTAAATTCCGGTTGATGGCGTGAAAACGAAATGAACATCCACAAAGGTAAAGTTCATAAGGAGAAGACGAGCTTGTACAGGCCAGTTACAGTAACGTCCGTGATAATGTCACGGGGTTAACAGTAGTCCGAAGTATATTTACAGGATATTTACAATTGTAGCAGCTGACAAGATGGTATACATCGCACAAGGTCCAGAGCGTCGTCTTCTTTCGACCAAACAGAAAAGTGTTCGTCAGGTGTCACATGACCCCTGGCGGCTGAAGCATCGGCTCACTGCTGGTTGGGAGGCGAGCGAGTGGTACGACTTTCTAGTACAATGTTCCCACCATCCTTCAAATCTGTTACCTGATCCTGCCCCATTGTCTTCCCCCTTGGCATAGCTCCCAAGGCGTTCTTTGCTCTTTCCGGCTTTACTTCTGGGATTTCAAATTCCTCTAGACTATTCTCTTACATTATCGTCGTGGGTGCTACTGGTACTGTACAAATATCTATAGAACTCGTCAGCCACGTGAACTATCTCATCCATATTAGTAACGATATTGCAGGATTTGTCTCTTAACGCATACATCTGATTCTTGCCTATTCCACAATCCATGTAAAATCGCCAACTGTTGTCCTGTTTTTTTACTAGTACAACAAGGGTGCCCATGGGCTTCAAGAAGGTTCAATGATGTTACGAGAAAGTAACTTGTGAACTTCATGTCGGATGATGTGTCGCTAGGTATGCGAGACGTAGTAGGGTCGCCGATGGATCTGATTCGCATCACCCGTGTTCGATGTTTGACGACAGATGTTTGTCCTAGGTGGCGCTCTCCAAGGTCCAATGTGTGGACAGGAAAGCAACGATTTAGGTTTGCAGTTTAGTGTTAGAAAATCAGGTGTTATGGTATTCAATGAAAACAGTGAACAGACAGTGGAGATACAGGGCCAACAAATACCTCGGGTAACAGAATATAAATACCTTGGTATATGGATAAATGAAGGCAATGGATATATGGAAACACAGGAAAAAACCATAACAGTAAAGGGGAACAGAAATGCAGCCATAATGAAGCACAGAGCGCTATGGGGATACAATAGGTACGAGGTCCTCCGAGGTATGTGGAAAGGTAATGGTTCCAGGACTTACTTTTGGAAATGCGGTTGTTTTCTATAAATCAGGGGTACAATCAGGACTCGACGGGAACCAAAGGTCAGTGGGTCGCCTCGCATGGGGCGCTCACGGGAAGACTACAAATGAAGCTGTGCAGGGGCATATGGGCTGGACTAGTTTTGAAGTGAGGGAAGCTCGCAGTAGAATTGAGTATGAAGAACGGCTGAGGAATATGGAAAAAAGTAAATGGGCTGGGAGAGTGTTAAGGTACAGTAAAAGCTCGTTAATTCGAACCGCAAGGGGAAGCCGCTTCAGTTCGAATTAACGAAAGTTCGAACTAACGAAAGTGAAGGAGAGCAACAGTACACTGCGATTTGGAAGCAGTAGGGCATGTCAGAAATTTGGCGTGTCAGAAAGTGATGGCGTGTGCCCGCGGCACACGCCATCACTTGTGCCACACCACCGTTGTCCACCGAAACGAACGTTAGCCGAGGCTTAACACCAACACAATGAATTGCGACGGCCGATACCTCCTAAGCTGAAAACAGAGGTGCACAACCGATGAAGACTGCCGAGACAAAGACGCTGAACATGTGAAGGTGGCGAAGGCCCTGATTTGTTGGCTCATGATTGCGAGCGCAACTGCGACGTACTTGATTCGCTGCGTTTTGGCGCTTGCCGTGCCATCTCCGCACAACATTAGCAGCTGTACAAGATTCGCAAAGCCTCCGAGATTCGCAATGGGCAAGAAGTCTCGGAGGTTACGTAGTACGGAGAGGCGGCAGCCGCCGCTGCCTTCTGGTTGACCCTGCGTCGGTTAGATTTCTTTCCGATTTTGCCTTCTCTCGCCGTTCTCTCCGTTTCGGAGGCAATACAGCCTTATGTGTAGGCAGTAGGCGCGTTTCTCTGGCCGTGTGCCAGGCGAGCGTAGTTCGAATTATCCGTGAGGGAACCTTCTCGCGTTCGAATTAACGGACTTTTTTATACATAGACTTCTGTGGAGCTTGGCCGGACCAAATCGTACAGTTCGAATTATCCATAAATTCGAATTATTGAAGTTCGAATTAACGAGCTTTCACTGTATCTGTACAGGAAAAACATTGATTCACAGTGGAGGAAAAGAACTAGGAAGCTTACCAGCAAGTATGCGGCCTGTAGGGTGGATAACACAACAACAAAGGTCAAGCGGAAAGTCAGAGAAGCTGAATTAATCTCATGGGTGGCGGCACTGGAAAAGAAACCTGCCATGAGTAACTGCTTAAGAGGAAGAAGCGAAATCAGGAAAGAAACAATTTATGATAACTCAACGGGAAGCTCATTACTTTTCGAAGCGAGATCAGGATGCCTTAGAACACGCACCTATAAAGCGAGATATAAGAAGGAAGAAGAAGCATGTGCTTGCTGTGGTAAAGCTAGGGAAACTACGGAGCATGTTTTATTACAATGTGAAGACGTCTACCCAGCGGTCGATTTAGGCACCACTGGCCTCTTTGAAGCCCTTGGGTTCAGAGGGAGCAGTGGTAAAGCAAACATGTCCGCAATAGACATTAGTAAGAGGCGACTGGAAGAAAAGTAGGGAAACGACAAAAGACGGAGACGTGCAAAAGCGCAGTTCGCCATAGGGGATCAGAAAATTTGGGCGTGGTAGTTCATAGTGTTTTGTTTCTTCTTTTTTTATTGTTTAACCTAGGTAGAATATTAGGCAGTATAGTAGCAAGAGCTTGGTGGCTCAACCCACCGCCCCTTTCCAAAGGGGACGCTCATAACATCCATCCATCCATCCATCCATGTGTCCCATTACAAGGCAAGGAGGCAAAGTAGTTCTTGAGCACACTGTTGCGGAAGGTTGGGAGCAATCATTTTCTTTAGGGTATTCAAGTCTGAAGGGACAGGAGGCGAAGCAAGAGTTGCACACGAGGAGCGGTCACAAGTTCAACCCAAAATGTGGTAGTATCGGGCCAGCGTGACTTGCGCCAGGGATATTCGGCGCGGGGGTGCTTGCGTACAAAGTCCAAAGTTCACAAGCGGCAGGTACGACGTGTTGTCCGAAATGGTAATGACGGTGTGAGGAAAAGCAACTTTATACGAGAGCAGGACATCTGCATTAGAGGATACGATGTAGTCACCGTTTGTTACAGGTGCAACGGGTGAAATACCTATGAAGGTAATGGCATGGGGAGGGAGGCGATATGCTCTGTGAAACAGCCGTGTAGGAGCACTACCGGGAGGGTCAACACCAGCAGGTAGAACGAGTTGCACAACACCAGCAGAAGAGCCTCTCAAAGCGGAATGTGTAGACAAATTCAATACCCAGGATTAGGTCGCGAGGTAAGTGCTCTAGAACAATAAAATAAAACAGAAGTATGATGTCCGTCGACACTCACGAGAGCCAGGCACATGCCAATAACGGCTGGTGTGCCACTGTCGACGACTCGGATTACAGGCGGCGGGGCAGCAGAGGACTTTCTTGAGACGATTCCGAAGCTGAGCATTCATCAGGGATACGTGCGCGCCTGTGTCAATCAGAGCTGTAACAGGTATACCATCCACGTTCACTGATAAGGTTCCGATGTGTGCGCGCAAGGTCAGAAGAGGATTTTTGCATCTGGTCAGTTTAACAGGTGCAGCACCTAGAGGTGATGCGGCCAGTTTTCCGGAAGGAGCTAGGGGACGGTGGTTGACGAGATGGGGGGCGATTGGGAGAAGCGGCGACGATGCGAAGGAGAGCGGCTAGAGGGGGTAGGCAGAGAAGTGTCGCCAGAACTTTCTGGCTGCGTTTTCGGAGGGAAGCGAGGAGCAGCATGAGGGCAGTGGGATGGGAGGTAGGGCCAGGGGGTCAAATTCCACAAAGAATGGCAGTGACATGAAATATGGCCGATACGGCCATGAGTGAAGCATATAGGTGTCGTCTGGAGTGCGCCATTCGGCCGGGTTGCCATACCGCGTAGGAGCACTCCGGCTGCGGTTGCGTGTGACAGTGTTGGGCTGAGTGTAGTCAGGCCGAGTAATTGAGCAGACGTTAGTCAAGGCAACGTTGGCAAATTCCTGGCGCACTACGTACTGGATGAAAGAGACGGTGGCCTGGCAATTCTCGGGGCATGGGTTCGGGTAGAAACAGGAGATGCGGCTTCTATTTCACGTTGTACGATAGGTACGATGGTGGCGGAAGGCGGGTAAATGGTTCGGCAGTGCGGCGGCTCTTGGCTTCTTCAAACCGCCGGCATTCAGTAATAATGGCTTGTACAGCGGAAGAATTCTTGAACACAAGTGGAAAGCATTATCTGATATGCCCGTAATGACATGTGCGACTGTAGTAGGTTCGGACATCTTCGGATCCACTTTGCGGCACAGAGCGAGCACGTCTTGGATGTACGTGAGGTAGGATTTAGTGCACGTCTCGACAGGCGAAGCAAGGTCTTTTTCGGCGGCACGCTGCCGTCCAACAGGCTTGTAAAACAAATCCTTGAGCTTCTGATTACAAATGGCCCAGCTAGTACGTTCCTCTTCGTGGGTCTGAAATATCAAATTAGCGAGCCTGATGGTCTGGTCCCAGTGGTTGCTGGCGGTCAACCGCTCATTTAATTGAAGCCAGTCTTCAACAACAATGTTGTCGGTTCCAGAAGAGGTTCCTGGGTCGCGGGGTTGTGCTAGAATGACCGTGGGCGTGGGTGCCGGCGTGCCCAAAGAATCCGCGCCTTGATCTGGCATTGCAGGTGCAACCAAGGAGCGGCCGCTACGTAAATTCTTGATAATGATGCCGCAACCTCCACCAAAAATGTTATGGGATGAAAAGAGGTCAGTCACAATTGTAGCAGCTGAGAAGATTGTAGACAGCGGGCGAAGTGCAGAGCGTCGTCGTCTTCGTCAGCGTGTCACAATATATAGAATGGTAATGCAAGCCGTAAAATTGGAGCTGTCGAATTCAGTGAAGAAAATCATGTACTGGATGAACTACCTAATTGGTTCAGGCCAGGCAGACGCTGAGAGGATAATATGTTCGTACTAACTCAGTGCATAGAGATTAAAGATGTGCAGAATAGAACTTTCCCGACGGCATTTCCAAATACTGAAGCAGCTGATGACAACATAGACCGATAATTGTAATCGGACATTAAGCACGAAGGTATAGAGGATGATTCCGTGGAGCTGCTAGGAGCGATATATAAACAAGCGAGTGCAATTTGTACTGGTAGGTCGAAAAGGTAATTAAGTAGAGAAAATTCACGAAGAACTTAAGCAAGGTTGTGCTCTGTCTCCACTGTTGTTCACGCTATATGTTAAGTGCATAGGAAGACTGGAAACCAGCGAATTAGGCGTTAATTGATCACAGGCGCGTGATGCACAAATTGTGCAACAGAAGGTCCTCGCACTGATCAACGTGGACGACATAATGCTACTAGCGGACAATGCAATAAATTTGCAGACAGAGGCCAATACGTGTGGCGACGCAAGTACAAATCTAAGCTTCAAATTTAGCACAGAGAAATCTGTAATTCTGATCTTTATTGAAGAGAAGAGTAATTACGTGGTCTCAAGTCAACAGCAATTCTTACTCATTGTCAAGCAACATCAATACCTAGGCGCACACATAAACGACTTACTGAAGCACCAACCAAGATAATCAGAAAATGAAGGGGAGCTGAATGCGGTAATACTGAAACATAGGACACTTTGGGGCCACAATAAATACGAGTTAGTACATGGGATCTTCAAAGTAATGGGGGAAGCGCCGACGTTCAGAAACATCATTTTGTGCCTAAAATCGGATAAATTGTGTGGGTTGGAATTCAGCAACTGTCGGTGGGCCGGTTGTGTTTGGGTGCCCACGGAAAAACCACAAATTAGGCAACGCAAACGGACATTCGTTGCATCTCGTATTAAGTCAAACACAGAGCAAAATGACTCTTTAAAGGGCCCCTCCCAAGTCCTGCCACTTCGACCTGACAAGCGCCGCGCTACCATGCGCGATAACGATCGTCTCGGTAAAGTATTACATAGCTACGCACCCCGGAACGATATGAAGTTGCAAACCGAATGCCGTTTTCACGGCCACTCGCGGCCGCTGCGCTCCAAGCCGGAGGATGACGTGCACGTGGTAGTGTGCCTGCGTACGCGTGTCTGTACTGCGACGTTGCTCGTGGTGACACGACTTCGAGAAATATTCAAGGCAAGATCTGCTATTTGTGCAATATGTTGCTTGAATAAACGATATAAAGCTTACAGAAATAAAACTCGCAAATAGAATGCGTGTTTTTGTTTTACTACCCAACGCAACAAAAGAGATGTACTTCGTCTCCTTGTTCGCATGTCGTGCAATCGGTGCGCGCAGACACCGAAACTCATTTTTCACCGTGTTCTAGCGGGCGATTGTGCTTTGATCCGCTTGTGTCATCCTCAGTATTCGTGTAGCACTGACTTTTTCTGCTAGTGAAGTGTCCTCGTGGACAGTGCGCATTATCGTGCGCTGCACGAAGCGAGACAATAGGCAGCTTTAGGCTAGGGGATGCAAGCAGCTTGCGTAGACCCAGACTTAGGGATCTGAGCATGCGCAGCACCGTGGCCCCCTAGTTCTTGCGTACGCAAGCCGCTTGCGTCGCCTAATCTAAAACTGCTGAACAGCTCGCGCGCGAACGCCGTCAGCGGAAGTTCGCGGCGCAGCAACGAAGTCAGAAGAAAGAAAGAAAACAAGAAAGAACGAAAACAAGAAAGAACGAAAACAAGAAAAGAAAACCAAGAAAAGAAAAGAAGAAAAGAAAACAAGAAAAGAAAACAAGAAGAAAAGGGAAGAAAGAAAAACAAAGAAACAAAGAAACGAACAAACAAAGAAGGGCGGGGCCCGTTAAGTATGCGTCATGCGATCCTCGAGGTCCGGTGCGGGAGAACACGAGGAATAACTCACTTGTGGAGGCTAGATGGGGCAAGTTGAGAGGGTATCTGGCTTGCCAGTGTAGCCAGCACAGCGTAGACAACAGGTGGCCTGAGCGCTCGGCGAGTGACGTCACTGAGAAGAGGTCGGCGGTGTGGTAGGGGATACGGTTTGAATGAAGCGAACCAGCCCTTATGGGCAATGTTAACCAGAGGCAACTTATTATTTAGGCGTAGTTGAGCAGACGGCCCGCAGAAATCGGCGTGTTCCAAGATTTACGCAAAACTACTTACGCACCCAAATATTAAAAAAACCCGTGCATAAAAATGAAATGGTGCAGCCTTAGGTTTGAGAATGAATTTCGGGTAAATGATGACAGGGAGCATGGTTTACGTCGAAGAGTCAGTGCTGCCCTCTTCTTCAAAGTAGCTTCTTTTCCTTCATTTATCATCGGCGTCAGAGTTTTGCCTTTCATGTGACCACGAAAGTTCCACAAAATTCTCACTGCACGATGACACATCTCATGACAACTTCACTGGTGTGCCCTTTTTCACATTCGGGACGCATGTATTTATTCCATTCTAGATTAGGCTCTAAACGAATAATTTCGCTTTCGAGGCCTTATTACGTAAAGTGCAGCAGTGCACATATTTACCCCACCTCACAAGAGTTTATCGATGGAGATACAATACATTCCTGCAACTACTTACAAAGAAACAGGTGGCTTATTCTGCGAACTGCAGCTTTTCTCTTCTTTGCCATAGCATTGGCACCCAATATTCTGTCATTCATCTTGCGGAAACGAATGCAAGATTTTTCTGCCCCGATTTCTAATTGCTCCAGCACTTGGGCACGCAGCAGTTATTAGGCATATCCGGGCATAGACGTAATCCACATTCCATGGCAATGAAGGCTTGCCGGACGCATAACCGAATCGAAGCACAAACACAGACTACGAGCGCTGTTCACGTCCAGAAAATGTGCGCTCGAAAGCATGTCGCAGCATGCGAGGTCTTTTGTAAACCCGAAGCTATCCAAGTAACGGCAGGAGTATCTAATCGAATTGTTATAGCCGTCGTCGCTCACTCGCTCTTCCGCCTCTCATTTTCAACACAGGTGCGCCGCTCGTAGCACGCTGCACGGAACTTCTATGTGGGCCTCTTGTACGTGACGTAGATCAAGAGGAAAGGTTATAGCCAGAAGGCCTTAGGTTCTTGAGGGGCTGTTGGTGTAGCTGGCTCCTGAAATTATCGGTCCGTGACACTGAAATATTCCCATCTTGCTACTATGGGCCGATTTGGAAAATTTTTGCAGCACAACGCTCTCTTGAGGATAGGTAAAAACTTCCAGCGTATAACCAAAGTTTGCTCTGTGGCCTAGTGAGAGGCCCTTTAAGAAAGCCTCGGCAACATGGGTCAAAATGAGCGGCGGAAGCGCAGAAGTATCTGTACCTAAAAGCGTGGACACAAAATGAAGGAAAATAATGTTATCAACCAAGTACAGGCAATTGAAGGCCTAAATAAACAAGCAGCAGTAATCACAAAGTGGGAGAAACAGAGGCGGCGAATTTGATGCAAAGAATGGAAATGAAAACTACGATGGAAATTTCGAACAACAAAAATATTACAAGGGAGAACTTGTGAGGTAAAGTGAAGGGAAGTACATTGCCATTTAAAGCTGGAGCTGAATGCCGAAGGACGCCGATATACCGAAGGGTATATTAGCAATACGATGAGGCATGTGCACAGCGCAGCAAACATCTGGCGACCGCTCAGCACATCTGAATGTTATGCAAAGGTATTCGTCCAGCGAGACCAGTACGCAACGTACGCAGTAATGGTGGCCATGGGCGGTGCATTGGCGGGCTGGAGGGGAGAGGCGCGCACTCTCCGCAATAGCCGCGACTCGGCGGTTGGTCCGCGTAAAATTGTAGCTTAAAGATTCGCACGGAATCGTTTGCCGGCGCATATTCGCCATGGCCGACGCGTGTCGTTATTCGTGACAAACACAGCCTGCGGTTCTTGCCGACAACGTTTCTGGATCTGTCGGGAAGTTTCTTTGAAAGCATTCCAGAGCGCGCATTTCTCGCGAGTCGCCCGCTCCACACCGACAGTGTGTTAGTCTACATTCGACGTGTGCGATGTCTGGAAATGTCTGGGAAATGATCGCTCTTTAATATCACCTATGACTGGACTGACGTGTGAAGTGTCCCAAAGCGCTGGCCTGTACGAGGAAAAGTTCTAATGGTGTTTTACTCCGACCCTGTTGAGGCACGCGTTCATGGCTTAACGGTTTCGGCATAAGGCTTCCATGCTCTCAGATCCAGTAAATATACATACGCAAGTTCGTTGCCGGATTGATTCCCATCAGCATAGCACAATTGGTAGTGCAATGCAACTGTAATGCGGAGGCCGTGGGTTGAGCTCGAACGAGCGAGAAGTTATCTTTTCGTCCACTTTCATTTCCCCTTGTGTTTGCTGCATTTCAATATCAACCACAGCCAATTTTATCGATGCTTTCATGTGATCTGTTGGCTTTATATGGTTATTTACGCAACGTGAACAAAGAATTTAAAAAAGTGACTAACCGCAAGTATATGCTAAGATCAATTCTGCAAATGTTTGAAACTTCACTTTAGGGCCAAGTGCGCTTCGTTACGTTGTAGAGGGCATTCGAAAACGACCGGTCCAATTTTTTTTGCGGCAACCTATATGCCGCGTGGCCATTTTTTTTCCGACGTTTAAAGAAAGCGCGAAATAGAAGATTAAGAACAACCACATGACGGCGAACTGTCGGTTTCATGCAGTTGCGGCTAACCACTTTTCTTTAAAATCCTTGTTTCAAGTTACGTGAGCCACCGTTTATATACAGAGGAGGCAAAAAAGCAGGCTGGCTCTATTGGTGTAGGGTCACAAATGACAACTACGCACGTGGAAACACTTCGTCACTATCCAAGCGTTTTGGCTGGTATTTCAGCCTTTAGTCAAAATAGGCGAAGACTGGTCCACCAAACGAAACGTCTAGACTCTAGGTAACGTATTTGCACGTACGTCGCTTTCATTTTATAGCGCACCCCTGAAGGCGCAAACAAGGGCATGCGTCGGCACGCGCGAATGCGTGTAATGCGTCATGAGCGTAGGTGGCGAAAAGGGTGATGCGTGGCGACGCACGAAGATTTTACCGACTACTGATGCTAGAAGATCGGCGACGCGTGGCGAAACATCGACGGCGTCCGCCAATCAGAGGCTTCGAAGTCTCCGCCTGCTTTACATATCATGGCCGCCAATGCGAAGACGCCGATACCAACGATCGTGAGAGTTGTTTGCACGCATGCCGGGCGGGACCGTGTCCATGAAAGATGGTGTTGTGATAGGAGACAGACAACGATACAGCCGACAAGCGTGGGTTGACAATGACTTTAACACGGAAATCTAGCGTGCTGCTTATTCGTCCGTTCGGGGATAAGCAACAGTTTTGCAAAAACATGAATGCCGACTATGCAAGAATAGAGAGTACAAAAACGAACAAAGATTTTCCTCCCACACGGGAATAACTTTCGTATTTGTAACAACTGAAATGTAGAGGCAATAGGTAAAAAATAGAAATGTGTTGCAAGCAATGCGAGTATTGCCAGTCGGAAGGCTGCGGTCACTGCGAGTCAGCGTATTCCCAGTTGTTGGAATGTAGTAATACTAGATAAAGACGGGTATTCCCACTGCGTTCAACGGAGATGCGTGCCCAGACAATATCGATGCCAGTGGGTTCAGCGTGTGCAGCGAAAGTGATACAAACGACATCAGTTTTCACAGCGAAGCTGTATACCCCTACCCTCGAAGGAAATTTTCGTGCCGTATGCAAAAAAAAAACACCCCATACGTGGGCTAATACAGAATATAGTGCAATGCCCACCTACCCGCGGCGCAGTTCACCATTAAGGGGCCCACATGCACAGCTTCGCTGGTCATCATTTACAGAGTGGAAGGGCACTATGGTATTTTCGTTTAGCCGTATTTTTGTTCTTTTTTTCCCTTTTATCTGGTGCAACAAAACTCCGTCACGTGGTTTTTACATTGGTAAACACCTTAATTCTGTGGCAATCCGCAATTTAGTGGAAATGCGTTTTCATTGTATTCCACGCGTTAACGATCAGGTATAGCGTTCACGCATATAAAGCTCGATGCATGCCGAACAGTATCGAAGTGGCCTTTACCGACTTCTTTATGCGAGCTTTCGAGAAACCGGGCAGAGATTCGATCTAAATAATAGGTCAGATAAAAATGTCAGTGGCGTTGTAACGGCAATGCTAAAGAAATTGACGCGAGCATTACGTCGCACCCATTGGAGGTACCTGATCCATGCTTTAGAACACGTTCATCAATTTGCAAGGTTGGTCAGGAGCACTCTCGACACATCCTGCACCTACGAGGAGCGAAGTGCAACTCACAGTGGGGTCCAGAGCAGACCACCGTCAGTTGTACCACACACACGCGTGCGCTGTTCTAAGCCCTGACATACTCGTCTACCTATACCACACCAGCGGCTCCGCACATTTCACTCGCACAGTTTCTTCCACTCCTAATGCTAACGATTAAAAAGCCCCCTTGAGTGTCACCTTGAAGCACGTTCAATATCAGGATATGGCATGAAAATATGCGATGCAGCATCAACTGGCTAACCAAGGACTTTTATACTTTCGTTACTGGCCGAGATAAACGAAAGAAATTTACCATAATTATTAGGACAAACCTACTTTGTCCACTTACAGGCATATATTGCTTTCAGCACCCAACCATGGTATCTAAACGGGATATAATTGTTGCCATCCTTCACAGCATACCTGCAGGTAATAAAAACTAACTTCAAAAGTGACTCTCCCTCAGCAGTGTAGCACGAGAATATAAATTTGTGAAGTAGCAAAAATCCGCAATGAAAACGAGGCGATCCCTTCCACTTTCCCACTCACTTCCTAGGTGCCTTGCCAAAAGCACGTTCCCTTTTGTGAGCCTCCTTTGTGCAGAACTTGTCAAAGGCAGCCGGGACCTTGGTGCTGTCATTCCATTCGGGGCGTTGCGAAGACGAAGCAGCAGGCCTGCAGCCAGCGTGTCTATCTGGACGCGCTCCGCCTGAACAGAAGTGGCCTTGGAACTGCACATAAACAGATAATTACAGATTTTTAAAACTTCAGGGACATAAGCTACGCAAGCCTATTTGCCGAGGCTTTTCTTGCAACCTATCTGTTCTTAAAACATTTGAAGCTCTGTTAGCGTGCTACCATTGTTCAGCTTTTTTAATAGCGGAAAATAATAAACTCACTTTCGAGCGTAACGCAACCTTTTCTTTCACAATTACGCGGCAGGCTGTGCACACAGATAACTGCGTTTTGTTTGCGAAATTCTGAACCTTCTCTAAACTGACTCGTTCACTTTTACTTTAGGTGAAAGTTTTTTTTTACCCTCCAAGGCTGTACCAGCAGTTGCAAAAAAAAAGTTATCCTTCAAGTATTTGTGAAACAAAATTTTCATGATATTGTAACAGCTAATCAGAAGCAATACAATTCAGACATTCGAAATATCGCTCATGCTTCCAGAAGAGTGTAGGGGCTTACATTTACAGGCTTGCAGCTTGAAGGCCTCATGAGACGCTGCTGAGGCGAAGCTTGCAGGCGGCGCTTCACGCGGCAAGCAGGTGACATGGCTGCGTTGAACGTACAGTCGTAAGTTCATTGACCGGGTTTTCAACGTCGCAAAGCAAAACATTCGAGACGGCACCGTGCAGGACACAAGGAACGGGTGGGGGGGGGGGGGGGTTATTCCATAAGTGTCCACCTAGTGGAATGTCCGTTTAGGCTTGGTGGGAATTGGCCGAGGGTGCCGATTTTTTCCTAGCTGGTTACGCAACCCAGCCAAACAGCACTTCAGCAGCAGCTGAAACGGACATGTGCTCCAGGTGGATATTTATAGAAGAACCTTTCTACTAGGCTCACTAGGATTAACGCTGACCACGTGGAATTCGTCAACGCGCACCAGTAATTTCTTGCACGAGTGCTTTTTCATACCGCTCCTGTTAGCGCGAGTTAGGTCACGAGAAATTGAACTCGCAACTTCGTGCCCTGTGAGCTACGTTTACCAGATCAGCAGTAGTGCCTGTGCCAACGTGCTTACATATTTGATCTGTAAAGCAAAAAAAAAATTTGAAGGCGGTAGGGACTACAAGCTTGGTTGACAGTTCTCGAATGTAATGCCTAGTGACATTCCTCAACAGCCTAAAACTTATGTGGCATAGAAAAAAAAAAGCACAGGAACATATATTTGGGGGAGTTGTAACAGATACATGACGGAAATAAACAGCGCAACTTTTTCGCAAACTGTAGGACACTACAGGGCAGCGCTAACCCTGGCATCATACAAGATGTGGAAGTGCTCGGCAAGGTGCGCTGCAGTGACCACAGGATGGTAAGAACTCGAATTAGCCTAGACCTGAGAAGGGAACGGAAGAAACTGGTACATAAGAAGCCGATCAATGAGTTAGCGGTAAGAGGGAAAATAGAGGATTTCCAGATCAAGCTACAGAACAGGTACTCAGCTTTAACTCAGGAAGAGGACCTTAGTGTTGAAGCAATGAACGACAATCTTGTGGGCATCATTAAGGAGTGTGCAATGGAAGTCGGTGGCAACTCCGTAAGGCAGGTTACCAGTAAACTATCACAGGAGACGAAAGATCTGATCAAGAAACGCCAATGTATGAAAGCCTGTTACCCTACAGCTAGAATAGAACTGGCAGAACTTTCGAAGTTAATCAACAAGCGTAAGACAGCTGACATCAGGAAGTATAATATGGATAGAATTGAACATGCTCTCAGGAACGGAGGAAGCCTAAAAACAGTGAAGAAGAAACTAGGAATCGGCAAGAATCAGATGTATGCGTTAAGAGACAAATCCGGCAATATCATAACTAATATGGATGAGATAGTTCAAGTGGCTGAGGAGTTCTATAGAGATTTATACAGTACCAGTGGCACCCACGACGATAATTGAAGACAAAATAGTCTAGAGGAATTCGAAATCCGAAAGGTAACGCCGGAAGAAGTAAAGAAAGCCTTAGAAGATATGCAAAGGGGGAAGGCAGCTGGGGAGGATCAGGTAACACCAGATTTGTTGAAGGAAGGTGGGCAGATTGTTCTAGAGAAACTGGCCAACCTCTATACGCAATGCCTCATGACCTCGAGCGTACCGGAATCTTGGAAGAACGCTAACATAATCCTAATCCATAAGAAAGGGGACGCCAAAGACTTGAAAAATTATAGACCGATCAGATTACTGTCCGTTGCCTACAAAGTATTTACTAAGGTAATCGCAAATAGAATCAGGAACACCTTAGACTTCTGTCAAGCAAAGGACCAGGCAGGATTCCGTAAAGGCTACTCAACAATAGACCATATTCACACTACCAATGAAGTGATAGAGAAATGTGCAGAATATAACCAACCCTTATATATAGCTTTCATTGGTTACGAGAAAGCGTTTGATTCAGTCGAAACCTCAGCAGTCATGGAGGCATTACGGAATCGGGGTGTAGATGAGCCATATGTAAAAATACTGGAAGATATATATAGCGGCTCCACAGCCACCGTAGTCCTCCACAAAGAAAGCAACAAAATCCCAGTAAAGAAAGGCGATCAGACAGGGAGATACGATCTCTCCAATGCTATTCACAGCGAGCTCACAGGAGGTATTCAGAGACCTGGATTGGGAAGAATTGGGGATAAATGTTAATGGTGAATACCTTAGTAACTTGCGATTTGCTGATGATATTGCCTTGCTTAGTAACTCAGGGGACCAACTGCAATGCATGCTGACTGACCTGGAGAGGCAAAGCAGAAGAGTGGGTCTAAAAATTAATCTGCAGAAAACTAAAGTAATGTTTAGCAGTCTCGGAAGAGAACAGCAATTTACAATAGGCAGCCAGGCACTGGAAGTCGTAAGGGAATACATCTACTTAGGGCAGGTAGTGACGGCAGATCCGGATCATGAGACGGAAATAATCAGAAGAATAAGAATGGGCTCGGGTGCATTTGGCAGGCATTCTCAGATCATGAGCAGCAGTTTGCCACTATCCTTCAAGAGAACAGTCTATAATAGCTGTGTCTTACCAGTACTCACCTACGGGGCAGAAACCTGGAGTCTTACGAAAAGGGTTCTACTCAGATTGAGAACGACGCAACGAGCTATTGAAAGAAGAATGATAGGTGTAACGTTAAGGGAGAAGAAAAGAGCAGATTGGGTGAGGGAACAAACGCGAGTTCATGACATCTTAGGTGAAATCAAGAAGAAATGGGCATGGGCAGGACATGTAATGAGGGAGGATAACCGATGGTCATTAAGGGTTACGGACTGGATCCCAAGGGAAGGGAAGCGTAGCAGGGGACGGCAGAAAGTTAGGTGGGCGGATGAGAAGAAGTTTGCAGGGACGGCATGGCCACAATTAGTACATGACCGGGGCTGTTGGAGAAGAATGGGAGAGGCCTTTGCCCTGCAGTGGGCATAACCAGGCTGATGATGACGACAGGGCAGCGCTTGCACCTGTCGTACTGTCCTACGGTCAGCGTAAACGTTGCACTATTTATTTCCATTAAGACAGAGCATGGTTCACAAGAATATGGAGACTTCGATGAGCAACAGTGGGTTGGTATTTATGTGGTTATATTAGGTACCTGCAGCCCCGCTTGGGGCATTGCTGTATGATAGAACAATCACTGGAAACAGTGATGCGATCGTATAAGATGCGGTAGGCATTGCTGTAAATCTTGTACAGCAAAAGCAAAATCCCAATATATAGAGGGAGGACAATTGCCTTTGTGCTTACAGAGGTGGAAGCAATCCCGTCATTTAACCGGAAACTGAGGCGGTGTGGTAAAAATACAGTGCAAGAGGCTCTTCCACCCGTCTATTGCTTTTCAAAAGATGCATTTATAGAAGCAGTCATTCGGCAAATGTATGCACGCCGTGTTGAATAGGGACAGCAGTGCCATTTGATAGAGTGAAGAGTACTTATGTCGTATATGATGCTATCGGCTCCGGGAGCAGAGCTTCGAGAATCGTTTACGGAAGCCCTGAACTCGGCAACACTAAATTAACGGTTGTAGGATTCATTTTCATTACACTGCCTGGTCAGGGGATTGTTCTATTAATTGTTTGTTTTGGGATTGACTCCGAATAATGTTCGGAGATAGACACGCCCGAAATGTTGCCTAAGGGCGTTAGCCTGGTCTTCAACTTAGCCTTGGTCAGTGACTTAAGGCAAAATGTTGGGCTGACGGAATATGAATTTTCTCTGGTGGTGTCATACTTCTCCTGGACGGCAGGTATTAATGCTGCAGGCGTATTTTTATGAGGTTTCTCTTCTAGCAATGCGTCGTGTTAGTCTTCCTTAGGACTGTTAGAGGTTCAGTTGTTGGACACCGCAGCAGCATGCCCGAAGCCTTATTCTGTTTTTTTCTGTGCGTTCCTGCAATCCTGATTACTCGACGACATGACCCTTTTGTTTGGAGGCTCATTCGTTTGCTAGATGCACTCTAATGCACTCTTTTTGGAGCAACCTTTGGTGTTCGCACGATAAACAGAAGGCACGGACGACAGGGTCCACTCAACCTGTTGCTTTGTTTAGAACGAGTCGGTCGGTTGTGCTAGCTGCAAGGAAGTGCTTTTGTGTTTTCTGCAATGAAATGCGACATCGTTCGCGAGCGCATGAGTGCCAGAAAACAGCTTGTCTTTCTGAAAATTCGCCGTATGCGTGGCGAGCCAGCCAAATGAGGACCAACTACGTTCGTGCCATCGAGTGCGAGCCTTTGTGTGTGGCTGTCGTGGAAAGTGGTGGACGTAGCAAAGAAATAATGCACACATCCGCCGCCAAGGTTTGTGAGTGGTGGCCCTGGCTAGCCACCACAAAAATACCCAAGAAAGTGGATGGGAAGACGGCGCCGCGGTAGCTGAATTGGCAGAACATCGCACACGTAATGCTGAGACGCAGTGTCGTTCCCCACCTACGGCAAGTTGTGTTTTCAGCGATGTTCAATTCCATTTTTTTTTGTAATCTATTTAATTCAATTAGTAAGTGCAAGTAACTTCTATGTGTTCCTTGGTCCCTATGTTTGCTTCTTATGATACGATTAATAAAAATCGGGCCCCTCAGGTAATCCCCTATCTTTTCGTTCATTATATGTATGTGTATAAACCTCACGACCTCGAGCATACCGGAATCCACCAAAGACGGTCAGGCACATGTAACATCTTTAAGTAAGATCCGACTAACATCGGGATACATCAGAATATGTTACCATACGTGCTGGCTAATTAGAAGTTCGTTAGGAAGGCATGAGACAAGAAAACTGTTCTGGAGTGCACATTAGGAAGACATCCCATGCTGGCAAGTGTTCAACAGAAAGACATCAGAAAATTCCAAAGGAGCATCAGAAAGTCAAATGATTGACGTTTCACATGAGTCTCGCGAGTTGCAACTCGTCTCATGTTCTTAGGGTATTCTTCCTTTCGCTTCATTTGTTCTGTTGTGTGCTCCGTGTAGGATATGTGATGTGGCAAGCCCTCTGCTACGCCAACTGACAACAAATCACGCAATATTGTAGATTTTTTCCACGACAAGGTTAACCCCGCTAGATGCAGCCGACGCTACCGTGCCTCCACAAGCGAACATTCCAGGGCGCATTCGCTATGGCAGCATCGCTACCATGCGTGCTTATACCTCGACAGCAAGCGTGTGCCGAATTTTACCATTCCACCAAGTAGAACATGGGCGCCGGGGTCACCTAACGCAGAGAAATCACGCAGGGCGCGTTCTCGCTTGCCTAAACGTACCTATCATTTCGTGATTTGCTCCCCCACAGCTGTCACTGTCGCGCAAGGCGCCTCTCCGCCGGACACGTGCACTGCTAGACAGGATTTCACAGTAGCGGCACCACGTAAAGTAACGCTGGTAACGTCCAGTTGGCGCACCGTCACCAATGGCGCTAGCTGCGACGTAATATGGCCGAGATACGCTGAGCCGTGCTCGTTATAAAGCGATGCCTCACGCCAAACGGGCCCATAATAGCGGGGCGCGTCGGGCACCACCAGCAGATATACCAGTTTGTACTATAAGTTTGGATGAACACGAGCGGGTCTTGACTCCAGGCCAAGCACCAAGTCGCTGGGCGGCGCAATGATGCAATTCGGCTAGTGCTAGCAGTGGTCTTGGTTTTCCTCACCATAGTACATATACGTATGTACTCGCACACCACTTTGTCGATGTAGAGAAGCACGAAGGCAAACCATGCACAAGTCCGTGCGCTTCACATTTGCATCCGCGTTTTAGGTTAAGCTAGGGAAGTGAGAAGCACCTTTTAAGACAAAGCACACCACCAAGTGTCAAAGGACCACTTTTGCTACTTTCTCCTGCGTCAGAACAAACGCGAAACGGTTCACGTGGAAGCAGTGGCGATTCAGCCTCTGTTGCGAGAAACCAAAAGCGCAGCAAATGGCGCGGTAAAACGGGTGTACAAGCTGCGCCTGAGTAGCTGTCCCTTCTTTGCCACATAATGTTGTTCGCGAGTATAGGCAGGCCTTCCATGTTCAGAACGGTGCACATGCGCCGCCTAACCAGGACACGTTCCGCCGCGCATCGATTAAGAGTCATGCGCTTTCCTGTTTGCCTTCAAAAACCACACGACTGCAAGTAGGCCACGCTTCCGCGTCAGTGCCGTGGTGCACCAAAGGACGAGCCACAAGCGACCACCTGGTCTTCAATACGCGGCACAGCAACCCTTTTCTCTGGAGCGCATGACTGCAAGCAAAACACGAGCAAGGCAGCAGCTGTGCTATTGCCAAGGTGCTTGCGTAACAATGCATTGCCCGAGAGCACTTTGTGGTTCCGACTAGTTGCAAACAGGTCCCAAACCGGCCAGAAACTCCTTTCTTTGCACCGCAGTGGATCGATTAAGCGCGCTAGACAAATGTGACAAACTATGCTACCAACAAAGTCATAACTTTACGAATAGTTCCCAGAGTCAGAATGGCCACAATACCGACAGTCTTCTGACGAATTGGGCTGGTCTGACGTACAAGGATAGGGTAACGGCAGATTCGTTGAAGCATGGCAGGAACATTGTTCTAGAAAAACTGGCGACCCTGTACACGCAATGCCTCATGACCTCGAGCGTTACGGAATTTTGAAAGAACGCCAACATAGTCTTAATCCACAAGAAAGCGGAATTATAGACCGATCACCTTACTGTCCGTTGCCTACAAAGTATTTACTAAGGTAATCACAAATAGAATCAGGAGCGCCTTAGACTTCTGTCAACCAAAGGACCAGGCAGGATTTGGTAAAGGCTACCCAACAATAGACCGTCAATCAAGTGAGAAATGTGCGGAATATAACCAACGCTTACATATAGCTTTCAGTGATTACGAGAACGTGATTCAGTCGAAACCTCAGCATTCATGGCGCCATTACGGACTCGGGGTGTAGACGAGCCGTGTGTTAAAATACTGAAAAATATGCATTGTAGCTCCACAGCCACCGCAGTCCTCCATAAAGAAAGCAAAAAAATCCCAATAAAGGGTGTCAGACAGGAAGGTATGATCTCTGCAATGCTATTGACAGCGTGTTTACAGGAGGTATTCAGAGACCTGGATTGGGAAGAATCGGGTATAAGAGTATAAGAATACCCTAGTAAATTGCGATTCGCTGATATTGCCTTGCTTAGTAACTCAAGGGACCAATTGCAATGTATGCTCACTGACCTGGACAGGCGAATCAGAAGGGTGGGTCTAAAATTTAATCAGAGAACTAAAGAAATGTTTAATAGGCTCAGAAGAGAACAGCAGTTCACGATAGACAGCGATGCACTGGACGTGGTAAGGGAAATAATCTACTTAGTACAGGGAGTGACCGCGGATCGGGATCATGAGACAAATAATCAGAATAAGAATGGGCTGGGGTGCGTTTGGCAGGCATTCTCAGATCATGAACAGCAGGTTGCCATTATTCCTCAAGAGAAAAGTGTATAACAGCTGTGTCTTACCAGTAATCACGTACGGGGCGAAAACCTGGAGGCTTACGAAAAGGGTGCTACCTAAACTGAGGACGACGCAACGAGCTATGGAAAGAATGATAGGTGTAACGTTAAGGGATAAGAAAAGAGCAGATTGGATGAGGGAGCAAACGCGAGTTAATGACACTTTAGTTGAAATCAAGAAGAAATGGGCATGGGCAGGATATGTAATGAGGAGGGAAGATAACCAATGGTCATTAAGGGTTACGGACTGGGTTCCAAGGGAAGGGGATCACAGCAGGGGCGCCAGAAAGTTAGGTGGGCGGATGAGATTAAGAAGTTTGCAGGGACAACACGGGCACAATTAGCACATGACCGGGGTAGTGGGAGAAGTATGGGATAGGCCTCTGCCCTGCAGTGGGCGTAACCAGGCTGACATGAACAATTCGTTCCTGCACAATCCTTTGTCTCTTCAACATCACGATCATACACATTTTTTTTCTGCTTCAAACGCATAAGTGGAGAGCTTTGAATGAATTGCATATGAGGAAGAGGCCTCTGTTTATAATGAAGTTGCTATCTTCCGCTTGAACTGCAAGTCTTTCAAGTGAAAGGAAAAGCGTGTTGAACGCCCAAACGGAGCATACGGGATGTAGAGGTAAGCTGACAACCGCACCCACATGTTCTTTTATAGGGCACCTAAATTTAAATACATACAGGCATTGATATTTCAACCCAACCAGAGTCCGGCCCCCGGTAGACAGAGACTTGCGACCACGCACTCAGTAACGGCCTAGTCACACAACGCCGACACTACACCATTTTTTTCTCTACCAACCCACTGCGACAGCTGTCGCAAATTTCAGTGGCTCTATCATACTGTGCGACGCCAATAGCCTGCACATCATTCGCAAGCGGCGCTTCGGCGGGGGCTGAATTCTGCGCAGATGTCAGACTATTTTCTTCAGGAAATGGCCACCCTATCACCGTGCCTGCCGCGTAATTTTTGCTCATTTGTGCACTGGTGCTCGCTTTGTTTTTTTATCTTTAGTCATCCTCAAAAACATTTGAAAAAATCGTAAATAGCCTGCAAGTAACCTCCGACAGAGCGTAACCTCCTGCGTTTTTTTTTCGATTTGCAGGTATATAGGGCCACCATTGGTCGTTCGCTTCAAGTACAGTATAAACCATGTAGTGCTCACATGAAATCGCAGCAAAATACTGCGAGACAGGTTTGCGCAAATGAGTAGCGTCGCATTAGACATGGAAGAGGGAATATAAGCGGCCGGTCTTTGGAAACAGCTGTTCGGCAAACTGATAGGGAGTTCTTGCTTTTCGTGCCATAACCTCGCTTGAGTGCGCACCAAACGAAGTGAAAAGTAGTTGATATTATATCGCTATGGCCATAACTGAACTACACGGAATTGGGCAGCCCGAAATTGGACTGGTCTCGGCCTAGAATCACTGGGCGTTTAGGTCAGGCCGTTCTCTATTGCGTCCACGTGCAGCCGTGGCCCGGATTCGATCCCGTGACACCACAGCCACTAACAACCACGGCGGCTACGACATAAGCAGCGCGCTACCTCGAGACGTAAAACACCTCTAGCACGGCAACAACACACGTACTACAACACAAACTCCAACACTTCTTAAAGGGAGCACTGTAAGACGGCGTCAGGAATAAGAATATAAAATGCCTTCACTGACCGTATCTGTCGCAAGCACTGTCGTTCGCGAGAGCACACTGGGCTGTTGGTACACCGACGCGCACAGATCGGCAGATCAAGCGAGTGTGTGACTGGCGTGACCGCCGTAAGGGGCTTTAAACCGTTTAGACCGCTGGCACAGTCAACGCTGCGTAACGGCAATCGCTGGAAGCATTGCACATGCGCAGTACACGTATGGTGAGACTGTCTTTTCGGCGCGCGACACGTCACTGTAGAGGCTAATTCGTCGTCTGCTAGCCACGCTCTTGGCTTGTGAGCTGATGGTTTCGGCATTTTAATGTCCCCCCTTCTTGAAATATCTGTGCTTTGAAAAAACAAGGTAGAAAAAAAAGAAAGAAAACGGACATACCTATGGAGGGCGTGTCTATGTATTGCCTTCAGGGTTGTTCCAAATGCACTGTCGGATATAAAAAAATATGCGGGCGCTTCTGTATCCGATAGCAGATGTAAGCACGGAATAGCTAACGGCAAAACAGATTGGTTGGAGCAATTACGATGATTACCCACAACCACTTCACGACAACCACAACTATCGGCGACGCGCCGGACGCTGCCGGCATGGTCACACAGCGTGGCGCCATCTCTCGAAGGAGGCGGCGCAAAACGCGCGCCGCGGAAGCCAAGGTCTACACGAGACGTTAATTTGAGGGATCGCCAGTCATTTGCACGCAGGCGCGAGTAAGAGTGGGCGCGAGTGCTCCTTGAATATATTACCGTGCCTAGGCTCTACCGGGGAGGTTTCTTATTGCGTGTTCTAGGCGTGTGTCCCTAGACGTGCCGGCATGCCTTGATTGCGGAGTGGAGTCGAGTTTGTTTATCGTCGGACGCTGGCTGCCGGCGCGGTAAAGAACGTGAAGCAGCGGGCTAAGTCGTGGCGGATCGTAGCTTTCTCGCGCGTTACGGTGATGTACCTTATAAATAACAGCACAGATGTTTCTGATGGAGCAGTAACGACCATAGTGGAGCCCGGGCCGCATATATTGAAAATCTAGAAGGCAGAGCGCCTTAGCAACCGCGGTTGAACGCATGCGGCTGAAAGGCCGCCGTTGACAATGACTGACGCAGTACCAGCTCCTTGAATATATGACTCTGCCTAGGCACTACGGGGAAGGTTTTTTTAGCGCGTGTTGCATGCGTTTGTCCCCTAGTTCGCTCCGCCGCTGGCTGCCAGCGCGGTGAGGCAATGGGCACGGACACCCCATTTGGTGATCGCTGTGACTTAAGGGGCAAGTTTCTGACTGTGTTGTGCAAGTCACGTGTCGCTTTTTTCGTCGCGACGATAGATTTGATTTTTTACAAGCACTGCACCAGGTGGGCACATGTTACCGGCAAACGGAGTCCACAGGAGAGCACCTGAGGTTATAGTAAAGCAGGCGGCGCAGGATTTTCGAGGCACTCAAGGGCTAGCGGGGGTATCAAAGCTGGAAGCAGGGCGGCACGTGGGTTGGGGCCGCGGAGGCCGAAGCTTGCCCCAACCCACGGACTAGTGACGGTTCTAGCGTTAGTGTCCCCTTTGCCTCTTTCGTTTCCTGGAGGCGCCGCCACGAAAAATTGACACGTTGTTGCAATTAGCGAAAAACACGATTGAATAAATATAATTACATCCAGCCGCCAACTTGTGACGCTAGGTTCAGCACTACCGCGCCCCGCGACTACTGCAACACCAGTCAGAACTTTGCCTCTTGTTAGGATCGGCCTGCAGCTATTTCAGCCCGCTGCACGTGTTCCGATCCAACCGGGACGGTGGCGCACTTCAGAGAACTGCGGATAACCGGCAGCCACGTGGCGAGGGGTCAGCTCAGGGGTGTTCTCGAGGGGAGGTAATTGGTGGAACCTCCCCATGCACTTTTCGAGACACCAGACAATGTGCTACCCGGTCGCGCCACCCGGGACGGCTCCTAGTTCGACGAAGCAGGCTTTGTGCGCAACACGACAACGCCGCCCTGTTCTGCTATGAGTGGGGGAGTTGCCGCGGGAACGCTGACGAGGGCTCCTTCCGACGCGCCGACCAAGACGCAAGACAATGTGCTACTCGGCCGCGCTACCCACGTCGGCTCAGAGTGCTACGAAGCCCCTCTGACGTCGGCTCCGCACCATTGCACCTATGTGTGCGTATGTGTGAGCCCTCCTCCTCCTCCAAGTCGAGATCCCGCCTCCTCCAAAAGGGCGGGTCACCTACATAGACGTCGAACTATGACGTCGAGCGGAGTGTTTATAAGCAGCCATTGTCTGCTGCTAGAGTGTGCTCGTTGTCATGCTCGAAATGTACTCGTAAGCTGTGTGCTCGTAAGCTGCTTGCTGTATGTTTGTCTTGCGAGCTCCATGTCGGAGTCACGCTAGACTATGTAAATGTATCTCATGTTCAACTGTAAATAACATGTAAATAAATCCTGCTCTCTTAAGTCCTGACGAAGAGTCAAGCTCCTTCCTACAGCTACGACTGCCAAATCTTACATCTGAATGGCAGCGGTGAGATCGGCCTACAGCTCGTAGATCGTCCGACAACTCTAACAAATGGTGGCAGCGGCGAGATCGTCCGACGAATCTTACATCTGGTTGGCAGTGGTGAAATGGGCCTACGGCTCGTAGATCGGCCTTCGACTCGGAGACAGCAACGGCAGCTGACGGACGTTGGCACATGGTGACCTACCGGTATCCTGATCAAGTTGGAGGCGACTTGGGATTGACCACCTCTTGCAACTGACTGGATACGGCGGAGAAGTACTGGTGATATGGTGCTGCTTCAGTAGGTAAGCGTTTGGTTTTGGCTGTAAGATTTACCAGGCTTCAATTCCTCTGTGTTTTTGAATTTGATTCGCTGGGGATCTTTTACTTGCATTTTGATTTGCGTGGGTATCACAGCAGGTATTGTGTGACAGCAGAGCCAAAGCTTAAAGTAGCGACCATGGTCCTAGTATGTTTGACGAGAGCTTACCTGTTGTGGTTGTGTGAAGAGATCGAGGTAGACGTAGAGGATGACTTGAAGGAATCAGAGATTCGTAAAACCATTCTAGAAAGTAACAGTGATTCGAAATTCATAGAACAAATGAGTAAACGCATTCTAAGCAAAAAAGAGGAACAGGAAGCAATTAGGCAAGAACAGGATGAATTTAGGCAAGAAGAGAAATAAGCTAGGCAGGAACAAAAAAGTATTTCGCAGGAAGAAGGCCTAAGAGAAGTAGCGAGGCACTACATTGATGCACGCAACAAAGAGATTGAAGGTTTTGAGCAGTTAATCGAGCAAAGTCAACAGCGGCTTGAGAAATCTGTAGGCTGGACGCAGCGAAAGTGGGAGGAAGTAGACAGTCGATTTCAGTCGAAAGCCGAGAGAAGGAGTAGTACCTGTGAGAGTAGCAGTACGTTCATAGGTGAACTCGATGTGCTAGTAGCTAACGATGCCTTAGTGGCAACAGAGTCCGTTAAAGGCCAGAGTGAGAGCGACTAGGTGCTGTGCCAACACAGGACTGTAGAGCCAGCTAGGCCAGCTGCGAACAAATTGGCGCAGTTACCGTGCGTGTGCGTCGCATCTCATGGTATGGAGGTCGTTAGCGAGGTATAGGGTACTGTTGACCCAACAGACACGAGCACCCATGTCGAGTCAGATCTGCGTGCCGAAGAAAAGTGCCAGCTGGACGATGCAGTTGAGGGCAGCTCTCAGGATTGCGAGCTGCGTAGCTCACGAGAGAACAACTGCATTGTTAAGGGATCGGTGCGGCTCACCGCCAGCCTAGGTAGCCAAGAGAGGAATGATTTAGTTAAGGATCATTCGGACTGTGCGGGTAAGAGACCGATCCGGGCCGAAGAGATGTGTACCGGCAAGCACGAGGCGCCAGAGGACGGCATGAAAGTGAGTGCGAGGAAAAAGCACCTTAAAAAGAAGCGCCGTAAAGATCAGAATGCGGTGAGTAATGTAACGCCGCCAAAGGCGGCGACAAACGCAAAAAGGCAGAGCACGAAGAAAAGAAGGGTGCGGTCATCGTTGACGACGTCTGCGCATCAAGCACGT
Source organism: Dermacentor albipictus (assembly GCF_038994185.2). Lineage (NCBI taxonomy): Eukaryota > Metazoa > Arthropoda > Arachnida > Ixodida > Ixodidae > Dermacentor > Dermacentor albipictus. The sequence goes on from NW_027225568.1 coordinate 11,734,234, forward strand.
TTTAGCCACCGGTCAAAAGGAGACCGAAAAACAGGTCCTGCACGGACGCGGACAAAGGGCACGGGGCAGTTATATTCCTCGTCGTTCCGTCGTTCTTTTCGAAGCTCAGCGTGTAGTACAAAGAAGCGCAAAGTGGCAAAACGAAACGAGGTGATAGGGAGTAGCGACGTGGTCAATCGAGTTCGTGATGAAAGGCGAGCGCCAGGACGCAAATTGGCATTAGACTGCAACGTCTTGGGGGAGCTGATAGTGAGTCAGCCCTTTTGTTGTTCCTCGGTAGCCTGAGTCGCTTTCAAACCACGACCACCTCGAGTACGGCTCAAATAGTATGAGTCAGTTGTAAACGTTTGAAAAAGGAGGCCAAGAGAGCTTCCGTAGAAGGAAAACGCGTTGTTTTGTTTTATTTTTGAACATTTGCAAATTTTCGCGATTTGAGACTAGAGTTTCTTTCAGTATGAAAGTTATGAGCTTTTCCTTATGCTTTGTTTGAGAAGCTCGAGATTTGAAAGGCGTGTTTTTTTTTTGTAAGCATGTAGTTTCGCGAGGTGTTAATTAATAAGTAGATAGGCTTTCATTTCGTGTGTGTTTGAGTAACCTGAAGGTCAAGGTTATCGTTGAGAGGCCTATGGTAGCGCGCGTGTGTATTAGTTAACCTTTTTTTATGTGTTTCTTTTATTTCCTAAGGTTAAATGCGTAGGTTTTCAGTAAGTGCATCAGTTGCAAAAAGAATAACTCTTAGATCCATTAGCGCGTGTCCTGTGTGGACGGAAGGAAGCAGGTTTATGACTGGGTTGCTCGTGTGTGTTGAGGGTAGCCGTATTCTGACTTTTCTTATGAGCGTGCGTGGAACGAGTTATTAGCACACATTTTTTAAGGGTTCTGCGCTGTGCGTGAGTTACGGAAGGTAGTTGTTCGTTTAAGGAACGTGTCCAGTATGGACTAGAGAAAGACATGTGAGTAAGCGTAATGAAACGTTTGCGTAAGACGCAAGTATGCTTTTGGAGTACGGACCACAAAGCTAGCGCATTAGTAATTACGTACCTATGAAGTTGGCCAGACTGTTCAGTGGCGACAGTACGTGAGATAAGTACGCCACTGTGATAAGGTAAGAACAGACTGTCCGTGAAGCAAGGCTACTTAAGTTATGTTTGGGTATTGGTATTTGAGAGCCTTCGGTTTAGTTGTGCGTAAACCATTGCTCTTGTGCAGCACGACGGTCAGATCTGAATAAACTCAGGGGGAACGTGAACGCTCGCTTTGGCGGCACGAAATTTTGGGGCAAAATTTGGGATTCCCAATTGAGTGACTTGCATTGAAATTGCGATAGGAAGCCTGGTGGGTTAACAGCTAATTCCGGGCGTTTGAGCGCTGAGCGGTATTGTGTTGCTGGGATCGACTCTTCTGTGCCAGTTGTTGTGAGATAGTTGAAGGCTTTCCAAGTGCGCAGGGGTTGCAGAGAGCAAAGCCATCGTCTTGCTCACCAGCCATTCTCTTCCTGCCCAGCGGTTACCAGCACTGGCCAGGCGAGATTTGCCGGGCCATGGAGGAGCTGTTAGGATCGGCCTGCAGCTATTTCAGCCCGCTGAACGTGTTCCGATCTAACCGGGACGGTGGCGCACTTCAGAGAACTGCGGATAACCGGCAGCCACGTGGCAAGGGGTCAGCTCAGGGGAGTTCTCGAGGGGAGGTAACTGGCGGAACCTCCCCATGCGCTTTTCGAGACACCGGACAATGTGCTACCCGGTCGCGCCACCCGGGACGGCTCCGAGTTAGACGAAGCGGGCTTTGTGCGCAACACGACAACGCCTCCCTATTCTGCTATGAGTGGGGGAGTTGCCGTGGGAACGCCGACGAGGGCTCCTTCCCACGCACCGACCTAGGCGCAAGACAATGTGCTACCCAGAGTTCAGAGTTCTACGAAAGCCCCTCTGACGTCGGCTCCGCACAATTGCACCTATGTGTGCGTGTGTGTGCGTGTGTGTGAGCCCTCCTCCTCCTCGAAGTCGAGAGCGCGCCTCCTCCAAGAGGGCGGGTCATCTACAATGCCGTCGAACTATGACGTCGAGCGGAGTGCTTATAAGCAGCGACTGTCGGCTGCTAGAGTGTGTTCGTTGTCGTGCTCAAAATGTACTCGTGAGCTGTGGGCTCGTAAGCTGTTTGCTGTATGCTGGTCTTACGGGCTCCATTTGGGAGTCACGCTAGACTGTGTAAATGTATTTCATGTTCAACTGTAAATAACATGTAGATAAATCCTGCTCTCTTAAGTCCCGACGAAGAGTCAAGCTCCTTCCTACAGCTACGACTGCCAAATCTTACACCTGAATGGCAGCGGTGAGATCGGCCTACAGCTCGTAGATCGTCCGACAACTCTAACAAATGGTGGCAGCGGCGAGATCGTCCGAGGAATCTTACACTCTGAAGGTACATTGGACAGACGTTCTCGCGCCTGCGGCGCTGGTACTGGGTCAGTCAATATTGTCACCGGCGGCCTTTCAACCACTTGCGTTCGTCGCGGTTGTTAAGGCGCTCTGTCTTCTAGATTTTCAATATATGGGGCCCAGGCTCTACAACGGTCGTTACTGCTCGCACAGAAACATCTTTGCTGTTATTTACAAGTTACATCACTGTAACGCGCGAGAAAGCTACGATCCGCCACGACTTAGCCCGCTGCTTCACCTTCCTTGCCGCAGCGGCAGCGAGCGTCCGACAGCAAAAAAACCCGACTCCACATCGCACGTCTAGTGACACACGCTTACAACACGCGCAAAGAAATCTCCTCCGTAGTGCCTAGGCAGGGTCATATTTTCAAGCAGCAAAAGCCCCCAGAACATCTCTCTCGCGCCCGCTCTGTGTGTGTGTGCGCCTGCGCACACACGACTTGCGATCTGTCAAATGAACGTCTCATAAAGACTTGTGGGCGTTGATAAGAGCACAGTCAACCCTGTCTCAGCGCCAAATGACAATCACATTATATTGCAATGTATCTACTTTCTGAACGTCGCTATTGGAATTAGCAAATTAAACTTCAGTAGACAAAAAGCACAGCTTGATTGATATTGTGAACAATTAGGAAGAAATCTGAAGCAATGTTATTTTTTATAACTTGTTTAGACCGTGACTAGTATATACTAGTCACTGTTTTTACTCACTGTTTAATATACTAGCACGTTAGCTTCAACTGTTTGTGCCAAGAGGGTAGTCCTTTGTAACAACATATGCATTAATGGCACTTAGTTGGAAAAACGACGACGAAGTTACTGTGCTCGGTTGCTGGTTTTCTTCTGGTGCTGCAGTTTTTCTCTGTTTACATTTTTTTTGTGCATCAGTAACAGGCAACGACGTTTGTGCTGCACCCTGAAGTCTTCTACTCTGCTGGGAGATCCTCCCCGCGGAGCTTGCCATGGAAGATATGGTCTTGGACGCGTCTGGCGGTCAGCATAGACCGCCCGCGGCTCGGAAGCGGCTCAGTTCGGCAGTAGGGTCCGACGCTACTGATTCCGAGCTTTCTGACTCAAGATCGGAAGATTCGGAAGCTTTCATACCTGTCAAGCACCGCCGCCCACGACGGACGTCTCCGGCGTCGTCCTCAAGTGAAGGGACTATCATATACAGCACCATCAAGACTACGACAGTGGCTTTCATTCCCATCGACGCGATGGTAAGCGTGAATGCTATCTCTCGACAAAAACTTAATGATTTCTTCTTCAAACTGGCCCCTGGACTAATCCAAGAGGTTCGCGTGAACCCCTGGAAAAATGTCATTGCCGTTGACACGACTGATGATAAGATGGTGCAAACTCTACTTGGTTTGTCTGAAATATGTGGGGTCCACACACGTCCCTACATACCACAGGGTACAAATATAGCGACTGGTGTCGTATCTGATGTGGACTTGGATCTCAAAGACGACGTTTTTAAGACCATGATCGTTTGCACGCCACCATGCAAAATAATTAGCTTTCGAAGGCTGGGCACGTCAAAGTGCATGAAGATACTTTTCGCCTCTGGAAAGCTGCCTAGTCATATAAAGGCTGGACTTGTGCGCTATCCTGTTCGACCTTTCGTACCACGGCCTTTGCAATGCCATAGATGTTTCAAGATTGGTCATGTTCAGGGTTTTTGCACCAGAGATCTGGTCTGTGCCAAATGCGGTGGAAATCACTATGTTGATTCCTGTGAAAGTCAGGCATATCGGTGCCCTAACTGTAATGGTGAACATTTGGCAACGGACAAAGGATGTCCCTCATTGAAGAATGAAGTAAAGGCACTAAAAAAGAAAGCCATAAAGAAGGCAGCAGGAGATGAGAGCTCCCGTCGCCGTAGTGCTGCCCCAGCGACTGTAAAAGCAGCGCGTTCAAAGAGTGACAAAGAAACAACGCATCAGAAAGCAGGGGGGCGGACCTTCTGCCTCTCAGACACATCGTGGCCAGCGCTTCCATCGAAACCGCCGGAACAAGTATCTACAAAGACTTCGACCACAGTGGAAAGCACTGCAAACACAGTACCTAAACCGGTATCAACCAACGACGATGTTCAACTTGTCAATCTTCTAAAGATGCTTGTCAACGTCATAAGATCTCTGATCGCCGGTCGCCATACTCCAGCAGCGTCAGCAGCAGAGCAACTTTTGGGGGCACTCGTTCCTGTCCTAGATGGCCTTCGCTAGACGTTTTACCGGAAACAATTCTAACAGTTGTCAGCAGCCTCGCCCCTTTGTGCTGCAATGGAATGTCAGGTCGATGCGACCGCGGCACGCTGATTTAGTCCTTCGACTAGTCGCTATGAAGACTCCACCAGAAATTGTAGCGCTTCAGGAAACTAACATCAGGAAAGACGAATATCGATTGCCAGGCTTCGTGGGTGTCCACAGTAACACTCGATGCGCGGAACCAGCTTGTTGCTCTTTCCAGTGTATGGAGGCGGCGCATACGCGCAATGCTTCAAAAGCATCAGTGTACGTTCGTGCTGACTTGGACTTCGCGGTTATTGACACAGACGGCATTTGTGACGATGAGTTTGAGTGTGCCGCTGTTACTGTGAGCCTCAGAGGTGTGTGTACGACGGTGGCAAGCATATACCACAGGCCTACACGTTCTTCCGATACGTCGCTACTTGAGTGCTTAGTGTCTCGGTGTGGTGCCTCGTTTGTGTTATGCGGGGACTTTAATGCCCACCATCCACGATGGTGTAGCCGTCCCCAAGACAATCGTGGGGCAGAGATTAACGAGTTCATTATCAAGAACGATCTCCAAATACTGAATGATGGTTCACCGACATTTATTGGTAGAGGAAAAGAGCATTCCACAATAGACCTTGCGATAACAACGAGAGATGTGTGCTTAGCCTGGTCATGTGAACCCGACCCGTGGGGCTCCGATCACCTACCCATTTGGTTAACACCAACACATACTGCGGGTCGCCAGGATGTCGTTTATACAGTTACTAACTGGGACAAGTTCCGACAGCTGATCTCAGAGGCACCATCTCAAGACAGCCTATTTAAACATATGAGTGAGTGCTTCCAAAAAGCTACAGTACGACGAAGACGGAATATCGGCAAACCAAATCCCGATCTCAAGCTTTTGCGGCTCCGCGCATGTCGACGGCGCGCTTATAGACGGGCGCAGCGCTCTAAACGACGCACCGACTGGACTATATACAATCGCCTTGATGCAGCCATACGGCGGCATACAAAACAACTTCGTCGCAAGAGCTGGGAAGCTTTGTGTAGTTCGTTGCATACTGGAAGTGGTTTTGGAAATGTATGGCGCATACTGAAGGCTCTCCGCACTCCTGAAATCTGCAAGAATCCTACGGCTACATTGAGCATAGCGACTGGCCAGTCACCAAAAGTAATAGCAGAGGCATTTGCAGACCTTTTCGTCTCTCATGCATCCAGTGCCACCACAATTAGCGACCTTCCTTGTTTGACAAGTCACAGCACCGTAATCGCTTCCTACGGTCCAGCTTGCCAGATGGACGAGGCAGATTTCACTCTTGAGGAGCTGCGACACGCGCTGAGCCTCTCCAAACGCCGCACTGCTCCAGGCGCAGATGGTGTGACGTATCAAGCATTGCGGAACGTTGATAAGAGTTTCCATGACCGTCTATTGGACGAGTACAACGAAGTATGGAGAACCGGTGTAATCCCTGCTGAGTGGAAATCGTCCGTGGTAATACCAATTTTAAAGCCCGGGCGTCCGGCAAGGCACCTGAAGTCCTACCGACCAATATCCCTAACTTCAAACATCATCAAGTTAATGGAGCGAATGGTCTTGTTTCGCTTAGATGTCAGGCTAGAGGAGCTGAATTTTTTCACTGATGTCATGAGTGGCTTTCGTCGCCGCCGTTCGGCTCTGGACAGCATATCAGACCTCGTCTCAGCACTCGAATTTGCTAAAGAAAACAAGCATTCCGCCTACATGCTCTTCCTGGACATACAGCAAGCTTTCGATTCAGTTCCGCACAAGGCGATTATTTTTGCTCTTGCAACCGCGGGAATTTCGGGTCGTCTGCTCCAGTTTGTGCGTAATTTTCTGTCGGAGCGCCGGATGAAAGTGCGTGTCGGAGGAGTAACTAGTGAATACCGAAATGTGACGTGTGGTGTTCCACAGGGCAGCGTATTATCACCGCTTTTGTTTAACGCGGCACTCGCCGCGCTTCCAAGTCGTTTGCCTCGAGACACTGACTTCCCTGTGAGCATAGCTGTCTACGCAGATGACATTGCTCTGTGGATAAGCGGCCCTTCGCACCTTGGTCCGCGACTTCGTGCAAGCTTGCAAAGAGCTCTCAACGCTACTTCGGAGTACTTGGGTGAAGTTGGCCTGCTCATATCACCTGCTAAGTCGGCTGCAATAGCATATCACCCTAAACAACGCGCTCGTCGAACAATGAGCCGACTGTATCTTGACGAAACGCCTATCAACTGGGTGCGACAACACCGTTATTTGGGCTTAATTGTGGATGATCGCATCTCTTGGCGTCCTGCCGTTAAATCTGTACGACGCAAATCGCACTGCCTTCTTAAGTATGTGGCCGCCTTAACTGCTCGAGGTGCTGGTTGCGACCAAACAACGGCTCTTCAGGTGTACCAGTCATCTGTACTTTCAGGCATGCTGTACGCATTACCAATTTTGAACATACCACCTAGTTTGATGGCCCAACTGGAGCGAGATCATCGCGTTGCCCTTCGACTAATGCTTGGATTACCTCGTGAGGCGCAATCTATTGCATTACTTACTGAAGCGCATCAGTTACCCCTGAGGCTGCAAGCAGATCAGAGAGCTTTGTATCACATTGAGCGTCTGCACCGCGCATCGAATGGTCAATCGCTCCTTGATCGTCTGATTCACCGCCCATTATCTCGCATGGGAAAAATGGCGGCATTATTTATGGATATCACTACCATTTCTGAACATGCTGCTTCAGATACGTCTCCGCCTCCAAAAGGTATCACGAAACACGTATTCCCCATTTTCCTCACAATCCCTGACATGCACAAAAAGTCTGATATGGCTGTTTCGGCAATATTTCAATTGGCTCAGTCTCACTTGTTCGAAAAGTTTCCAGATTATCTTCAAGTTTTCACGGATGCATCTGTACACAACGACGGTCAAGGCGCCTCTGCAGCTTTTTACTGCCCTTCAACAGAAGTACGACGTATCTTTCAAATACCTCATCCAACTTCGTCAACAACTGCGGAACTAGCAGCGATTAATGTTGCACTGAAATACGTGCAAGAGGAGTTAATTACATCGAAGGTTGTCATCTTTACGGACTCGCGTGCTGCCCTTAGCAGGTTACAACGCAGTGAGCTTGATTGTCCACTTGTGCGCATCATTAATGACTCTGCGAGCAAAATTACATCACGTGGAGTATGTCTCGTTGCTCAATGGATACCTTCACACGTAGGAATCGCCGGCAATGAAGAGGCTGATCGGCTCGCTTCAAGTTGCGTTCATAACAACTGTGACTGCCCAGAAATTACGTGCAAGCTTGATGACGCTCGTCTGTTGATTCGTCGCCACCTACTCAAGCAGCATCCAGATCAGCGTGTCGCAAATGGAACGTTCCCGCCCCGTGTTCGTGGTCGAGGCTTGCCTCGTCGCGCTAGAGCACAACTGCTCAAGCTGAGGGTTGGTTGCGTGAACGTGCACGAACGTTTATACAGACAAGGGCGTGCGGAAAGTCCATTGTGTACGTCTTGTGGCTGTTACGAGACACTTCAGCACCTTATACTTGAGTGTCCCGGTTTCAGTGCGCAGCGCATGTCACTAGTGAGAAACTATCATCTCCTTGGCCTGCGGTGTGCGACACTCGAGGAATGTTTATACCCCAGTGGCTGTGCATCTATACGTGATCAGGCCCATCGCGCCCTACTAACCTTTATAGACCTAACTAACTTAGGTTCACGTTTGTAGCATGAACATTCGACATTCAGTTGTAGCGTGACCTTTAGTGACCGGCCCTACTGTGTGTGATCAGTACTGTACCCTAACGCTTCTTCCTTCGAAGATGGGAGGCGGCGGGTTCAAACACCTTGTAGTGTATATTGTGAACCGGTGATTACGTGCAGGTGATTACGTGAAACGGTGATTACGTGCAGTTTCACTTGGCGCCTCATCGTGGAGAACACAATCAGCCGCATAGCGAACTAGCCATGGACGTGGTTGATAATTGTGGAGGCTGTTCGACGCGGCGTCACTTTAATTCCGGCTGCAGAGTTCTACTTTAGTCTTTAGATTTGTCCTGTTGCAGTGTTCTACTTTGGTCTTTAGATTTCTCCTGTTGCTCTCCTTTCATTTTTCCTCTTTCCTCCCCTCCTTCCTATCTTCCATTTCTGTGTTTGCTGTCGCCTCCCTTCAGAAGAGTAGGCAGGCGTTGTGCCCCTTCCGGTGGCAGTTGCCAGCCTGCTCCTCGCTATTCCTTTCCTGTTACCTGTGTATATGTGTATATGTGTGCAAAACAAATAATAATAATAACATTCGTATTGCGTTAAAGCAGTGTTTCGGTCGGCGATGGGCGGTTATCTCACAAGGCTGGAGCAAATGTTCTTGCACCCTCTCAGCAGAGGGCGCAATGACTTGAAGAAATGGCAAATTTAAACCATACAGCGATTTATTACAGCTGGAGTTTTGAACAGCAATTGCAGAGTGAGTGTAATTCAGTTCGTCTGCACGCGCATGTTTTTGTGAGGCAACAAGGGAAAGAGAGGGAGTGTATATGGGTGTGCACACTTTGAGCGTGCGCGTATGCTTGTACCTCAGAATTTGAATAAGCGTGCGCACGAGTGCGGATATGTGTGTGCGAGCATGCGCGTGTTTGTGCGTTGCGTGCGTGCAGTACCGTGTGCGTGCGTTGGTACATTTTTTGCTTGTGTGCATACGTGGGCGCGTGTGAATGTGAATGCGGGATAGCTTGTGTCGTATCTCTCTGTGTGTGTGTGTTTTGTGTGTGTGTGTGCATGCGTGCGTGTGTGCGTGCGTGCGTGTGCGTGCGTGCGTGCGTGTGCGTGCGTGTGTGTTTTAAAGCGAGCAAGTTAGCGAGCATTTCCCCGCTTACACCTTCCTAGTCTTGGAGATGAATGGGATATAGAGTTTATTTTAACCCATATTTAAACCTACAAGACAAGAACGACTGGCGTTGCATTAATAGCACTATTTCTTTCTAAAAGTTAAATCAATGCAAGAAAAGAAGAAAACGCAATTCCCTTCCACTGTGTGTTGAAGTATGACCAGCGAAGCTGTACATGTGGGCCCCTTAATGGCGAACTGCATCTCCGCCGCGGGTCGGCCCGGTATTCCACCATCTTCGGGATCAGCCCACTTATGGGGAGTGCTTAAGCGTGCTTCATCTCCGCCGCGGGTCGGCCCAGCATCGCACTATCTTCGGCATTTTGTTCTTCACGGGGACACGATAGTGGGGAAAGTAGCCCTTAAGAGGAAGCTTTAGCTCGGGCCCAATTCCAACGCGGCCTAGTGAAATACTTGTAAAATGCGAAAATGCTTTTCTGAGATAACCCCTGGACCGATTTTAATATGTTTGTTACATTTATGACAGAAAGTGAAAATGTAGTGACTGTTGGTAGCTGAATTTCAATTTACGAATTGGATTTTATTGAACGAACTTTCCAAATGTCAAAAGTTCAAAAAAAATAGAAGCAGAAAGTTTACAAATTAATGGCGCACCGTCAAGAACACATATCGCGGTCCTGTAAATTCTTTTCGCCAGATTCCACTGCCCATTGTCGATTTTTTATTGCAGATTCCAATTCTGCTTAGGGACATATTTCGTAAAAAATTGACCGTAATTTTTTTAGGGTGACCGTAAAGTGAGAAAAATATATTGTGCGTTGGTATATATGTACTCTTCATTCATGAATACCAACAATAAAAAGGAAACAAACCTTTAAGAATTGAAAATTGTATCCCTTGTTATACTTCAAGACTTTGAAAATGCGCATACTAGAATATTTCGCAAGACCCAAACGTTCCTGCTCTTACACTACTATGTACATCCATGGCGTAATTGAACTGCGTAGGTGCGTGCACTCAAGAAAACTGTGTGATTGTGTGCCCGTCAAGAGAGCAAAACATGTGACAAACTTCCGCTAATCTTCATCTTATCGCCACCCAGAGGCAATTAGGTTTCGCGAGTCTCAAAAAAAAAGCAACGGAAATGCCTCACTCTAAGAAAAGTTTACACCCTTTGGAGTGCCCCATCTGCCACACAACAATAATCGTCGTATGCCTTGATGCGTTTCCTCCTTTCTTTAACGTTGCGAGCCCGCTACTTCCCGGTAACGAACGGCAAGCGCGCTATCAAGATGATAGCATTCCCGAAAGGAAATAGCGGACGCGGCGTTTTCAAGCAAGGAAACGCATCAAGGCAGATGACGGTTATCGTTGTGTGGCAGAAGGGGCACTCCAAAGGGTGTAAACTCGTCTTATAGAGTGATGCACGGCGGCATCCTTCTTATGCGCACCCCTGTGAGCACTAAACGAACGAGAAACAAGCGGTCGCCCTTTGAGCGATTCGTAACGACATATCCATCAGTTTCGCAAGCGCAAGAAGCCGAAACACCCGCGGAACAAAACCCAAGCAGCCGCCATCCCGCGCGTGCGCCAATGCGCGAGCGGTACTACACAGACGCGCGGGAGCAAACTAGCGCTAAAACAAACCATGCAACAAAAAGTGCAAGAGAGAGACGCGCGCAAAAAATTCCCTGTATTCCCACATAGTGGCAGCACATGACAGAAAAATAAAAAGTTAGGAAATTGGTGCGCTTTTTAGGTGTACACATGGCGCCGTAAATATACAGCATCGGCCGCTTTGGAGTTCAATCGCGGCGTCGTATATTTACGTCATTGACCCTCAAAGGATTAAAAGCAGACAAATGCCATATGTCAACTTATATATTACGTGAAATTGTTACGTTCTGTACAAGGGTTTCGGGAAAGCTGCATTTACAATTTTCTACATTGTTTTAGATTCATGCATAAGAGATCATTTTTGTCAGCTTTAATGTACTATGAGTTGCAATTCACAGAATTGCGATATCGTTCGTTATTGTTGAGCTACGGAGTTGTAAACTTGACAGTTTCGTTTTCAAAACATTGCAAAGATTTCTTTTAAATGTAACCAATCTCGTCAAGTTTCTTGCGGTGGTTGCCGAGAAAAACGAATTCTCCTTTAACATGTATTTAGATATTAGCACACGAGCTAAACCTTCCTCTTAACGGATTCGCTGTTAAAAAAAAATTAAGACAACAACGCCTCCGCCGTCAATATTGCCGGCCCAGATTTGTTCACGATGGCACGGTCACCATCGGCACGGCTCCGCGAGCAGCTACCGAGCTGTTCACTTTAGTCATCTTCCTTCCCTCGGCGGCAGCGCATGGTCTTGATGCCACCGACGCGATAAATCTCCACCATCATTGCGTCATGCATCGTTTCTGCGACCAAGCAAGCTTTCGGCGGCACATGTTCGCTGCTATATTTACACTAAAACTTTACACTGCTTGCCTTTGAAAAACAGCGTGCATAAACGAAAGAGGACTGGCTACAAGGGAGATGCTCACGGGGTCACCTATTGATAGCATCACAAAAGGCTTGGTGCGGTCAGGTTGACTTTACAGGTTTGTAAGGATGGGTCGATTGGGTGGTTGGTTCATAATCACTGAAAGAACAGCGCTTCAAGTTGTTAGCGCAGTGTGTGTGCGGTTCCTCCTTTGTGTCCCGCCTTGAAACGCTGTTCTTTCTGTGAATTTACAGACGTTCTCTTTCTGCGTCAGTTACGCATTCCATGAGTGTTCACTTGGAGAATTTTTGTTCGCATATCACTTACAGAAGCATGTTTAATCAAAATTTCTTTGCTCGGCTAGATAATCTCGAGGACCGGCTCCAAAGTGCTAATTTTCTTTAACTACCTAAGATTCATTACCGAGAAGTTAATTAACGCAGCTGTGTTAATTACGCACACAACTTCTCCACTTACTTCCCATTCAGAGGTTACAAATTTGAACACTCGTATGATAGAATTATGTCGCCAATATTTGCATTGGTTTAACGGTTCTGTTTGGTGCCAATAATGGCAGTCAGCCTATTGATGGTGCTGTAGCGTTCTTATGAAGCAAGTATAAAAGCTTGGGCAAGTTTTCTTGGCGCAAATCAAGTTCATGAGCTTGAGCACATGTGCCCAACCATGCACTTCTGTCTTAACAATGGACTAGCCTACACTATACAAGAAGCACCTCAGCGCTACGATACATCACACAAGGTGTGCGAGAACATTGTGTGTGCTCCCGATTAGATTTCTGAGCGTTGCTGGCATCAGGTTCGGTTTCCTAGCATCATCAGGAATAAAAACAGCTGCTTGGGGGAAAGCATTGGATAAATTTTCAGTACTTTCTAACCTATGGATCACCACGGACATGTACGTTTGAACAAAAAGTGCTGAAATATTATAATGAGGGTTTTGCTACATATATTTTGGCTGTCTAATGCTAAGATATAAAGAGAAAACACTTATTTTGCGACAGATAATGCTGACATGTGCAGTCACGTGAAATATGAGCTACGAAACAGTACCCGTGGTGGAACTGGCCCCTGGACTACAGCACTACATTGAACTACGATATGCTCGTTTGATTAATACCAGTAACTGGAAAGGGTTTACCATTTGAATTTTTGGCTTTAATTAACTTAAATTGCGGAGTTTTACGTGCCAAAACAACTTTCTGATTATGAGGCACGCCGTAGTAGAGGACTCCGGAAATTTCGACCACCTGGGTTTCTTTAACGTTTAAATCTAAGCACCGCGGGCGTTTTCGCATTACCCCCCATCGAAATGTTGCCGCCGTGGCCGGGCTTCGATACCGCGACCTCGTGCTCAGCAGCCCAACACCATAGCCACTGAGCAACCACAGCGGGTAATTTTTGCATGTTGGCGCCGCTATGCAGTCTTGCGGGCCCTTTTTAACATGAGCACTGTGTTTCAGCTAATATTCAAAGCAACTGTACACTTTTTCTGTTATTGTGTGTGTCGGGGGGGGAGCTAGTTTTCGTTAGCGTCTAACTGCTGTTCCAAAGAGATCGGTTAGATCAAGATGCGCCTGCATGTGTTTCTAATATCCAGGATGTTGTCACGAATTCAGTTGCGAAAGAGGTTTATCTTATCAGATTGCGCGCGTGAAGTGAATACTGGCGTACATTCTCCATCAAACTTGAGGACCAGAGATTGCGCTGAAATGTACCAGCATTCCAATCTGATGAACTGATCTTTGATCCGTAGATCAGATTCAGAGGAAGCACTACTTTGTGAGCAGCCATCTTTGGGCTTTGTTTTCTTTTCCAGCGCAAGGCCGCATTATAATAAGTTAAATTCGTGGCTCACTCGTTTGGAACTGTTTTGTTCTTCACATCACTACAACTTGGCTGTGCAGACGTTCTATACATTCATTGAGTGAATACTGGGAAATGTACTAGGACATTTCTTGCGTGTGCGTTTGCACATTTACTCTCTCATCTACATCTACGTCTATTAAAAATCTCCCAAAATATAAACAGAGACCGATAAAAATGCGGGCATTTGCGGAAAGGTGAAACCACGTGAAATCTCAAGCCAATATTAAATATAAAAGATGACCTGTATCAAAAAACTATCACGTTGACAAGGTGGCCAAATTTTTGCAGAAATAAATTGGCCATGGAAGCAGTTCATCTGAAACCCGGTGGTGCAAAATAAGTCGAGAATGTCGGCAAGTGTTGAAGAAAGGTCAAGTAGGTCCTGTGGACGACGTCAGAGACCGGCAGCTGTCAGGCGACTGCACGTATAAGTGACATGCCTGGTCGTCAGTCGTTACAGGGTGATTGGGGCCTGAAATTTTGGACGCGGATGCGATCACATTAAGTGCAGTGTACTCTACGGTGTCATTCTTCGACGACTTGTACCGATTCTCGCAGAATGAGGATGGGAACAAATTGTCTTACGTGCCGACTGTCACCTTCCTCGAACTGCCAACATTCCTTACTCGCCATATTTGCTTAGTTGCTATGGGGTTCGGCTGCTAAGCGCCATGTCGCGGGATCGAATTCGAGCCACGGGAGCCATACTTAGACCGGTGTGAAATGCGAAAACACCCGTGTACTTAGGTTTACGCGGAGGTTAAAGAACCCCAAGCGGTACAAATTATTCCGGAGTTCCCCACTACAGCGTGCCACCTGCGATCGTGGTTTTGGCAATTAAAACCTCATAATTTATTACGTAACATTCGTTAATGATGTCCTTGGCAGCCGCACAACTCTTGAATAGAAGTAAGTGTCAGGAGTTTTGTGCGTGGTCTTTGAGTACGTGGGTAGCTTTTATGGCGTTCGATACTTGCTAGTCTACATTGCGGCTATATTTAGAGGAGGAACGGCAACATGGTAGACAATATGGAGAACAGACAAATCCCACATACTTTTAGATAGCTGTCTTCCTTCACGCACGTGGATAACTGTGGCAGGAGACTACTTTGGGAACTAACTGCAAGTACTATGTATGCCATACCCAAAGGTGTATCTGGCCCGGTGGTCGGCAAATGTGACGTAATACTGCGAGCAGCTTCGGCCATAGAATGCTAATGGACCCCCACCCCTTCTACGTCTACTTGTACTGTAGCAATTGCTCCAGCAATTAAGCGGGCACTCCAGGCACACAACTGCGGTCGTTGTCGCCGTTAACTTCCGTATAAAGTCCTAGGGCGATAAAGTCGTCCCCGCGCGCCGTGTGCTGTACGTGCGAGTGAAGGCGTACAAGGGGCAACTGGCAAGCGCTCCCTCTTTTGTTGCGCGGGAGGCACGAGGGTGAAGCAAGTGAGAGGGGGCGTTCTTCTCAGACGGCTGCGGCTTACGGTGCGGCCATGCTGGCGCCCTATCTTGAAAACGATCTGCGACGTGCCAAATTGCGCGCCCGCGCGTGCGCGATCTTCAAAGCAGTCTTCGATCGTTGCGGAGTGCAGGTAGAGCCAGTAGCATCGTGTGCGCTGCGGTTTCGACGTTTCATTCGCGTTGAAACGAGAGGTTCGCAAAGGCCAATTTGCTCGCTGCTGCTGCCGCGAGTCCTCACTTCGGCGTTTCGACAGCGAGTTTCCGCTGCCATGGAGAGAGATGTGTTCATGTTTACCTGCGCACGCGTGACACCGTGCTTGTTTATGTAGTTAGTAAGCGAATGTTTACAAGTTTATACGACCGGTAAGACTACAATCCTTAAATTTTATAGCTATCTAATAACTTGCTCTCACAATCGATGTTTCGTTTTTCAGGCAAAACTGCGACTTTTTTGTTATTACCGACACTCCAAGCGAAATTCTGTCCTCACTGCTGCCGTGTGGTTTGCATGAAGTCGACGTGCGACAAGATCGCTCGCGGCTGCTTGCCGCATGCTGTAGGTGCGGTGGCATCTTCACGCAAGGGAGGAATGCTGGAATGGTGCACGCAGAGAGTTACTCTATGCTCTTGCCAATCAGGGGCTAGATGGCGCTACGGATGCTGCTGAGCAGCACGGCTCACGGGAGCAAATGAACCAGTCGTCAGGTAGCGCGGTTGCGAAGACGTGTTGTGCACAGTTGCACAGGCTGGGAAACTGCCTCTCCCGCACATCTGTCCACACTAGCCCGTGTTCAGTTCAAAAGAGCCTCGAAAACAAGAAGGGCCGAAGTGCACTGGAGCCGAAGTGCGGTTTAGGAGTAAGGATCGACGGCGAATACCTCAGCAAGCTTCGGTTTGCCGATGACATTTTCTATTCAGCAACACTGCAGACGAGTTACAAAAAATGATTGAGGACTTCAGCAGAGAGAGTGTAAGAGTGCGGCTGAAGATTAATATGCAGAAGACAAAGATAATCATGAATAACCGGGCAAAGGAACAATAATTCAGGATCGCCAGTCAGCCTCTTGAATCTGTGAAGGAGTACGTTTACCTAGGTCAACTAATTAAAGGCACTCTGACCATCAGAAGGACATTCACCTAATAAAAATGGGTTGGATCGCATACGGCAGACATCGTGAGCTCGTTACGGGAAGCTTACCGTTATCATTGAAAAGGAAGGTATGCAATTAGTGCACTTTATCTCTGCCAACATGTGGGGCAGAGGCTTGGAGGCTGACAAAGAAACTTGAGAGCAAGTTAAGGATTGCGCAAAGAGCCGTGGAAGGAAGAATACTAGGCATAACTTTAAGAGGCAGAAGGAGAGCGGTTTGGATCAGAGCAAACGGGTATAGACTACATTCCAATTGACATAAAAAGAAAAAATGGCGCTGGGCAGATCATGTAACGCGGAGAGTAGATAACCATTGTACCATTAAGGTGGCAGAATTTGTACCAAGAGAAGAGAAGCGCAGTAGAGGACGACAGAAGACTAGGTGGTGCGACGAAATTAGGAAATTTGTGGGTGCTGGTTGGAGTCGGATGGCTCAGGACAGGGATAATTGGAGATCGCGGAGAGAGGCCATCGTCCTGCAGTGGACATAAAATAGGTTGCTGCTGCTGCTGCTGCTGATGATGATGATGGAGTGCGAAAAAAAGACAAGCGTCACGACTGCTGTTAGCACAGTGGCGCTTGTTTGCTTTTGCATGCCAGTGTAACGTTCTCGCTTACGGAATTACCATCCGTGACACGCAGTTAGTTATGTGGGCTCTTGCATAAAAGTTGGTTCGAATGTCGAACGGGACACCGGCGCTCGTAGCCTCCGCTGGGGGCTCCCGCTGGGTGTCGGCAGGAGTGGCAGCATCGCGTTGGTGCAGCGAGTGGCTTTATGTGATACGATATCATTGCACGTTAACAAGGAAAGCGAAGATATAGGCAAAGGAATCGTTAAAACTAAAAAGAACAGGCCTGAAGAAACTCGCGCGCGAAGCGGCCTCCCAACTATAAAAAGAGACGGCTTTACCCTCGCTTCGCGCGACTCAACAACCGACTGTGACGTCCCAGAGGTGTTTAAACACACGGTTAATTTGTACCCCTGTAACTGGGGCATCTTGCTGCGATGCTGAGTCTAATCTGCATAGGTGCTTTTACATGGCCACTTATCTACTGTCTACTGAATCCGGGATCCAGTAGATAGCGATCGCAGGCTGGTTGCCAGCACCGTAATGCTGAGCGAGCTCAAACAACTCGATACAAATTGTTGGACCGCGCAGCAGCTACTATTCTTGATCGCGACCTCAAAAAAAGGATCCGCATCAGGCTTGATTGCTATTTGAAGGGTCCGTGTTTCACGGCTAACAAAAGCGCCCGAGAGTCAAGGCGATTCAAACCCCCGCTGCCCTATTCTCGCAACACAACAGGTGGAGTCCAGATGCCACACAGTACGGTCCGCATTCTTTTTAGAAATGGGTTACCTAAGCATACGCCTGTGCTAAAGCACTCGACTGCTTGCATCTCGCTACTGCAAAAATGGCACTGGTCAAACACGAGATGGAGAGAAAGACAGAGAGTCAAGACGAGACTCGCATTACGCTGAGTTAAAATCGAAGGTGTAATTTTTTTGGCTTGATCAGGCTGGCGAGGACGAACTACTATTTAAAGTCAAGCGTCTAAAAATCACTTACGAAACATAACACAATACTGTTGACGAGCAACTGTATGATAGGTGACTCATACTAAATTTATTGGCACACAAAACAACTTATACCACTGTCACACCGGCATTTCTAAGCCATTTGAGTCAAAGACGCTCTACTTCAGGGCTTTATTCGCGCTGTCACACGAGTGCATCAAAGGAGGCATAGTCGGAAGGAGCTTTGAGTCAGGGGTGTACGCGTTCGTTCTCTGAATTCTTAAGGACATTTCGTACACCCTCTTGAGTCCAAAGGGCATATAAGTGAAAAAAAAATATTTACAGCATATTTTATACAAGTTCAACTCTTACCTGTTGAAATCAAGTCTCCCAGTACGATACAAGCTTCTAGCCACTAAAAACTGTCGTGACAGCCGGAATCTCAATCTTGCACACGCCAGTGCATGCAGCAGCACCGGCATCAGCCTCTTGCCCGCATCATCATCGACGTCAAATGGGTGTCGTGTGCGATTTGGCGACCGGCTGCTACGCATCAAAGAGTCGTAGGTTTCTGCGAGTTCGCTTTTTAATGCGAAGCGTCCTTTGCAAACTTCGGGCGTTCTGCATGTGTCTATTCATGTCTATTTGTCCTCAACTGTATTAATGGTATGAAAAACATGATGCTGTCGTGGTTGTTAAACACAATATATATGAGGATATCAATGAAATGCATGCATGGCCTGACATGGATGACATCACATATATATCACGACATGAACGATAGATTTCGTGACATGTAATGTACGTCATTACATGCATGGGAAGACATACTAGCGCATGTCATGAAAGCCATGACATGACATGGCTTGTGATATGGCATGTATGTCACTACAAATGGTATGATAACATAGTGCTGTCGTTACTCGATATATACGAAAAAATATGGTATATATCTGGATATGAATGACACGACCGGCGTGCATGACCTAACATCAATGGCATGGCATGAATGGCACCAATTGCGTGACATAACATTACTGACCATGCATACATCAGCACGTCATTGCGGGTCATTCTTATGTAATGCACGCATGTCTCACCACACATGTCCTAATACATACATTAAAGAAATAACCTCGACTTCATCCCCTCCTGTCATTTTGTCAATTTCATGACAATGATGTCATGACATGCATGCATATCATGTTACTTCATTTATAATATAGATATCGTGATATATACCTTGCAAGAAAATGAAGCCTACATGAATGACAATCATGTCATGACATGAATGTTATAATTGAGATGAATATAATGGATAGAATCATATGTGTTACATTACTGACATTTCATGCCATGTATGTCACAAAATGATTGGCAGGAACGCCAAAGTCTATGTCAAGCCACTGCATGATTTCAATGAATGTCATAGCATAACAAGAATTAGATAAATTCACGACATGCATCCATGCATGCACCACATGTCATTTCCATGACAAGAACTTATGACCAGTGGACCAAGTTGTGTACTAACTTGGACCGATGATTGTATAGATATGATCGTGTTCGGGATACTGCTATTGTCGTTGCATCTTTATTCCAGTTTCGTAATCTGATTCTTGCGTCTGATTCCCTCATGCCATGTGCGCTCGAGCTTGGTGGCACACGTAAAAAAAATTACTTAGTACATGTAGACGTGTCCTAGAAAAAATAAACCAAATAGGCACAGACAATCCTGGGAGACATTAATCACCCGCTCGAAGGAAGAGGATCAAAAAGAAGTCATCCGCATGGCCATAGACGCCGCTGAGCTCCAAGAAGCATCAGCCAGATGAAAAGTGAGAAGCAAGCTGGAAAAACAGGAAGACGCTTGACTCCTCGGTACTCTATTTGCGGGTGCAATTAAACGTTATTTCCCTCTCTCTGTCTCTCTCTCTTTAGTACATACTGCAGACCAGACTGTGGTCCATTCATGACGGGCAGACATAATTACCTACAAGACTAGGAAATATAAAGAGAAAGATGCATATAGATACATTCATAAACATTCATATTCTAAGGATAGCAATTAGATGAACAAAATATATTTTCTTTGATACATTGCCCACAAAACGCTTTGTGAAAAGTTTAAAACACAAAGTTTAATCAATCATTGTTACCGGTCGATTGTAGAAAGCGGAAGAGGGTGCGAACAGAGCGACGTAACCTAGATGAAACCACAAGATTAGTGAGAATAGGCAACTAATTGTTGCACACCAAAGGCAAGGGTGTTTGCTATTGAATGATCACGGCAAGCTCGACTCTCAAAGAGAACACGTTTATGCAGACACACTCCCCAGCGCAACGAAAAAAAAAACGTGTACAATCAGAAAGACAGTCAAGTTGCACATGACACCTCAGCAGCACGCGTGCCGGGAGATGGTTGCATCTTTTAAAACAGCGTCTGAAAATCCGTGAGCGTTGATTTCTGAGCGCCGCACAACAACGCACCTCCTCCTCTTTCCTAACAAAGCCTGTACCGGACTTTGACAGCCTTTCTCGTCGTTAGCAGGCCGCTTAATCAAACAGAGGCGCGCTCGTTCCTGGAGCACAGTGTCCGAATACGAAAACGCTACAGGAACTTCCACCGTGGCAGCGTGATCACGGCTCGGCCAAGGCTGAACGAGGCAGCCTTGCACCATGCCACTCATTCAGATGGCTAAAATGGACAGAGACTTCAGATTGAACTGCAGTATGGCCGTCAAGGCACCCATTTGTGTCCTCCAAGTGATACCACGGGCAGCCGTTAGCGAACATTTAATTTCTGCATTTTCTTACCCATCGCGCTCTCCATGCCCCTCTTTCACAATAATTGGATCGTTCGTAGAAACCATGCAATCGTTGTTACCGTCGTCCTCGACTTGCTGCCGTCCTGAAACGCGCGCACTCGGGTCAATTATATTTCACTGTACGCGCGTCACACACATAACACACCGGTTTTACAAAAAACACACTAGTGAACCTGGTAACGCTTTTATGAGCCCCAAACAATGCTGCATAGCTAGCTGCCTGTGTCGACCGTGTGCTTCGCACAAGGTTGTTTCCTACGGTGAGTGCGATCTCCAGAATTTCTTTCCTCCGTCACTGTTGCGTCTCACTTCGCTTTTACAACATTTACACTTGGCTACTGCTACCTACAGACGCTGTGCAAGCGCTCTGTTTGGTCATAACTAAAAAAACAATTACAACACATTTTACACAACAAAATAAGGCGTAAATTCATTCTAAGGCGCAGTTAGGTTCATTTTTACATCGAAGCTGTACGCCGAGAACTCCTCCGGCGCAAACCCATGCATATGTATCTCTCCGTCGCGGCCGATTACGCTCGCAGCAGTCTCTCTCCGGATCCGAAACGCGTAGGCCACGCGTCATACGCATTCCTGAGGAGCAGGCAGCTTTCGATCAGCAACGCCGCGAGCAGAACCGGGAACGAGCTCTTTTTTCGATAAAATCTTTAATCACCCAGAATTAGACAAACTGCTGTCACTGCACTGCACATCCCGACGATTACACCATGCTAATGAGCTCGGCATACCTTCTTTCAGAATGAATTCCTTTTCGCTTTCCTGGCTCCTACGCACACCTTACGAGTGGAATCACCTTCCCGAAAATCTCGCTACAATTCTGAATCATGAAATTTAAAAACCCCATAGCTAATATCTTATAGAAGCCGTTTTTGTACCTGCTATGGTTATGTTAATGTTCAATCTTGTTTTATTTAGTTTCATTGTTTTTTTGGTAATAACGAACTTGTATGTTACATCAGATTTTTGTACCTACTTTTATAATAGCCATGTTATTCATACATTGATTTATGTTTCAGATGCTGCTTTCATTCAGCAATCTTATTCTTTGTATTTATTGTTTCACACCCCACTCTCTACTGCTTCGGCCCTGAGGGTATATCAAGCAAACACGGCTAGCCGATTCGTCCGTCCGTGTGTCACCTGTACGCCGAAAACTCCTCCAGCAAATAAGCGAAAAGAGGCGCGCGACTGGCTGCGCCATAGTGACGTCGTTGCTCTCCGTCGGAGCCGATTGCGTTCGCAGCAGTTTACCTCCGGTTCCGAAATAGATAGGCCACGCGTCATACCCACTCCTGAGGAACAGGCAGCTTTCGATCAGGAACGCCGCCAGCAGAACCGGGAACGAGCTCGTCTACGCCGTGACGATGCAGCAGCCCGGGCACAAGAAGAGGCTCGTGCAGACGAGTGGAAACGGGAACTGCGCATCGAGAATCCGGTAGGCTACCAAGCCATCGCTAAATGAACCGTTGGGATTATTGCAGTGATAAACACCAGGGCCACACGTTTCAGTTTCGCAGGTTAACCATCTGTACGGAGTGTTCGGACGGCAATTTTTAAAGCTTTCTTTCGTTACAACGTAAGCGCCAAGGATATGTGGCGCTTTCTGCTAAGAGCTGATGCGGAGACCATGTGGCATTCACCCATCTCCCTTGAAATAATTCCTCTGTGAAAGTTCAATGGTCTATGTGCGGAGCATTGGTATGCCCGTGTTATATCGGTATTAATCGACGCTGCGTGAGCTTATATCCTTGGCTCTTAGAACTAACCTAAAAATATGACACATTGCGATGATAACGAAAAGCAGTGCTTAGGTTTCAAGAGTGGAAAGCACCATCTAATTATCAGGTACACCATAGTGTGGAACTATGGTAGAATTTTGACCACGTACACGAAGTACACGAGCGAAGTAGAAGAGCGGTCTTGCATTGCGCCTGCGTCAATCAGAAAACCCGCCACCTCCGCAATGCAACACCCAAGTCATTAGGCTACCGCGGAGGGTGATAAGGAACAACTTGTTTGCTTAGCACATCGGTAGCTACATTTACGATACTTAAGATAAGATACCTAAGATAATGAATGAAGGAGAACTTCCAGCTGATCATGTGCAAGTTAAGCTACACCACTTGAAGCTGAAATCCGTTTTTAATGACCCATTGTCTTTGGGAAGCAACTTTTGTCCAGGAAAAGAAACGGAACAAAGCAGACACCATCGCAATCACTTGCGTTTATTTCAAGGCAATTGCATAGGTGGTTACAAGCAGACGACACATGGGAAGCAATAATCTCAAAGCATCTAAGTCGACCACAAATGCCACGCTTACTTCTCGAGTTACACATTGGTAACGTTAGTCAAACACGAGATGTTAAACTGCAGTTGTGTGACAATATGAACGTGCTTCTAACAATAAAAGAGTAGAGCACATGGGCGGTAAGGCAATTAACAAGCAGAAAATGCTGACCACTGCAGTATTCAACAGATGTTTATCTGATCGGTGGTACGGTTTCTGTTTGCGTTTACACAATGTAGGGTATGAGCCACACTAAGAGTCCAGGAGTGGAGAAATTAGCACGGCTGACTTCTGGACGGAAACCGATCGTAGCCTACCTAGAGCAATTCTTGAAATATGCCATACGAATGTTGTACGTGGCATTCTTCAGCTCTACTTATACAGGCTTAGACATCCGTAAAGAGTTCGCATTACACCACAAAGTCCCGAAAGGGAGACACATACCGAAGCCTGATCAAGTCATTGTATTCTATGGAAGATTTCTTGCTATATTAGCTCTAAACAACGCCAGGAGACGATGACATGCATCTTTGCCGCGCTGCACCCACGAGTAGACCAACATGCACATGAAGAGATTATCTACCGGCTGTAGTATGGTCAAAAGTTCCTGTCCGCCACATACCCACGAGTGGAATCATTGCGTGCTGCACGCTAGGTAACATTTACCGCCACCTCACGACTCTTATTACAATAAAACCCTAAGAAATAAAATAGGCGTCGTCAACATGGGTAAAATCGGGTATAAGCATCGGCAAAGTAAAAACACAGGTAAAATCAGGTAGGTAGCGGGTATAAAATCACATTTGTCTTAAAATGAGTATTAAAGACACATAAGTATACGGATGTCAATTAAAAGGGTTGCGCCATGAGGTGGCAGCTACAACATGCGAGGTTTTTTTTTAGGATAACACTGAAAATGGCTGGGGTCCGAACAGTCAGGAGAGAAGCATCCTTTCTTGAAGAGGAAAGAGAAGTCCGGCAGCTCGAGGGGGGCCAACCCGCCGGGCGTACGTGGTTTGGTCGCTATTGGAGAAAGGAACAGAAGAGCGTGTATTGTAGCAGTGCTTGTACATGCAACTTAATGTAGGACCGAGTTATTCGATCAGGGTGACTGCACATTCATTCCGCCCGCAAAACTGCTAGGTTAGCGTTCCCACAAAGAGTTGGCGACCCAACACACAGTACACGACTGCGAACTGCAGCTGATTTATTAAAAGGAGACTAAAGACAAACACGAAGTCAAGCGAAAGTGATAGATCAGTGCTCGAGAATATCTAAGGTGCCAATATTATCGCGACGAGAGCCTTAATAATCAAGACGTTGAGGTAAATGAAATAAGAGACTCCCACGGGACATCCGAGTACTTGCCCGATGACGAAAGCACTCATTTAAATTTTGTGACTAGCACTCAACCACTCACTGACGAAATATTGCTTGTATGGTGTAGGACTAAATTGCGAGCTGCCTAGTTCTATTTCATTTTTAGAACAAGAACTCATCGAAATGCCCCTTGAAAACGACGCGGGTGGTCGAAAGTGCTTCGTTTTTGCTCGATTCCGCACCGTCGACATTATCAACGTTATCTCGTAGCGCTGCACTGGTTTTTCTGGCTCGCGAAACTCGCACAAACTACAAGTGGGAGAGAATTCAATTTCCATGTGATGTAGCGGGATGCCCGAACGGTCTGCGCCACATGACCGACATGCAGCTGGCGCGGGCAATCCACCGCACTGTCTTGGCTCGGTACCCGCCGTCTGTCGGGCGCAGATTTACTCATCGAAGGCAGCAAAGTGTGGTGATGGCGCATGCAACGTCACAACTCCCCTGTTGGGTGCCCGGAGATTTGAATTTCTAAAAACGTATTCGCACCCTTCAGATGTAATTTCTTAGTGAACTTTTCTTGGCACGAAAAATGCGTTGCGATGTTTCTGGGACTGTATTTGAAGAATTCACGCCGACTTAATATTTGCCTTTAGTGTCCATTTAAGCTTTGGCTTGGAGATAAAACCGCAGAAATTCCCTAGTTGCACGGTCGCTTGATTGAAGTTAATGAAGTTGGCGGTATGTCAGACTGCAACTGCCAGTCACAGCCTTGTGTTCGGCAGGTTGTTTCTTAGATGTCATGCTATAGCCATTACAAAGAAATTGCAAGCAATTTCTCCCTAATCTAGTTTATTTGGAGCGTAGAATTGATAAGTATACAAGTAGACGTATGGCCCTAGAAAGGAAACAAGGACGCGACGTGGACAGGTCCCCAATCACTAGAGAGATTCGGCCGTTATTTCGACAAGAATTTTAACAAAGAGCATTTCATTTTTCATATGGGCATAATGCTTTAATATTTAAGAAGCGCAATCTCACATAAATATTTGTGGTTGGGGAGATTTCCACTGTTTTAGACATCGCCGAGACATGCCCTTTACACACGAACTCCCGCCGTCCGGCTCTATGCAGTTTTATTAGGTTTAATAAGTATGTTTATCAAGCATATTAAGTATATACTAAATATTTATTTATTAAGTATATCAAGCTGCAGTTTTTGAGCAAACAAATCAGTTGGGCCTATTACCTGCCAACATGCCGATTTGCATGTTGGAAGACTCAAACGGCGATTGTTGGCAACTGCCTTTATCCTGCCATCAAGAACTCCTGGCGACATTTGATGTCGTTTAGTTCTCGAATTCTTGCTTCGCTCATTTTCCATGAGTAGGACTTACTGAAACGCTCCCACAGAAGCTTGTAAAACGTAGAACTAGGTGGACTAGCACGGAGACCCAACAAGAAAAATATAAGGTCAGAAGCTGTGCCCTCTCTGTACAAGATTGCCCACAACAGCAAGAAAGGCGTTCGGAGACGCGGTGTCCCTGTTGTGTTCTCCGTCCCTACCAAGCTCAAGAATACATTTTCCAATTTGCTACGATGACGTAAAAAGGAGGAAACCACAAGAGACATTCTACGACATTCACGCAATGTTGCAAAACAGTGGTGTATGAGGTTCTAGTCTCCAGGGGGAAGTGCCATGTTGGGGAGACTGGGAACTGCGCGAGTCAAAATGAGGGAGCATGCGTAAAATTTGAATAAGACTGACTGCGCACAATTGGTGATGCATGTTAACACTCGTGGATGCGAGCTGCAATTCGGTAGTGTACGAAATCTGGGCAGGAGCAGGAACTCTGCCGCAAGAGAAACACTTGAGCATTTGATATTAAGAAACATGGTGATAAATGTTGTCAGCGGTACGTCTCTTTCTTTGTATACCACCGAGTTTCCTCTGTCGGAGTCAAATCAGATTCGACACCGCGTCAGGTGCTTCATGTACGATAAGATGCGCAAGCGTGCACTCGTAAATGTCTAGTTTTTTTGCGTAAAATAGACTGCTGCTGATAGTGACGCTCGTTCGTGTACTCTTCGAAGTCCTTCGTGCCAACCATATATCTAGGTATCCAGCAACAGGGGATACAGAGTTTTGATTTAGAACTTCGCATGCTTTCCACAAATGTTGCCGAAAATTGATGTCGCAGATTATGCAGAATATTTACAAATTTACAACTGTGCACCAAACCAGATATCTCAGTTTTGTAAACTGCACCTGTCAAAGAAACTAAAGCGCATGAAGTTAATACAATTTCACGACTTAATACTGTAGCAATGCTTACGAGTGTTTAGCAAAATCCGAACGCCCAAGCTAGTAGTTCCGTTCGGAGCAGTCTATAATACATTATCTTGCCCGCTTTAGCGTCTCTGTAGGTGCTCATCAGAGAATCGAGAGCAATATTTACAACAAAAGTGAATAGTTGAAAACAGTGCTTACTTTTGCAATACAACTTTGGTAATGTCATTAAAAATTAAATTGTGGAGTTTTACGTGCCAAAACCACTTTCTGATTATGAGGCACGCCGTTGTGACGGACTCCGGAAATTTCAGCCATCTTGGGTTCTTGAACGTGCACCTAAACCTAAGCACACGGGTGTTTTCGTATTTCGCCCCACATCAAAATGCGGCCGCTGTGGCCGGGATTCGTTCCCGGCGACCACGTGCTCTGCAACCCAACACCATAGCCACTGTTTACCCTGTTGAGTATTAGACTTCATACTTGAGAGAACTTCTGCCAGGCTGTCCTCGCGTCTTTCCTATTTAACATCTTGAAATTCTATTAGAATTTCGGCCGTAAGATATTCACGTAGTTTCCCCCCATGCTTAATTTTGTCTCCTTCATGCCTTTCTGAAATCGTCCTTCCACCAAGGGACCCGTCTTTTGAATGAAGTGCCACTAGTTTGAGGAATGAACTTTTCAGCGCCATCAATGATAAAAGCGGTAAAGTATGAAACGGCATGATCTATACCAAAATTATCTATAAAATCTTCTCACAAGTAGTGGATTCCTTAAAACATTCACAGTCAGCTTTGGCTAGCTTCCAGCGTTGGGCCTCCGGATGGAAGTCAGGTTGGTTTACTAAGTTCAGCGCTAGTTGGAACTGATAATTTCCGAATTGATTTTTAATTACACATCAGTCTATCGCAGGTCTATTGACGAGTATAAATTATGTGGATTACAATAAGCATGTTCGTACTTTTGCTGAGGCACGCTCTGGAGGTTAAAAGCAAAGTTACAAAGAGTCGATCTATCCCGTCGCATCGTGAGTCTCCGCACATCGTGTTATGAGCGTTAAAACCTCCCAATAGTATGTAAGGCTTGGAAGGCTAATCAATGAGGTTGTACTTTTTCAAGATGATTGTTCGGCGGTAAATAAATGGAATATGCAGTGACTAATTTATGAAAAAGAATGTCCCGAACTAACAGTGCCTCAAGGAGCGTCTGAAGCGTCGACGTGTCGGCAAACTACAGACTTGTCGGCGACTATGCCTACACCACCGGAGGCGTTCCTCGTCTCGCTCTTTTCAGAAGATGCTGTAATTGCAAAGAAAATTGGCGTTTGTAGGTTTCAGATGCATCTCTTGAACATACACGAACATTGGATTGCGTTTGGGTAGTAGTTCTATAATGCCGTCAAGGCAATGAAGAAGCCCTCCGACATTCCACTGTAGTATTTGTGTTTCCATAATGATTAAGGTATTTTGTGCTGTTTGTTTTGGCGACGCAGACTAGCTCACGGGCTCTCCAGGTACCGTGACGCGAGGTTTTTCTTTTCTGGAGCGATCACGATAATCTAGCCGCTCCTTGTGAAGGCCTCGACAAGCTGGACGAGACCTTTGAGACCACCAGCCCGGAGGTCGATGGCCCCTTCTGCTGAGATGGCGGAGCAGCACGAGCTGCAGCCGCCGAGGGGAGGGGGGGGGGGGGGGGCAGGCGCTGATGGCATCACCGCCGGCTCGCTGCGTGTGGGCCGGACATTCTGTTCATTCAAGCTCTCCAAGAGGTCAGCCTCAGTCAGGTAAAGGAAATCAACGACCGAGACAACGCCGTGGGTGGTGTCCATAGTACGGTGCGGGGTAACTGTTTTTTGGGTCTCCCCCCAAATGATACTAGTTTCGGCAGTTTCTCATATTGCTTCTGATCACGGAGCTCTAAGAGGAGATCACCGCTTGCCATCCTTCACGCCTTATAACCTGGACCAAAAACGTCACACATCGACTGAAACAAGGAACGGTAAAGTGGATCTTACTGGTTTGTACGACTTTTCAGAGTGAATAATGTTGAATCGAGGGAAGGTCAGGATTTGGCGTCCGAAAAAGGGGAAGACATCTTCGGTGCGCCCTCATTGAGTGCGATCAGGGAGTTTAAGGAAAGCATTTGCCATAAGTATACATGGTGTTTTCAGCAGCGATGCCAACGGCCCACCATGGAGTCCAAAAGCGGGACGTGACAGAAGTTCCTGCGAGGGAAGCCATGCCAACGCCAGCCGCAAATGGCTGCTATAACCAAATACAGCATAACCAAGAAAGGCTAGCCACACAAGGTTAACCCTTGCCACTGGGACACTCGGAAGTGAAGAGAGGACAGGAAAGATAAGAGGAAAACGAAGATTGAAGAGGACAGGAAACGGCCACTGACGATTTCTTCCAGGCGGATCAATCTGGAGGTACCGGCTATGCGGAACAGAGGCCGAAGAGGAGGTGAACAAAGGATTACAGCAACCTTGAAAAAGCGTGTGGCGTATCGGTCACAATTGGAGTACTTGGAATTACCGGACCTGATGTTGACGAATCTGCTCTGATATGGTGGCGAAATTGAAAAGGAAAGTATTGCTCTCATTTCCGGCGGTATTACTCTATCAAATAAATCAAAAGTGGTTATTTATTTAGTACTTTAGGAAAATTACTTCAGAATTGCTGATCCGTTTCGCTTTAGTAGTAGCCCACACAAGGCGTTTCTTACATGCACAAAATAATGGAAATTCCCTGTGGCCTCTAACACTATCCTAATCATTGATCAAAATTACTAGATGAGGTGGTATTACGTTGACAAATTGAAATGCTCAAATAAAGATGACCATAATTACGTATAATATCTTCCTTATTATTCACGTTGCCGCACATTTCAATCTACGTATAGCAGCTAGCGGTGTGCAAGACTTAGAACGAATTCTGAGGATGGCACCGATTTCCGATAATAATAATAATATTTGGGGTTTTACGTGCCAAAACCACTTTCTGATTATGAGGCACGCCTTAGTGGAGGACTCCGGAAATTTTGACCACCTGGGGTTCTTTAACGTGCACCTAAATCTAAGTACACGGGTGTTTTCGCATTTCGCCCCCATCGAAATGCGGCCGCCGTGGCCGGGATTCGATCCCGCGACCTCGTGCTCAGCAGCCCAACACCATAGCCACTGAGCAACCACGGCGGGTACCGATTTCCAGACATGCGCTGTAAAACGCTGTAAAACTTACATTCGAAAGAATACTGTTTTGTGCGTAGAAGTTCACAAATAGGTATAACGTCAATGCATTTCATCAGACAGTGAAAATTAGTGTTTCCAAACTTGCTTATCCTCAGAATTTGTCCCGAGTCGGTAAGCTGTGAAGACGCAACAGCTGCAACTTGCAGATTTAAATGTGTGAAGTAAAGGAATAAATGAAAATGATAATTAGCGTAATCTTTCGTAAAGTAATAGCTGCTACATAGCGTTTTTGTATCAGTGGTTCGAATAACCTTTATGTTTTCTATTTCAACAAGTTCAACGCATGTTTTCAGCATGAGTCGTTGAAAAAAAAAATGTGGCTTTAAAAAGTGCATCTGTGTTTGATTCTTGCAACGTAGGAGGGATAATGGTAACTGAAACGTCGTGATAGTTACCTTCTCCCTTTGCGTCCATCTTCCCCAGAGCATCCGCACCTCGTCCTGTCCTGAAAAAAACGCACACGTCATATGTAAATGTAACTACACACAATGATACATGTTATTCACAGTATCAGGGCATCACGCCTGCACGCAGAGGGTTCGTCGCGATATGAAATCCCTCACGTACCACCAGTGCTTGCGCAAACCGATCAGCGACGAAAGCCTGCTACGTGTTATAGAGAACGCAGGAGGGCTCGCCAATCGTGCTCTGCAGACCTATGGCTTTCAGTCAACGAGAGTAGCGCCATCAAAGGCGGATCTTTTCTGCTGGTCTTCATTTATGGCTGCCTGACGCGAACGACAACATTCGGTGCACTGCACGTAATTGGGGACATGAAGTAATAAGTGGCTTCACTGTTCAAGACATTTCTACATTAAGGCTCCTGTGGCACAACGGCACGCAGGTTTACGAGCTGCACCTTGAAGACGCTTGATGTATAAAAGTATTAGAACATTAAACTGGGCTTTCTCCAGTGCCGGAGCTAGCATTACGCATGTCTGGTGTACCTCAGCGCATCGTCTCCCTCCAAGATTTTACCCTCTTCATCCCTCATAGCTGTCTGCATATTAGTTCGAGCTCCGCGTGGTCATACATGGCTACAGAATTTTTGTGGTGGGCCTTCGTGCCTTTTTACAAATGTCATGCGCCCAACCTCCACTTGTGTATGTTATACGCCCAAAGTTCACGGGATATATTTTAGCGAAAATGTAGCAGCCCCGGTTACACGTCGGTTAGACGTCGAGACGTACACGGGTGTTTTCGCATTTCGCTCCCCATCGAAATTCGGCCGCAGGGGCCGGGATTCGAACGCGTGACCTTGTCCGTAGCAGCCGAACACCATAGCTATTAAGCAACAACGGCGGGTAAGGGATTGATTGCATTAGAAGCGATGGGAAATATGAACGCACACAGTAGATTTTGACGGACATACTGATTGCAATGATTCTCCAATGTTGATTCTGTGGGATGAAGGGAAAATGAGTCATGGACAGGTAACGTGGCAGTGCGGAAACAGGCAGTCATGTATACACTACGCCTTAGCCTCAGAAATGGCCTAAAAACTAGACCAAATGATAATAGACTAACATGGAAAAAAGCGCCCATGTAGCGATCATAGACGTTTAACTTCAAACCTTGCGAGAGGTACTAACGCAAAGCACGAACTAATAGCAAAGGAACTTCTAAAAATAAATGAACCGCAAATAACAAGCAGAGAAATTTCGGGCTGATCCATTCATATGGTGGCGCATTAGCCATCGAAGCTGTCGATCACAGACCGAGCAACTATGGCAAAACTCCGCGGCCAGAAACATCTGGAGAATCTGGAGTTTGCACCGGTGAAACTCGAATGAGGTTGCAACTCGCGCCTCTCGTACTCTGCTTGTTCTTCGGCAAGTTTCCATTTATCTTGGCGTTGCAACTGTTGCAGTGATCTACCTCTCAAATGCATAATCCGGTTATTACACAGAACGGCGGCTAGCGCGGCGAACACCTCCGTGTTTTCTTCGCACAACTGCCGCAGCGTTGCATTGACGGCAGATGACAGGACACGCAGGCAGCAGCAATGGCGGCCAGCCCGGGTGCACTCCCCTACTGCGCAGGCGCGGCGTGCCGTGAAATACGTGTCCGTTCTTCTGCGCCGCACTATAGTTCGTTGTCTTTTTAGGACCCTTTACTGGCGTTACCCAGCCCAGATAATCACCCCCTCCCTGCGAAACCGCACATACGGCTCATCCCTACAGGCTCGTCAGGTAAGCAGCTTCGCTGCACGAACAGAAGAAAATGGAGGCTTTTCCTACAGCAGTCAGAATATAAGTTGTAGACGTAAGTTACGCAGAAGGAGATAAGACAGACATGCATAAAAACTGCTCAATCACAAAGGTCACAAAGCTAGCTTGAAAGTAGCGTAAGCAGGCGTCTAGGGATCAAGGAGAAGCGAAAAGCTGGGATTACATGCAGAAGAGTTGCTGCTTAGCTGGAACAAATACCGATAAAAAGTGCGGCAAAGTGACCTTGTGCAACAGAAAGTTAAATACACAAGCGAACGTTCGCTGAATGACATTTACATCAGGGACAAAGGCGCCAAAAAAAAAGATTCTTGAACAACAAACAGCACTCGTAGCTCAAACTAAAACTCGCAAACGGCTATAAGAGTTGAAGACGGTAACAACTACGAAGTTGACGATGCGCTGGGGTACATTAAGACTTGGGAGGACTTTGGCACGAAAGAAAGGGTAGTTCAGACACACAGATCAAGCAACAACAGAGAAGCCTGGCGTAGTCCCAAATAATGCGGCAGCAGGACCCAGTTAAATTCCAATAAGGCTAATAAAAAAACTCCGTCCTAAGAGCAAGGTACTGATGACTAATGCCATAGAGCAAGTGATTTCAACCAAGTAAATTCCAGTAGATGGGGTGAAAACGAAATGAACATCCACAAATTTAAAGTGTATAAGGATAAGACGAGCTTGTACAGGCCAGTTACCGCCGTATTCACAAACCAAACTTATACTTATGCTTATGACTTAAGTCACTGAACATCTCTTAACGCGTTTCAAGAACCAACCTTGTACTTATCGCAGAACTTTTCTCGTACTTATGGTCGTTATAAGTAAGACTCGGTTAAGGTAGCCTCTGACCTACCTTAACGCTCCCTTGTATACAAACAAAATGGTGGGGATGGACGACTTCGAGGACTTTGTTGGCTACCTGGATCGCCACGAAGAAATATCGACTGGAGCAGCCTTCGAATACGCATCGCCGCCGCGTCGAGTAGTCAGGGATCGTTTAAATCCCATGGAGCTTTACATCGACGACGAGTTTTTGTGCCGATTCCGCTTCAGCAAAAGCAGAGGCAGCAGCTGCTCGCAATGCTGCCTCTGCGGGAACACACCGACCGACTTGGGTTCCCTGTGCCACCTCTCCTGCAGCTCCTTATAACACTGCGGTTCTATGGAGCAGGCACATTTCAAATTGTGACCGGGGACCTCGTAAATGGCACGCCGCCACTTTTCTTTCAGGTTGTCCCAACATTTCTTTAATTGCTTGGACGTTCGTGGCCGCACGTTGTGGCGACTGTTAAATTCGTCGGCCAACTTCTCCCACGTCTTCTTTGCGTTGATGGACACCGCATCAGTCCTTTTACACTCGAGCACATCGCGGTACCTCTCCATCAGATCCATCAGGATGGTGCGCTCTTCGTCCGTAAAGTTAATTTTGCGCCGCTCCATTCTCAACGCAGTTTACCAAAGAAAAGATAATACTACGACTATTTAAACATCTAAACTGATAAAAATGAGTAAATTAATACACAGCTAATTATAAATAAGCAAGAAAAAGCGAAGGAAGTAATAACAAGGCAAAACAAGACGGACGAAGGAAACAAAAACAACACGGACAAAACCAATCTGGAGAAGACGGCACAAAAACGTGCGCTGCGTCGAGTGGTTTGGACCAACGTGGCCAGACGTAAATGGCGGACTCACCAAAAACGGCGAGCGTTTCATCACGTTTAATCAAGCATTTGTACATTATTTATGTACAGATGCTTGTGTGCACGCCATTATTGCTTTCTTATAATAAAAGCAGTTTAAACGTTGTCAAAGTATATATATTTCATAGCAAAAAATTCTCTAGCCTCGCTCCCACGTAAAACACTCAACGAGTGAAGGGTGCCTTTCATAAGGCACACTTGTGGCGCGTTAAGGTGCGTTTTCGAAACGCACCTTGATCTTTCCTTATACTTTTCTCGTCCTTTCATAAGTGACCTTATCGCGATAAGTTAAGTTTGGTTTGTGAATACGGGGGGTTAGAGTAACATCCGTGATAATGTCACGGGGTTAACAGTAGTCAGAAGTATATTTGCAGGATATTTACAATTGTAGCAGCTGACAAGATGGTAGACAGCGCGCAAAGTCCAGAGCGTCGTTTTCTTTCGACCAAGCTGAAAAGTGTTCGTCAGGTGTCACTTGACCCCTGGCGGCTGAAGCATCGGCTCACTGCTGGTTAGGAGGCGGGCGAGTGGTACGACTTTCTAAGACAATGTTCCCACCATCCTTCAACAATTCTGACCTGATCCTGCCCCATTGTCTTCCCCTTTGGCATAGCTCCCAAGGCGTTCTTTACTCCTTCCGACTTTACTTCTGGGATTTCAAATTCCTCTCGACTATTCTCTCACATTATCGTCGTGGGTGCTACTGGTACTGTACAAATCTCTATAGAACTCCTCAGCCACGTGAACTCTCATCCATATTAGTAACGATGTTGCCGGATTTGTCTCCTAACGCATACATCTGATTCTTGCCTATTCCACAATGCACGTAAAATCGCCAACTGTTGTCCTTTTTTTTTACTAGTACAACATGGGTGCCCATGGGCTTCAAGAAGGTTCAATGATGTTACGAGAAAGTATCTTGTCAACTTCATGTCGGATGATGTGTCGCTCGGTATGCGAGACGTAGTAGGGTCGCCAATGGATCTGACTCGCATCACCCATGTTCGATGTTTGACGACAGATGTTTGTCCTAGATGGCGCTCTCCAAGGTCCAATATGTCCCATTACAAGGCAAGTAGTTTTGAGCAAGTAGCAAGTACTTACAAGGAAAGTAGTTTTGAGCACACTGTTGCGGAAGGTTGGGAGCAATCATTTTCTTTAGGGTATTCAAGTCTGAAGGGACAGGAGGCGATTGCACACGAGGAGCGGTCACAAGTTCAACCCAAAATTTGTTAGTATCGGGCCAGCGTGACTTGCGCCAGGGATATTCCGCGCGGGGGTGCTTGCGTACAAAGGCCAACGTTCACAAGCGGCAGGCACGACGTGTTGTCCGAAATGGTAATGATGGTGTGAGGAAAAGCGACGTTATACGAGAGTAGGACATCTGCATAGAGGATAGGATGTAGTCACCGTTTGTTACAGGTGCGATGGGTGAAATACTTATGAAGGTAAAGGCATGGTGAGGGAGGCGAAATTGTCTGTCAAACAGCCGTGTAGGAGCACTACCGGGAGGGTCAACACCAGCAGGTAGAGCGACTTGCACAACAGCAGCAGAAGAGCCTCTCAAAGCGGAATGTGTAGACAAATTTATTACCCAGGATTAGGTCGTGAGGTAAGTGCTCTAGAACAATACAATAAAACAGACGTATGATGTCCGGCGACACTCACGAGAGCCAGGCACATGCCAATAACTGCTGGTGTGCCACTGTCGACGACTCGGATTACAGGCGACGGGGCAGCAGACGACTTTCTTGAAACGATTCCGAAGCTGAGAATTCATCAGGGATACGTGCGCGCCTGTGTCAATCATAGCTGTAACAGGTATACTATCCACGTTCACTGATTAGGTTCAGATGTGTGCGCGCAAGGTCAGAAGAGGATTTTTTTGCGTCTGGCTGGTTTGGCCGCATCACCTCTATGTGCTGCACCTGTTAGTTTTCCGGAAGGACCTAGGGGACGGTGGTTGACGAGATGGGGGCGATTGGGAGAAGCGGCAACGATGCGAAGGAGAGCAGCTAGAGGGGA